>NW_019416221.1:605342-981535 GCF_000390285.2 Anoplophora glabripennis | reverse complement strand
AATGAAAAAATAATAAACCTATAATAAATCAAATTTAATTTATTTACTTATTAACAATAACATTTACATTTATAGTAATAGAAATTTCGTTTTTTGTTTTATCACATTTAACTTCCTTTCCGTTAGTAACAACCCTTGTAGCACTGTTGCCATCATTTTCGGAACGCATAACATCTGCCGAAGTTTGTGAAGAATTTGCACAAGTTACGGATGTCTCTTCTTGTAAGGAACAGCTTTATTTTCCTTGGACTACACAACTGGTGTAAATAATTAATTTATAAGGCGCATTTTATTTCAAAATTACGAAAAATCCATAATAGGGCACCAGTATTTTTTATACAGCAAAGACGGTGAGAACTTTAAACGAACAGGTGTTATTCCATAAATTTTTCGAAATCAAAGAATTTTTGGATAATTAAATGATGTTCTAACCTACCAAAGGCCTTGTAAATTCAATGAATATTCCGCCAACTTACGTAAACTTTGCAAAATGAACCAGATCAGTTATACAGGATGTAACTTTAAGTTGGGGGCAGTTTTCTAGGGAACGTATTCTTTTTCAAATAATTAGTTTTTAAAACTACACTTTAATTCTTGGAATTAGCGTGGTAAGTTGTATCAGTGTTGCCAGCTGCTACCTTTTTAAAACAACTGTTAGATAGAGACAATGGAAAACTTAAACGAGGAGTCCATACTATTTTATAAACCTGATACTATTCTACCGCTCCTTCCCCATCTAACTATTTGACTTCTGGGTTTTGCTACGGCTAAAATGTTACGTCTAGTGAATTTAGCTGTACACAGTACAAATTATCGGAGCCGAAACGTTTTTTATGCGTACCGTGGGCTCAATTTAAGTGACATTTTCTTAGACTACATACATAATGTTTGTCTTGTAGCGGGTTGAATACTAATGTCGCCCTCGGTATTCCGGACATATTATTAATAACGCCTCTGAATAATTCATAAAGCAGATAATGGGTGGAAGAAAAGGAACAAGTTGCCATTCAAATAAATATAATGTACTTTTTATCGAACCGCCGCGGTCATCAGAGTAGCTAGATGTCAATTGAATAACGATTCCGGGAATTAAATTATTTTAAAAAATGTTAGAATGGATTTGATGTGTAGAGATTTGGTTTATTTTTTGTTTATCTCTGCAAAAAGTGTTGACAATATTCAAATATGTGTTACATTGACCTATAGGCCAAGCAAATAAAATTTTTACTCGAAAAAATTCCTATCCGCGAGATTATTGTAAAATTGTCTAAATGAACATAATTCTCTCATCTCGTGAGTCAACAAATTTTATTAGCTAACTTTTCTATTTAAACAAATAAGTGAGGAAAACAGTTTTTTCACTTTGCAGGGAAAACCATTAAGTTTGTAGGGAATAAAATGAGACTTGTTAAATTAAAATCGGTTAATAAACAAAAAACTTATTGCAAAAAAACAAGAAAAGTGCCCATGTTTTAATTTGTTTATAACTATCGTATTTATTGTTAAAATTTTATAAAACCTATGACAAGTTGAGAGTTTTGTCATACTTTAAAAGTGTGCCAAAAGTGGGTGCTGTAGGTGCAATAGTTTTCGCACAATTTGAAAATAATTTATGAATTTTTACTTTCATTTTACATTTAAATCGTAATTAAATAGCTAACAAAATATTGAAAAAACAAGTTTACTTTGGCTTAATATGTAAAAAACAACTTTTTAAATGAACGATAGCTTCATTTATTTATTTAATAATAGTAAAATAATTCCGAAATTAAAATTTTAATTAATATTTCGTTTAATAATAATTTTTGTGACATTTTTGTAAATTAAAAAAAATTAAGTATAAAAGATGCAATTTTTCTGGGGTTCAGGGCTATTCTCGAATTCGTAAATATGCCCATTGTTATTTTTTCGTCGAGCTGCCCCAGTTTAATAAAAAAATAAGTTTCTACGATGAATAGAAGCCGAGATACTGCAAAATTTACAGCGCGCATCTATTTGAACTTTGGATTTCACTTTTCTTGCGCGCGACTCGCTTGGACGAGCTTCCCCCATTACCACGCCGGAAATTTTACTTAGCAAGTACCTTCTGTTTAAAGGGCTCGTGAGTCGTTAATTTTCCACATTTTTTCGTGTAATTCACGGGAAATCGTAGTTTACGTCGTAAACTTTATTTTGCGAAAAATTCAAGTCTTAATGTTTATAAACAATTACGCCACGATTTAAAAAAATATATTATCTTGGCTCCTGTTGGTCGTAGAGGGTGCTTTTTTTAAATTTGTATTTTTTTGCCAGCTATCCAGTGCATCTATTTTCGGTGAGGTAGCATAAATAGCAACAATTTTATTCAAAGTGTTTATAAACGAAAAACGCACGGTGATAATTTTTTAATAGGTCGCTTAATTACGTCTTTAAGATTACAATTTCAGAATCATGTTTGGTTGAAAATTAACGCCTGTACAGAGGTTTAAAGTTCAAAACTTTTGGAGACTCAGCGCTACACCTACAGCGCCCACTTTTGTCACACTTTTAATGTATGACAAAACCCTCAAATTGTCATATGTTTTATAAAATTTTAACAATAAATGCGATAGTTATAAACAAATTAAAAAATGGGCACTTTTCTTGTTTCTTTGCAATAACTTTTTTGTTTATTAACCGATTTTAATTTAACAAGTCTCATTTTGTAGATATTTTATTCCCTACAAGCTGTCTGTGAGTCACTTTTCGCTATGGTTTTCCCTGCAAAGTAAAAAAACTGTTTTCTTCACAATTTTTTGACTCACGAGATGAGAGATGTCTTGTATTATGTTCCTTTAGACAATTTTACAATAATATCGCGGATAGGAATTTTTTCGAGTTTCTCTTTTTTTTTGCTCATTTTCCTTGTGTACTAGTCTAGATTTAGAACCACTGTTCACATTCAAATGTTCCTAAACAAAGTGTTGGTGAGACAACTCATTGTTCTTTGTCAATTACTATCCTTCCTCATCCTCCTTACTCGCTAGATCTGGCTCCTTGCGATTTTTTCTTATTCCAAAGTTAAAATCAGTGCAGAGTGTATGCTATTTTCAGACTATTGATTACGTTAAAGCAGATTCATGACATGATCAGTTTTTTATGCATAAATACAAGAACTATGCTTGCTAGCAAAAGTATGTGGGTTTGGACCAGGTCATGGCAATCGAAACAGCAACTTAGTCGCTCAAATTCGATTCGGCGATAATTTAATGCTACCAGTTTTATAGCCTGTAGATTGTAGAATCCCCAGATATTCGCAGCTGCAGCTGCGGCGGCCACCTGGATTGAATCGAAATTTTGTCGATAAACGCTCGAGCCACGGGGACAATTAAAATTTTATTTAAGAATTGAAAGGGTCTATAAAACCCAGTTTCCATTTTAGAGGCGGTCGTATAGTCGACAGTAAATATATTTATTGGGCTTTATTATTAAAAGTGTGTATTCTGCGGATTTAACGGGGTGCTCGGGAAAGAGCGTTTTACAGGGGAATATCGCGACGGTTTCAGAATGGATTTTATTGACGCTTTCAACACGTGTAATAGATACATAACGGGGGGATTATGGGCTTTTCGACAAATGCTCGTAAAACGGAAATGGATGGCCGGGCGCGTTTTAACAACGTCATTTTCATTACGGGAACAAATTTTGGAAAACATTTTCTATCGTTGCACACTGGAATGTTCGTCAGTTTTCCAGATATTGCTATGAAATGAATTAACTCGTACTTTTGTGATTTTGAAGGAAAACATTATACAGGGTGGCTAACTAAGGCCGGTGAGGTACGATATTAGGAAAAGTATAGGGCCTAGAACTTCGGGAAAAACACTGATTAATAAATCAACCAAGAGAAATCGCTGGAAATAGTTTTCAAGTTCGACCGCTAGGGTGCGCAATCTACATGTCAAAACATACGAGTTGAATTTGTCTCAGAAATGTTTCCTATTCAGGTATATTAAACAGTTCAAATATGGATAGTCGGATTCATTGCGTATAACTTTCGTTAAGTTTCAAACTTATACTGTATTCATCAATTTTTTGTGCTGAATTCATTTATGTAAAAAGAAAACTCCATGAAACGACATTCTTTTGAAATAACGCCATCTATAGGTTTCCATATGGAGGTAAACGACATTACGTATTCACCACGAAATTAAGAATGAAAAGACCTTTCCAACGAGGTGTAACACTATGAGGGCTTTTGGTGAGCCAATCCTTAAAAAATGCATTTTCTTGATCAGACATTAGGGGCTTCCCCCACCCTTTATGTCGAGAGATAGAATAAAATGTCAATAACAAAAGTTATGCGCAATGAATCCGCCTATCCATATTTGTATAGTTGTTACGATGTCAATTGGAACCTGTGAATCTTAAAGCACTGGACCGTCTGCACTTCTCTTGAAATTTCTTCGTATACTTTAGCAATGATTTGTCTGGTAATTTATACTCGAATAGCCATTGGGCGAGTCCGGTATTGGTAGACAGTCTGCCTAATGTAGAATCGACGGCAGCGCGCTGGTCGTCAAAGCAAACCTGTATTGGTCCACTAGGTCGTAAATCATTTTTTGCATGGTATTTATAATTAGTTTGGTCTCAAACACGGTTCACTTGGTTTTGTCAGTGCCGTAGAGCAGTGCTTGGCGTGGTATATTTATTGTTGGTACAATACGTATTATTAATTATTAGTTAATATTATTATTTGTTAATAATAGCTCCGCTTCTATTCGTCCAAACGTCATGAATTTTGATTCCTTTCTACAGCATGTAATTGCCAATAGATGGCCTCGGTAGAAATAACAATTTTTGAAAAGTCCTGTGTACTTTGGTACGCTTGTGTGAATACTATCTGAATTTGAGAAATATGCTGAATGAGCCCACTAAAAACCACACTAACGAAATCACAAATATGTGGAAATCCCACAAGTAATACAATAAATTCTCAATTACACTCTGGCCGATCCCTCTCCCCCTCTGCGGTTTTACACGTGACTACAATAATTTACACGCGGAATTAACCGAAAACGAATATGTTTGTCGGACGCCGAAGCACTAAATGCCATTACATTACTCTGCGGTCGGACATCATTTATGCGGAGGTCTGACAGGCCAGATTTCATTGTTGCTAATTAAACAGACCCCCGTGATTGAAATTTAGTTTGGATATTAACCCCGTCGATGAATTATCCCTTCGAAATTGATATATAGGCGGCACTGGGATACGTTCTGGCTAGTTTAAGAATTCACCCGTTGTGGACACCTGTACAGACCAACGCAAGTAACTTTGCGTTTCTGATTCAGGCAGAGCTGCAGGAGACTGAGAAAGGACGCTTTCGACTAGACGGGTAAGACGCAGACGCATTTGTGGGCGGAGCTGACTCAGACGCAAACTTATTTGTGTATCAATTGGTGTTTTGGTATGTCCATTATTATCCCGAACAGGATAAACAATTTGGAAGAACTGAATTGTTAAAAGATTTGAAACTGATGAACTGTTCGCATAAATCGTATTACTTGATCTCACGCCCAATGTTATCTTTTAAGTGTTTCTTCTAATATATCAATTTTTTGCGTTTCGACGTGCCGTATGTTTCCGGGTCAAATCCGGATTTGTCCCCGAATAGAAATCAATTAGCTACTTCGCGCGAAAAAAAATAATCTTCCGCTACAAAAGCAAATCGAAAAACAATTTTCCTGCGAATAATGGTGATATAATGTGATTGTTCGCATGTCAGTTGTAATTCGGAGCGCAGGTGATGCCTCGTTATCGGGCAAATTAATGAACAATGGCCGTGGCATTCTCAAAAATGAAATTAATGAATACTTGTCTGCCTGCGGATCGAATTGTACGGATTCGTTCGCCCACTATCGATTGTAAAAGCAAATATTTCCGAAACAGTTATTAATTAACGCTAAACCAAATACTGTTCTATACAGGGTGTATCTTTGAATGGGGGCCATACGGAGGTTAACTTTGACCCTATGGATCACCTTTTTTTTTCGTAATTATCATACACACAGCACAAACAACATACATCATACAAATTTTTGATTTCGATTCCAATAAAAACACAAACATAAACTGAAAACTAGAATAAATATAATAAAATGAAATAGGGACGTATTTGGTCTTTCTCGTTTCGCTGTATTAACGTTGGCTGTTTGGTTTTTTTCATTTCATAACCATTTCAATTTCATTATGGAAATAATGACATAAAAAACCAACACTCACTAGATTAATTATAAAGAGAGGGTGAAAAGTATGTAGTATTTAAATATTGACTGTAAATAATACAAGAGAGACTTGTATATTCCATAAAAAAACCAATCGGACGGAGACAAATTCCGGCACAATAAACAACTCGCTACGTGTTTCCGACCTAGGCTAACCTGTCCAGATCACTAACCTTTGACTTGCACGTGCACTATATGACTAGAACTCGGACAATACATAAACGAACATTTTTGTCTCGATACATGATAAATAGATATTTTACCTTAAATATTGTGATAACAATTGTTATTTATTCATTAATGTTGATGCTAAAACAACAAATATATAGGGTTGATTATTTTCGAATGTACAGTTATTACATTTATCATTTTTAATATTAACGTTTTCACGTTTTATAATTTATTATGTTAAATAATACACAGTTTTAGTATTATGTTCATTTTATTATTCAATATCCAGTTGCGTATAACCAAAGTTTACATAATAAATGTATGTATGTTAAGTTAGCGGGAATCGGTGTGCACGGTGAACTTTTACGTTGGTTTACATCTTATATATATAACAGATCTCAAATGGTTGCAATAAATGGTCATTTTTCCAATACAGTCCACATTACATCTGTTGTTCCTCAGGGTTCCCATCTTGGACCCCTCTTATTTCTTATTTATATCAACGACTTAGCCGAATGTATCAAATACTCTAAGTTTCTCCTCTATGCAGACGATCTGAAAGTTTTTCGCGCAGTTTCATCTCTAAATGATTGCCAGGGTATTCAGCAGGACATCAACCGGATTGAACAATATTGTAATAGGTTTAAATTATTTTTAAACATTAATAAGTGCCATTCAATTACATTCACTAAAAATATTAGTCCCTACATCTTTAATTACCAGATTAATAATGAGGAGCTTCGGCGTGTCTCAGAAATAAAAGATTTAGGCGTTATATTTGACAGTAGGTTGAGTTTTGGTCACCATATTGATTATGTTTGTCGAAAATGTAATGGAATGTTGGGTTTCATTTTCAGGACGTGCAGGGAATTTAGAGACGAAAAGTCTCTTAAATCTTTGTACTATGCCTATGTTTATAGCAGACTTAATTTTGCATGTGTGATTTGGAGTCCGAATTATAACATATACAAATTAAGACTGGAAAGAGTTCAGAACAGATTTGTTCGTTACCTTAATCTCAGGGTCAACGGTATTTATAATGTTGATGACATATCAGCTACTAAACAACAATTTAATGTCGTCCCTTTGGAACAAAAAAGGATTCACACTGATTTTATTATTTTATTTAAATTATTGAATAATTTATTAGACTGTCCCTATTTAATTTCTTTACTGAATTTTCATGTTCCTTCTAGAAATACGAGGTCGACTAATTTATTTAGCACATCAACCCAACATACCAATCTCGGACTAAACAGTCCATTGTACAGAATGTCTGTTAATTATAATATGTACTTTGTCGACTCTAATATTGATATTTTTAATACTACTCTTAGCAGTTTCAAAAGATTTATTAGGAATATTCAGTTCCTTTAATTAATTTTTTACTTATTTTTGTATATTTTTTTCACTGATGTATCCATTTCCTGTTAGTTTTTTTTTGTTTTGTTTACACTATGTTCACAATTGTATTAGTGGATGCAGTTTTGGGCAGCAAGCCTGTTTGCATTCCAAATGTGATAAATAAATAAATAAATAATAAATAAATGTAAAGTTTAGTGTAAATGTAAACATTGAGAGGCGCATCCACCATTTTTTGTTTTTAATTTTTAATAGGATATAATTATTATGTTAGAACGGTACATATTTTAATTTTCACTTTTGAGGGCCCGCAACTTGTTAACGAAGGTCCATTTGAAAAAAAATTATATGAAGAATTGATATTATTTTGACCTCATCTATCTGTACTTGACTTTTTTGTATCAAGTACCGGGACACCCTGTATATAACCTCTTAGGTACTTCTGTCGTCAAAATAATAATTATTTTATGAAGTTTGCGAACCTGGACATTTTTGTAGTCATTGTCCGTTTTCTGTTCCGGATCTAGATACATTCCGAAACAGTAGAAATCGATATTTCAGAAACAATCGCGTATCACACCCGTGGTGCTCTGCGGCGAGTAATCACGTAACATCTATTCAAAATCCTGCGATTCCTGCTCGCTAAATTGTAGCCTGTCAACCCAAAATGGAGTTCGTCGAACTTCGCGGCGCCCACAACTTCCCATATCAGCCCCTCGATATTCGAAGTCGCCATCGACCCCCGTCACTTAGTTATTTATATCCAATTATAACTTTTACAGCCATGACCGCCAAGTTTGCCCCACTGCTAAAGTTCCAGCGGCAGCCTCCGGCGGGGGGGTACGGGGTTGGATTTTCCGTCCTAGCACGGGGTCTGCGGTTGAATTATTTATAGGGTTTGCTTCATGCGACGCCGCCTCTACCTTCCGAATGTTTACATACGAACGGAATAACAATGCATTATTCACCAACACGTATCAAGCGGAGAGACTTGATACTGCGGCGTATGCTGTAATTCGGGAACCCCTCAGACGGCGCGGCAGGAACCGCGTGAATTTTTGGTCCGTCTCTAATAAAATCATTGTTTTTTCGGCTCAAAATTTACTTAACTTGCGTCAAAACCGTTATTTGACTATCCGACCTGCCAGGCTAAAAAATAAGTATTTCTAATGAGGCTATCTATTGGCAGTTACATGCGTCGGAAAGGCACATTGAAAAAAAAGTATTCGGATCAAATGAGCATATAGTTTTAAATGGAATTATTTACCGTAAATGTTATTTTATTCTATTCAAATCAAACTTTCGTCAAACTATGTGAAATATTTGCTGTAAACTATAATTTTTTAGAATTTATATTATATCCAAATATATTCTTAAAATAAGTATATATACAATCATTTGACCAAAACTATTCACTTTTGTATTAAACAAACGATACATTAATATACAATACAAAACATGTTTCTATAAAATCTCCATAGATCATAAAATTAAGAATAGAATTCGCTTAACCGTAAGTATCAAATATTGACTTGCTGCTAAATGCTGCCTATTTTTAAAGTAAGAAATTATATTTCTAGAAATTTAAACTTTTTATTTTCTTGAGTATATATAAACATGCGATACCTTAGATCAAATGTACATTTGAAGCAAGAATTTTTTTGCGTGTAGATCGTTCATTGATGTATTGTCAAAATTTCATGGCATTTGGATAGAAGTTATTGCGTTTGTTGCACGATAATACGCCATCGATCGATACTGTTTGACCAAAAATCGCATTTTAACTGTCAACCATTCCCCGTATTTACCTGATTTGGCACCGTGTGAAAATGCATTTATCGATTACAGTAAAGCTTTTTGTGGACGTAGAAGACATTCAAAATGTTTGTACCGACATCCTGAAGGACATTTCTGGCGACGATCTAAAACGCTCATTGGACATGCCTGTATTGAAGTGAAAGGGGACTATTTTGAATAAAATAAATCTGTTTTGCCAAAAAAACATTTTGTTGTTTTTATTTTTAAAAAGTCGTGTATACTTTGGACGCAAATTGTGTTATGCAAAATTTGTAATAATTAACTATTTCGCATGCCTTCTAATAATTTGATGCAAAAAAATAAATGCGTTGGTATTTTTCTAGATTTGTGTAAAGTATTTGATCTTGTAATTTATTGCTCGACAAGCTCTCTTTATGGGGCAAAGTTCACGAGTTGTAAACGTCATATCTTTTATAAATAAGTCAAATTCTACACATAATTATTTCCTTTTTATCGTATCAATATATTATTAATGAGAAAAATGTTTCTCCGTACTTAATCTGATGTTCGAGATTGATAACATGATGAAAAACGGCGAAATGTGAAGAAGCCTATCCATTAAATGAAACCTGAAATGTTCCTTATATATCGATTTCCTGATTATATCCGACTTTCATGCTCATTTTGTTGTAATAAATCAATGAGCGAATAAAACGTCCTGCTAAACGACTCCGATCGCAATGAGACGAGAAAACAACATGGGAATTGTTTGTTTTTATGATGCGAATAAATTCACGTGATTTTGTAAATGGAATAAGTACGAGTATGTATAATAGTTATTTACACCATTGCGCCCGAGCCGAGCGAGGGCTGGCATTAGACTCCGAGACTGGTAAATTATACATAACTGCTGCGTAGTGTATAACATTTTGTCTGCTCCCACTATTCTTAATGGTTCATGAAATAAAGATTAGGTTTTATTTTTTAACATTTCTTAATCAATTTTTTGACGTTATTCCAAATCTTGCAAGGTCGCTTTGGTTGTTTGAATTTTGTCGTTTCTAGGGTATGTATTTATAAACAAAGCTACATAAAAGTTGCAAATTTGCTGGTTTTGAATTATTATTTCTAAATGAGTGATTTTCAAATAGAAAGTGCAGCAAATGCCCCTGCAAATTTTTATTGCCCGATAAGTCGAAAGTGTGCTACGGACGAGCACGTCGTTCTGATGAGTTATGCAAACTTACTTTGGACGTCAATTTGAAAAATTTCGATGACATTGTAGTTACAATTCCAGATTCTAAAAATGGTATGTTACGTACTTTTACAATTACTTTTCGTCTGGGTTCTGTTTCTCACCTAGAAATTTTCAAGAAATATATCAAAATTAGATTGGAAATGAAAACTGAAATTTCTCGCATTTTATGCGCTATCAAGCAGGTAGATGTTACAACCAACCAGTCGGCAAGAATACCCTTTCTATGATTCCTAATAAGATTGCACAGTTTTTGAAACTAAAACATCCTGAAACATGTACAGGCCATTCATTCCGAAGAACTTCGGCAACATTACTGCTAATATAGGAGTTGATGTATTAGCAATCAAGAGACCTTCCTTAAAACAATGTATTAATAGTTTATTTATTATATTGCAGCAGATAAATTACATTTGATGCCTGTTTCCAACTAAACATAAATTTTAAAAAATAATTTGCACAATTAAAATAATTTGCATACAAATATTTGGGTATACAACAACTGTAACATTGTCGGCTAAAGTTTTTGTAGGAAAACTAACATATGTATTTCCAAAAAATTGTTGCATTTGAAACAGTTAGACTGTACATGTAGTGGTAAACTATACGATATAGGTCACACAAGATTAACTTCTTCCTAAATATTATCATTTAAATTAATAGGCAGAACTCGGATAATCAACACAACTTGGCTACGTCGCATTACAGTGTGCGCATGTCCTGATGCTGCAAGACAGACGCGAGGAAACTATGATCCCTTTTACATTCGAATGGGTTACCAGAAGAAAGGATCCAAGTTTCACCCCCAAAATAAGGGGTACACGAGCCGCCGCTGTTAGCTTGTATCAGCAGTACTAAATCCGCCAGCTACATTTCACGTTGATCCACTTTGCGGCTCGTTTTCCACTCTCGTTAAGCGCCTCTAATTTATCGTACTGCTGCGAAGTTTGTATCACACGGGTGTGAGTTCACAGTTCCAGTTGGGATCCGTTCGAGTTGCGGTTTGTAAACTTTTATCTTCCCCCACGTATTGCGCATAGGGTAATTGGAGAAAAAGTGGGTTGACGGAGGCGGTTCAGATGAGATCGGGGCAGTTACCTTTCTCCAATTATCGCAGACAAAATTATAACGGAAGAAATAACTAATTTTTGTTTATTTGATTTTCTCAAGTTGAGAATTCGAAATTGTGTAACATGATGATAAAGCAAATACTTCAAATTAGATTTACGAGACACCAAGTACGTAAAAACCGCTTCAAAATAAAACAAAATACCTAAAAACAGTCTTGGAATAGCGTCTTGACCGTAAAGCACTTGTTTTTCGTGGGTCGCCACTTTCTCCGATTCGATAATATTGAAAATCATCTATAACCCCGTTAACCTATAACACATGTTTATGGTCTATCGCCCCTTGCCCGTTCCGAGGCCCTAAAAAGAAACGCTCGCTCGTTTCCGTCCTATCGCACAAACAAATGCCAGACGCCCTCCTCTAAATCTTTCGCTTTCACGGATACGTTCCGCTGGGAAAGCAGAAAGAAATGCCTTTCATTCGCTGATGGCCTCCTTCGCGACGGAATTTAGGACATTCGATCTCGGATGCTCGCTGGATGGGCCATTATCGCGACGGGGAGTGCTGTTATATTGCTCCGATTGTCTATGATAAGTTTTCTTGTTGATCGGCAAACTTTATTGACCTAGTTAGAGGAAATGGGTCTATGAAGAAGGCGGATCTCACTGGGAGAAAACCGACGTGGAAAAAACATGTTTTTTACATTTAAATGCAGTGATCTGTTAGGCTTACGTAGTAGTGTTCTTGTTTTGTTCTTTTATAATTGGTTATTTTTGTCACAAGTAATTTTTTTCTTATAAATAACTCTTGCTGCGACAAAAAGATCAGTCTGTAAAACAGTGGATCAATTTTTTTTATTTTCGAGGTCAAACGACTAAATGCATCTAGAAATTTTTAGTTGCATTTACAATATTAAGAAAAACTGATGGCCACAAGCAGGATTTTCGTTCAGGTTTTATAAAAAATAATCAACTATTTGGATAGGTATTTTATTAATCCAAATAGGAATAAATTTCCTTATCATTTTTTACTATGGCGATTTTCGACAATAGTCTTACTATAACCGTAAATTAAAAAATTGTATTATTAATAATAATATCAGAACTTTAAAAATTGTATTTACAATAAAATTAAGTAACAGGAAAAAACAAAGTGATATACTCGTATTTACTTAATAATTAAAAAAAAAATGTTCCTACCCAGGGTTCGTAGCGGCCGGGAAAACCGGAAATACCGGGAAAAGTCGGGGAATTCGTTATTCTTCATTAAAAACAGGGAATAATAATCCGGGAATTTTTAAAATATTCATGAAAGTCAGGGAATTTGATGTTTGCAACTGGAAATTTTGTGAAAGCCGGTCCTGGGTTCTTGAAAGAGAAAACTATTTGTGGTTTTGAAACCTTTATAAGAGGTTCTTTGGGTATAAAAAACATTATGGAGTCCAGTCGAGAAAAAGTATAATGCATAAACACCAATTAGTATGTAAAAATTAACTACAAGTGACCTGGATTTTTTTTAAAGTTAGGGAAAACCTGGAAAAGTCAGGGAATTCCTTATTATTTTTGAACTATGAACCCTGCGACCTGATTTATGAATATTAAAAAATATAAAAACAAATTTTCATAAGGTAGCCAGCCAACTTATCTATTTACAGATAAACCAACGCCGCCAGCTTTTCGTTTGCCTCCACTTTTAACAAAATATTTTAAAAAGAGTGTATGTTTTTAAAAAACAGGTTTATTCGTTCGTCTTTTAAATTTGCAAATTTACTTATGTTTTCATAAAATTGAGGATAGGCACTAATTGTAAGACTTTGCAATAACTCTTTTTCTATCGTCATCACTGAAGTTGTTTAAGCGCTCTGTGTCATCGTATTCCTAAGTCTTAATGCGCTTAAGACACAAAAAGTTTCTTTCTACCGAGACACTTGCTGCAGGAATTGTTTAAACTGGACAAAACAATTTGTATATTTCCGAAAGTACATGACCAGTATTTGATTTCGCTTCATTCAACTTGCTACCAGTAATCTCAATAATGGCACTGGTGCTCGCAGTAACCCTTATAGGAAATGACAATTTTGAATACGTGTATTTCGGTTTTTTAAAAGGTGGTTACTCTGAAAATTTTGTAATGTTACGTTAACAAATTGTTTTGTTGAATATTCTATACTATCCGAGGATTCTGAGGTGATATTATTACAAATAATAGGTGAACTTGTAGTCGATCCTAAAAATAATGTCGGCACAGCACTTCTGTTGAGACTATTCTTATTATGTGTTTGTCAGAGTAAAGTCTGATTTACGTAATTTTCGAACTGATTCTATTCCCAGTAATTAATTGGATGTCTTTTGAAATCCTGAAAAAACTTTTATTTCTACAAGACGTATTACACAATTTACACACTTTCATGTAGTAAGTGCTTTTGCAATTTGGAGCACAACATTGACGTTTAGTTCTACCAGATAAACTCGTTTATCTGGTAGAACTAAATACAGTAAGGCAGTTCAGATGATTGATTAAATAAATCTAAAACAAAACAAATTTATTAATGCACAAAACGTGACAACCTATCTGAATATAACCTCAAACATTCTATTTCTGTTGATTGAAAGATTGGAATACAGAGTCGATCTGTGGTTGCAGATTTATGTTTAACAATTTCTATAAAGGACAATGTTTTGCCACAACAACGCGAGATGTCCTCAGTGAATGCATGTTCGGTCCGCCCTATTTATTAAAAGTTACTCATATGACTAAAACTATAAGCAGCTTTGAGGCGGCCTCAGTCCCCTCCTAAATCACGTTATTTTAACCGCTTCGCGTGGAGGGGGAACTGTAGCGTATTGTAGGCAAGTGTGACGCGCTTACAAGCAAAGAATCTCTGGCCTCACTGTTGATACTCCAATATTCAAACAATTTTTTTATGCTGTTATTTTGATTTTTGATAAATGTAATAGGTAGTTGGAAATTAGTTTACCTGTTTATTGAGGTTAAGTAGAGTACTAGGTAAGAATAGTAGGTATTAAAATATACGGTGTGACAGTGAGGCGCGACCTCAGTTGCTTCATACGACGAGCCACCACTGGACTAAATATTTCCATTATCGCGTGATTCAAAAAGTTCTGTTATTTTCTGAACAGACCTTGTACACACAAATTTTTATGAGTGCGTTGTATTTTTTTTATATATATAACCCGTGGTCCTCACAAAAGTTACGGGATGGTTTTAAAAGATCTCCAGAATACGAAGATCAGTGTAGCGAAGAATACTGTGGTCAGATGAGCTAATATAGAATAATAAAGTTTAGATTAAAATTGTTCTTTTTTTGCTGGGGTACGCTTAAAAGTAATAACATTTTCAGTGGGAGGGTTTGCATTTAAAATTGTTCCGAGTTTTTTTAAGATTTAATAAAAGAAAGTAATATAAGACTTCTGGAGGAGAACAGGAATAAAAAATTATATCGGTACCTATCATAAAATGAAAATCTTAAACAAATAGATGTTTTACTTACAGTCTGAAGTTGAAAAAAGATAAATATATTTTAATATTGTTTCAAAATATAACTAACATTATAAATCAGCCAGACCAATTTCCCGTTTAAAAGTAATACTTCTTGACCAACAATTACATCGGATTTGCACAAATTTTCTTTTTGTTGCAGTTAGACAGATTTAAGGAACCACCGGCATTCGGCCCAATGTGTGATCTGTTGTGGTCGGACCCTCTAGAAGACTTCGGCAATGAGAACAACGCAGAACATTTCTCACACAACTCCGTCAGGGGTTGCTCATATTTCTACAGGTCAGTAACAGAAACGATTTTTCCTCTCAGTGTAATAATATACTTTCCCTTCCTCTACATATTATTTTAAACAAATGGAGTAGTTGAAGTTTTATCTCCAGTGCAACAAACCATTTGCAATTTTTTTAAATATATTTATTTATAAAGAGTCTAACTTGACATCCTTGTGGTACCCTCATAGTTCGAGGTTTTGGGGTTTATGGGAAATGACCACAATTACGATGTTTTGGGCCTTTGAGAAATAAAGTTGAAATTTCGTTTAAATATAACATAAGACCTAGTCAAATCAGTAACTTCAAATAGTTCTTTTTGCAGTGTATGTTATAAATCACTATTAGTTCGGCTTTGAAGTCATTTTAGTACGCCAGGGAATGTCTATGAAGGACTTTAAATTCGCCGATGTTTTACTTTGCACAAGTTTATGATTTATATGTAAAGTTTCAACAGCACTTTTGTAAGTGATGATGCATTCGGGGCAAGTTTTTTATCATTTCGCTGGCACCGTTTGTAGTTAATCATTTTACCAACCCGTTTTTCAGTTGGAAATAGGTTACTGAAGTCAAATATACTACAAAATTTCCGAATAATTTAATAAATTATGGAAAATTATTATTACACTAAAAAAAATGTTACGTCAAGTTACACAAATTTGTAAAACATGTAAATTTCCATAATTTTTTCTAGTGTTTTATATTGAATTTTTTTCTTTCTTTGTTGCAGCTACGCTGCTTGCTGTGACTTCCTACAAAATAATAACCTTCTGTCAATAATTAGAGCACATGAGGCACAAGATGCGGGGTAAGTATTTTTTTATTTTGTTTTATGCTAGATGTATGTGAGTCAATGTTGGTATCGTAGTTTATTTCCTGAAAACATACAATTTAAATTAGTATATTTCCACTCAACATATCAAAAAATGATTCTAGTGATAAATCCTCGACACATTTAGAATTGTCCACGATTTTAATACCTCATTTGCTAAGTCTTCTCCGATTTGGTATTTATCTTAATGATGTAACCGATTCCAATTAATTTGCTATTCATTGCCAAGTTAATTGAAACGGACGATTTATTTATTCAAAAGTTTCATGTTAAGCCGTTTGGGGAATTAAATAATCAGTACCTAGTTGTCTCTCTCAACTTTAGGGACAGAAAATTCGTCTTCGTTAAGGGTAAATCGGTGTAACTTATAAAGTTCGAAAAGCAAAAAAAAAAAAAAAATTTACTGATGTTTTGAAACAGTTTTTAAAAAGTTATCCCATTTTTGCTGCCAACAATTTCTGTTTTGTTCTGTTTTTTGTCTCTTCGTATTAGTTTAATGTATTTTATTTCTTCAGTTTTTCTGTCACTATTTTCGTCACTCCTTGCTGTCATTTTTTTGGACTATACATTTTTCCAGTCCAGTCTTTCTTCTGTTGGTTTCTTGAGACTTGTATATGCTGTATACAGGGTGTCTCAAAGTTCGTCTCGAGCACATAACGGACAAACGAAAAGCGACAGTAAAAATCTGTTTATACGGCGTGACTAGGGACTCGCTAAGGTCCGTTTTGCACTTCAAAACATTTTTTTCAAAATTCGGAAAATAATAAAATGATCATCATCATCATCAACTTTTTTATGATAACTAAAATTTTCTAATTTTTATGAACAATTTTTGTGCATAAATTTTTTCTCTATCTCTTCTCCTATAGCAAACATACAAAAATGTATTCTATTGTATTGAAACTCCAATCTTTTCCTAACTTCCCCTGTAGCTTTAAACAACGTTTCTCTTGAAAGATTCTCACGAACATGTCGAATCTTTTGCTTTAAATGCTCCAAACTTCTCGTGGGTGTCTTATATACCTGATTTTTCAATGTTCCCCATAAAAAATAGTCTCGGGGTGTTAAGTCTAGAGACTTTGAAGCCCGTTCTACAGGCCCATTGCAAAAACTGTAAATAGCTATTAGCGTTCAATACATTTTCATAAAAGTATGGGTCAATTAAATTCATTTCAATAATGCCACAGGAGCCCTAAATTATTTGCATAGAGCATTCTTTTAAATTTAAGGCAAAAGTAGTCTGTCGTATAGAATTTCTAGAATTTTCCTCAAAATATTGTAATACCCTAACTACGGTTACACGCTGATTTTGAAATTCCTTTCCCCTTCCTTGATGAAAATGCATTTTCGTTAGCACCCAAAATTCGTTCCAATCTGGCAAATATTTTTGGGTTAAAAGCTTGTCGCTCTGGATATTTATCATGATATAAGTTAGCAGCTCTTCTGGCATTTTTTTGACATTCACCATAAATTAAAATCATGTCAACTTTTTCATTGTTTGTGAACATTTTTTAATTTTTAGCAACCACTTACTAGTTTGTTTATCATGCAAGAAATAGCGTTTGACAGAAACTAGTATGTAAACAGACTTGTCATAGCAGTTTCAGCCATTGTTTCCACAGCAGTGTTGATGTTTTTCGTTTGTACGTTATGGGCCCGAGACGCAAACTTTGGGACACCCTGTATTTTGTATTCTTATGATAGAAATCTTAAGAATTCTTTTGAATTAAACTAAACTACGGGAACGAGTCTACTTAGGAACATGCAGAACATGCAGTAATTCTCGAATGCGGCATATTTAAGTTCGCTTTTCCCCATTAATATTCATGTTTATATAAAACGAGCGCCATTACCTTACAGGGTACATTCGTGCAACGAGCACATTATAATGTATAATCCCTTACGCCGTAACATTTAAAACTCCGGTACAGGTGTGCAACTAAAGAGAATACCCGTTTCCTTCGCAAAGTTACGCTGAGCTCGTTTTATTAAAAGTTTAACGAATCGCTTATGGTAGAACGCTTCTTCCTCCTAAATGAAACGGTTACGCAACACTCAGGGCCAGAAGTCAAGGGGAATAACGGTATTTCCCTCTTTAGTAGAAAAGGAAGATTCCCGAGGTCAAAAAAAGACGATTCGCCAAGGGGGTAATCATTAACAAAATATTATGTATACCGAGTGTGGAATTCTTCCAATATCTGAGCTCAGTTCAATTGAATTCACTAATTTACATAGTTTAAAGAATTCGTGGAATTCTGATAACGGATGCATGCGAATTAGCCTGAAGTTAAAATGAATAAGTGAATGACACTGTTACTTCTAATCAACGCAGAAAGGCCTAACCTACAAAATCACCGCGATCGGACCAACCCAGCGCCCAGCGATCTCGATAACATTTGTTACACTTTGAAAGTTTACATCTCCCTGTTGGTTCCTATGACCTTTATCTATGTAATAACTCTTTAAACACCAACTAATGAAAGTATTTATGTACTAGGACTCAAAGTCTTTCTTGGAAATATTTTTCAGACGCGGTTTGATATTTATGAAGGACTCTGTAGATATTTCACATTTCCCACTTATAACAGAGATGTCACGGCCAACCCGTGTCCTTTACGGCCGTTCTACCCGGGGCAGTGACAGTGTGATGTCCACTTTCCCGGCGATAAAAAAGTTTCCTCTTAGAGCGACCAGTGTGCTTGTTTTTAACGACTGTAATATACCTCGGAAGACTCTCTCCCCAAACAAAAATAAGGCACATAAATCTGGAGCAACGGCTCCCGGGCCAGAGCCCGATTATCGCCTTCGCAGTGGCGGCTCGAGAGGGACTTGGTGAGGGGCCAATCAAAATAATAATAATACAGAAAACTACTACAATTAAATAATTACAGGTAATATGTCTGTAGCAATTGCAACTGTTTCTTATTTATTTTTATTTGTTTATTTCAGTTTTAAAAGCTGTTTTAAATGATGTCATCAAGCAAATATGAATAAAAAATGCGAAAGAGCTTGTTCAACTGTAAGAAAAAATATAAAGAATTTATTAAACAAACATTGAATACTACCTCATGATTAATAATGCAAATTTACTAGTCTTTAAATTGGCAGCAGTGTTGTCCTCGGGCTAGGTTCTACACATCAAAATATTTTTTTAAAGTAATAGGTAATTGTTAATATATTTAGCTAGAGGGTGGTTTACTAGGAATTGTTATATATTATTTTTCACGACTACAAATAGTTGCGCTATATCTCTACCACCACCAGCAAGAACCTCTAAATTCATACTGCTGTTAAAAATGCTTGAATTCGTGAACCTTTCGCATCTCGCAACGTGCCGCCGCTGCTTCTTGAAGGAGACTGTTACGGTAAAAAGGCGGTAGTGGTGTGTTGCTTCAAGGAACAATAAAATAAACCCTATTAATGGCGTTACATCTTTTTTATGGTATCGCTTTCGCGGCTTAGTTCTACCGTTACGTTTCCGAAGAATTATGGCTTCGACGTCGCGTACCTATGTACATGTTTCGAAAGACCTATAGAAAATTTATAGGGGGCGCGAAACATCCATCTGTAAATATACCGGGTGATCGTAAGAATAAAACTTTTATATCCACCTGAGATGTATAGTTGTTACGATGTCAATTGGAACCTGTAAATCTCAAAGCACAGGACCGTATGCACTTCTCTTGAAATTTCTTCTTATGCTTTGACCATGATGTGTCTCGTAATTTATACTCGAATAGCAATTCGGCGAGTCCGGTATTGGTAAACTAGTCCACCTGATGTAGAATTGAAGGCGGCGCGCTGGTCATCAAAGCAAACCTGTATTGGTCCACTAGGTCGTAAATATTTTTTTTTATGGTACACGTGTTCACTTAGCTTTGCCAGTGCAGTGCAGAGCATTGCTTGGCGGGGTATGTTGTTGGTATAATACGTATGTATTATTATTTATTAGTTGATATTATTTGTTCATATCGTAACCAGTAAAGGTTAATAGTTATTAAAATAAATGTTATATGTAATTATCTAGTAATTTAGTGTGGCTCTCTGGAGACTCTTTGAAGCGGAGGACAACGAAATAACTGGAAAATCCCCCAAATAGTGGAACCGGTTTTTGTCGAAAGTATAGAAACAAACTCAGAGTTTAAAAACAAAGATTTACACGTAAAAAGTCAACGTATTATATTAAATATATATGAATGTTTGAAAATTGAAAGTAGTGAACAATGTGATAAAAAAGATAGGAAACGGATTAACGAATTAATTAACATATTAAAAACGACCATTTAGACCATAAAGAAGGATTGATCACGGTACAAAGAGGAAACGGAAAAATACAAAATGAAAGAAAATTGACGATTTTACCAGATGTAATGCGGTGCACAATTTATAATATAAAGAAAATAAAGTTCCTACTTTCAACATGCTTCGAGATAAATTAAGCGATTATCCTGATTATAATTTTAAACATAAAAACATAACAGTCGTATGGTAATTATATGGTAATATAGCTCGGAATATAGTATATCTAGACGAGACAGGTCTAAATTTTTCTGGACGTCTATGAGTTAAATGTTTTTATGGGGTTCCAATTGAGATCGTAACAACTATACAATATATAATCCTGTTTCGAACTATACACTCAGAAAAGTGTAGAATCTTCCATCCTCTGTTCATGTGCCTAAATATCGTTACACTTGGTATATTAAGTGTCATTATTGTTGAATTTATCAGATTTAATAACGATTTAAAGTTTAGTACGGTCATGATCAATACTGAATCAATACAAAAAAAAAATTACGTACATGCACATATGCTTTAAATGTTGATAAGATCAGCCCATTAGGTTACTTTATTTGCATTTGATAGTATGTACGGTTTCAACCTATTCTTATATTTTTATATATAGACTTTTTGTGCTACCACTCCAAGAAATGTCCGTTTTCAATCACTTTTTAGACCGGAAATTGCGTCATTGCTGATCTAGCGACAGTTAAAGTCACTTTTCCTAGGTCTTACGTTAAAACTTGCATTACAAACAAAGTAGGCGTGCTGTACTCGTCGGCCGGCTCAAATTCGTCTGGTATGCGCATGACGTCACCTGAGATCAGCTTAAACGTCAAATTTGTACTAAATTGGCACCACTGTAGCTACAGATTATACAATTCAAGTTGAAACCAGTAATTTCCACATTTGCTAAAGTATGAATCGTGTTTAAAAAGTTACGTAAAGTTAAATTTTCATATCAATATATGCCATGATTTCGTCAACCTTGGTCTCAAGTGACGTCAGCAGAAGCTTCTGACGTTTTATCAGAGAGAGAACCCTTTCCCGATATAAACGGTACACCCTACAGTGCTTTTAACTGCTGTCACTGAATGATATTTTTTGGATATTTAAAACGTTGCCAAATTTTTTGAAAACATAACTTGTATGTGAACCCCAGGAATGTTGGCGATTTTTGTTTGTTTGTTTGTTTGTTCAAATTTGGTATACGGAGTCCCCGACTTGTAAAAACGTTACTCGCTAACGAATTCCGTATGAAAGGTAAATATTTTATAAAAAGAGCTCTCCAGGCGAGAACAAATATTGCCCTGCAGAGCCTCCTCGATACTCCTATATATCGAGTCGAAATCGGAACGTAAATAAGGCCCTGGGCGGAGGACCGATCGATCACCATCGAGAAGGACTCCTAAGGTGAACCCCACGAGGAGCGAGTAAATATAGGCGGTAACAAACGTTCCAGGAAGCGATTCGAGTAGTGGTGAGATCGTGACTTGATTAATCCCGAGGATAATTAGTTGGAATAAAAACGACGCCGCTGGAATTCGGGAACAAATTAAGGAAAATTAGTAGCGTATTTTAATTTATATTTAAATCGGTATCGGCGAGGCCGGCGGGGGTTCGAAACAGATAGGTGTCTTTTTTTTATATTGATTCCCGAGTAAATTTGATTTGCGTTAGTATAGGCGCATGCGCCGAAATATGGAATTTGCTTGAAGTTTCTCCGAGACGGGAGACCTTTCTTTTATCTTATCAAATTGTATAGGATGTCCTGAAATTAACTGCAGGATTTTGTTAGCGCATCCTACGATTAAAAATGAGAAAAAAAGGTTTGCACGAACATGAGCGCAAAGGTGAGCCCCTGAGAATGTTTAGGGAATCAGCTACATATTAGGAAAATATGTAGAATTTGATAAGGGGGCATAAACTTTCAAAGCGTGACGAATGTCCGACCACGACCGCTGGGCGCAGGGGTGGTTTGATCGGAGTGATTTTGGCGTCGTTGTGTAGGTTGGACCTTGGTCTAGGCATTCCAGAATCACAGGGGTGACGATAGGGAGGGAATTTGCGTACCTCTACCGTTTTACTATTTTTATAAGATGCCTTGTCGATAAATGTCGTTTTCTCTTATTTTTAATAGTAGAAAGCGCTGGTAATATATTGCTAATTTCAGGACATGCTGTATAATTAATAAAACAGTCTCGAAAATCTCTTTTTTGATTGTTTATTTTATAAATTGTCGAATTATAAACCTGAATTTCTCGAAAAAACTTCAGTTCACCAAATAAAAAGATTTTGTAATAGTCTAGAAATTAATAGTCATTTTTTTATCAGCGTCCTTGATGCTCTAAGCCTAAATTGAAAATGCTTATAATGTATCAGGAAGGACTTTTAAAAAAGTATATATACTTTTTTATGTACTATCCGTCCCAAAAGTATCGGAAGACAATTTTGGATCATCTTAAGCCTAATTACTAGAGTTTGGGACTCGGTCGGATGATCATAGCCGTCGCGTTGGTCTTTCGCTACAGTGCACTGCTAATAACGGCAGTTATTGGTTTCTCGTTTGCTTCGTGTATACGTATTTTAATATTCTAATAATGTCGAACGCGCCAAGTGATAAAAAACGACATTTCGCTGATAAAATACGCAAATTTATTTATTTTTATTTATACCTACCTGTTTATTTATTTTTTTTTACGACGACCACGCCTATGACTAGCCGACGAAAACCCCGAACTCTACTAATTACTGATAATTCGCTAGCCCTAAAACACATTTTTGATACGGGCCATGTCTTTCATTTTCCCACCAAACCTGTCAAATGACTCATCAAAAATGAGTTATTAGTTATCGTAGAAACAGTTACAAAATTTTGTATATTGTTTTCCATAAATTGCAAGACTGTATGTGAATGATAATTTTTTCATTGAACGTATTTTTTTTTATGGAAAATGTTACAACCTTTTATTTTTCTTTGTTTCAGGTATAGAATGTATAGGAAAAGTCAAACGACCGGCTTCCCTTCCTTAATCACAATATTTTCCGCACCTAACTATTTGGACGTTTATAATAATAAGGTACAGTATAATTAGTTACTCTATTATATTTTAAAGGGGTATTAGAGGACCTGAAAATAAACAATTTATCAAGAATTATTACGCGAAGCTTAGGTCGACCCTGCATCGTCCCACTAGGTCAAGTTCAGTGTGGTTATTCGCACGGCGCAGGCGCGAACGTGTCTTGCTAGCTCCCGTTAACTGTAGATTGATTTACGTTGTTTTATTTCAAAACGCCTTATTTAAATCAATAATTAATTGATATAGTAATATTTAAAAACCTGCAACACATATAGAATGTATTTAATTTTTAATTTAACTTATTTTAAAATTATATTTTTTACCTATTTTATGATTAGCAGCAGCAATTATGAATTTTTAGTACCATGTTATACATTTTTGACGTGTTATACTCGCAACATGCACCCAATAACCAGTTATCTCTCCTCCATCGTGTCCATCTGCGTCGGAAAATCGTCCCGAAAATCCTGGCGCCGCGATCAATCGCGTCCGTCCCGCACCGGATCGAAACCTATTCCAGCTCGGGTCCTTTATTGGTTGTAAACTTAATTGCAGAATTGCATAGCCGTAACGCCCATATTGCATACGTTTACGGAGAGTTTTAATCAACGCTAAAAGCTATTCAGGGTGGAGTGCACCTAGAATTTTAAATAACAATATATTTTTCCGCGGGGAACCGTAATTGTAATGGAACCGGTTACGCCGGAGTTTTAACACGCTGCAACGTAAATTGCATCGTAAAAATCTGGTCGGGAGGTAAAATTCCGTCTGCAATTTGTAGATAAACGGATCGGAGTGGGCGATAGTATCTCTATTAAGGCTTAAGTGGGGGGATTTGCTTGGGGATGCATCATAAAGTTTTTGCCAAAGAAAAACGTATTCTTCGTCACACGGCGCGGCTTTACTGCTAGCAGAAGCGACAGTGGCGTAGTAGAAATTATTTCGTTTGAAAATCCTCATATAATCATTCCTTATATTCATGAAGATCGATGTTGTGCAAGAAAATAAATTCCTATTAGTATATTAAATTAAGTATTATTAGGTCAACCGAGACATGCGTGAGCCGCTGTCTCAGCATGCTTTTCACGTTCCCCTTAGTATACTGTTGCCTTTGTTATCGCGCGGATGTTGCGCAATTAATTCGTTGCTTTTTAATAAATAATGCGTACGTCTATATCCCGCGGCTCAATTCTGACATCGCTAATTATTATCTTATCTAAAAAAAAATCGGGTTTCAAGATTCGATTTGAGAAAACAAACGTGTTCTTCAACGAATTTTGCAGTCTGAATATCATTCCTTCTCTCTCTCGCTCTGTTGCAGGCAGCAGTACTGAAATATGAAAACAACGTAATGAACATCCGCCAGTTCAACTTCTCGCCGCACCCTTACTGGCTGCCCAACTTCATGGACGTGTTCACGTGGTCGCTGCCCTTCGTCGGCGAGAAGGTCACCGAGATGCTCGTCAACGTGCTCAACATCTGCTCCGACGACGAGCTGGTGTCCGACGGCGACGACGCTCTCGAAGAAGGTACGGTTGTTTTTTGTCTTTCTCTGTGGATATATCCCTACGAGTCGACGGCAGTTGTAAGGACAGGGTGGTTACATATCATCTGGTCGGTCATTCGATTATTTACAATACCAAAAGGCGGATATTGTAACGGTAACCGTACAGTATAGTAACAGTTAGCATGTCGTTTATTTGTGAATAATAAATTCTTAAAATCATGTAGGCGGGCCGGTGCAAGTCGGATTATCGTTGGCATTGCCTGAACAGCACCAGAAACGTTAAAATATAGTTTGAAATTGTTATAAATAAGCATGAATGTGATAATTGTGTCGGTTTAGGTAGTTCATTATCACAGAAGACATTCTGCGGAATCTGTTTAATTTTCAGCAGGTTTAATCCATGCCGCAGTATGTTACATTTGCGAATAAATCTTTTGCAAACAATCCGTAATTGAATCTTACCCTCTATGACAGCAGAAGTTTCGTAACAACATTGTTAACAGTGAAAATAGGGATCATGTGTGAGTTTCACATCTGCTGGATGTTTGTGTATGGTGTATGACTTAACAAATTTTCAACAAATCGTTAATTAAATTTTGATTGATTATAACAGTAAAACTTTTAAGTTTTCTGAATTAAAAGTAGTGATAAATAACAACATAAATATTCGTCTTTTGTCGCCTGGGATTTTTGAGTATTTAATGAAAGAAACATATTTATTAAACTTTAACAAAGAGTGGTAGTAACAAATTGTTACCCCTTCGTCAGTATATCTTTAAATACAAATAAATTTAATCTTTTTTTAGATTGCAATGAATGCAAGGACCAGATAATATGTAAAATGATATATGTATGGAATAACTTTATATTCAACTCAACATATTACTATTTACACAAAAATCGGAAGAACATTTTATGAAAGTCGGCTCCATGTAGTATCAATAATTTTTTACCAAAAATGTAATTTCTGTAGAAATTTTTCTCAAATAGTCGTGATTGGTTATTACATGCTACTGATTAAAGCAGAAGTCCTTAATAAATAAAAAGTTTAGTTGGATAATTTGAATAATAAATATATTTTTGGTATTAGTAATATGGCATATCCACAAAGTAAGAGTATTAATTTTTTATTAATCAATGCAATTTTTGAGCCGAGGTGAGCTAAAAACAAAAATTAATTATTTCTTTAGAAAAAGTGATCAGTATGTGTTCTAATAATTTTTCTGATAATTCGCTGATGGTGAAGACGGGTGTCGCCACTGCATTGATCGTCTTTTCGTATCAGGGGTGCAATGGGCCATCCACGTTTCGCCGACAGTCAAGGAATTGTTGAAATGGCGGGATTCGGAATAACGGGATACATTTTAACACGCCACTACAACAGCAGTTCTCAACTGTCTGAAACAAAGCGCATTCTGCTCGCAACGCCTTGTCCTCGAATGCAATGTTGCCAACAAAAACCATACAGCATTAGAGTCTCTTTGTGGATATGCCTCCTAGGAACTTCAGTTACCTGTGGAAAAATTGCTCCTAAACTAAATATAGAAATAATAAATGGCGTTGGCGTGGATTTTCGACGTGCCAGTCGATATTAATTCAATTTTAATATCCAGAATCGAGTTTCGAGGGAGTTTTAAAATTAAAAACTAATTTTCAAGAATCTGGGGAGGCGTTAATGGAATAAAAATGTTATTAACGTCCAGGATTACGAAATTACATTCTGTAGGGCTACTTCGCACGAAAAGGAAAAGTGTGAAAATGTTCTTCCGACCGAATATATGTACAATACAAATATACAGTCCATAACTAAGACTATCTGTATACACACATGTTGATTTCTAACAAGACACGCTTTTTTATCTTTTGAGTAAAACAAAAAATATGTCTCTCTGTTACTTTCTTCAATGCTACTTGGAAAATCAGATGGTAAGATTCAGTTTTTATTTCCAGTTTTAATTTGCTTTTGAATTTACATAGTAATAAAAGATAGAATGCCTGAATAGTAAATATATGTATACCTACTGGTTTTTGTTCGGTATTTATCCGGTTTGAGTACCCTTTGTGCGAGTCCCAGTATTTCGCTTTAGGTTAGAGCGAAATTCCATGCATATTGTGAGGGGACATTCCCCGACGTTGGCTAAATAAGTTTGAGGAATTTTTGGTGTGTGTATGCTCATTACGCGCACCCAATTATATTCCGGACGGACAGTTTTGCTTAATTAAACTGTCGCCCGCAATAATTGCCGAGAGACATTTTTAAAATTTTTCGAATGCAATATAAAAACTTTTAAGGATAAGTAATTTGCTGTAAATAAATATATATTGTTCCATTGTTCCACTTTTGTAACCGCCCTTAGGTCTTGGTATTTTAAATTGAAACATTTTAATACGAAATAATTACCCCACCAAAGCGATTATTCTGATATGACAAATTTGATTTTAGTTGTAAGAGTTAGTTTTTTTTACTTTAACGTTTAAAAATCATCAAAGTTAGAAGATATTTCCGCATTTATTGAAAATATTCACAGTGAATGCATAACCAAAAGAAGACACAAAATTACAACATTAAAAAAACTCAAGAATAATCTGCAAATCTGGAGCACTATTAAGAAAAATTTTTTATAATAATGTGCGTATAGGACAAAGCAAAACAGTAGACTGATTTCGAACTGTCGTGGTTTAATTCTGTTATAGAGATATTTAAATAGATTAGACTACAAGCCCATCGGAAATCAAGGGGTCATTTGACCCAGCATGAATTATTTATTAATCAGTACTACCACATATAACAATAACTTTAGAAACTATGCCGTCAATTCTTGTTGGTACAGGAGAGTACACAGGTAAGCTAAACTTGCCCACCAAGGGGGGTGGTTTTCGCAAAACATTTTTGTACAGCATTTCTAAAGTATATAGGTTATACAAAAAAAATTAACTTCGACCTAATGCCGTACAAAAATAGCAATACCGGAAACCAGAAAAATTTTGGTACGGGTTTTGGTGATTTACTATAGTACGGCATTTATACTGCAAGTTTCGGATTGATACGTAGATTTTTAGTGACGCCGTACGTATCTGCTGATACAGGGGCTAGAAATGCAGGGCACAATCCTCTATTTTAGCCCCTATTGTTTCAAGTCATTGAAAAATGTACGGCATCGATTCCACATGATTATTTAACTCTCCAAATAATTCTTAGCAACTATGTCGTCTGAAAATTATGGTTAATGCAAAAGTTTATAAACGATTACTTGTATTTTGGAATTGAGTTTTATTTTTTTTCGATAAGATCATTAATTCCTGTGCGGCAACCACTTTTTTGATGGTGATTAAATATAACCAAAAACTATCGTACTAAATCATGACCGGTTATAATTAATGGTACAAATTAAAAATTCGAATTAAAAACAAATAAATAAATTTTGGAAATTTACATTATTTTGAAAATTCCTTGTTATAAACTAAAAATGTTATATTCAAAATATTATGACTTTTCATAAGTAAAAAATTAAAAAAATACAATGCCGTACATTTTTAACTAGTGGATTTTACATAGCTGATAATATTTTTCATTAAATTTTTACTACATTTTTAGGCCATTAATAACTATACGGCATTTACAAATTTTCTTCAGAAATATAACATAAAGAATGAAAATTGCAATGCCGTACATATTGGAACAATTCCCTGCAACTGTATAAGTCCAAAATTAGTTTTATCCTAATTTCAAAAGAAATTTAATTTATACCGTAGAAATTATGATGGCATTGTCTTTAAAAAAAATTGTATACTTGTAGAGAATCGAGAAACTATTTTGAGAAATTTAGAAATTTAATGACGTACAAGAAAGTATTATTTTTAAATAAATATAATAATAATCAATTAATTTTAACTCAACAGTGTTCATAGTTCAAAAGTAATAAAGAATTCCCTGACTTTTCCAGGTTTTCCCTGACTTATAAAAAAAAATCCAGGTCACTTGTAGTTCATTTTTACATACTAATTGGTGTTTATGCATTAAATTTTTTTTCGACTGGACTCCAAAATCTTTTTTATACCCTAACAACCTATTATAAAGGTTTCAAAACCACAAATAGTTTTCTCTTTCAAGAACCCAGGGTCGGCTTTCACAAAATTTCCAGTTGCAAACATCAAATTCCCTGACTTTCATGAATATTTTTAAAATTCCCTGACTATTCCCTGTTTTTTATGAAGAATAACAAATTCCCTGACTTTTCCCGGTATTCCCGGTTTTCCCGGCCACTACGAACCCTGCTCAATATTCATGAGAATTCGTGTATAAATACTTACATTTAAAACAGTGATATAATATATGTTTTGCAGTAACAGTACCATCGCATTTGCATATTTGCAACTTCTGTTACAATTGTTTGAACAATTTATTTATGCAAAAATTGTGATGAAGCCATTGGCGTACAATATATGGTTAAAATTAGTAAAAATAATTTGTCGGTTATAAACACGAATAAAGCCACACAAAAATTTACACGCCGAAAAGCAAAAAGAGAGAGAAAGAATAAAAATAATTCCAAATTTTTTTAAAAATATTCGAATGCAGATTTTTTTTTATTGATTTTTTAATAATAATTTTTTGGATTTTGAAAAAGAATTACTTATGTACTTGTGAAAAAAAAATATATAAGCATTTCAAGTTTATAAAATTAATAATTTTTATATCGAGCTATGGTTTTTTAACGGCATTTTACTTAAAAATTATTTTACATCTTAAATAATGTTTTAGCAACAAGGCCGATCATTCTTCAATGATCGGAAATCATAAGGGTCAAAATAAATATCGACAAATATGTACGGCATTACTGAAAAATATTTCGATATGATATTTTAAGTCTTATTATAGAAAGGCCGTACAGTAGTAAATAATTTGTATTAAGGAGAAAATAGTAGTAAAAGTAAAATCAATTCTTGCAAGTAATACTTATTTGCAAAAATATATTTCAAACCATTTAGAACCATTATTGTTGTGAAATCGTGAAATCCTACTTTTCAGAGGGAAATTAATTTTCCTATAGTAAGCACATGTTTCATGAAAAATGTACGGCATGGTCAAAAATGTCATTATTTTATAAAATAGAATTAATTAAAATTAGTGAATTTGATGCTGGTTCAAATCACCCCCCATACGCTACTTACAAATAGAGGATCGCACCCTGTATTTCTAACCCCTGTATCAGCAAGTACGTACGGCGTCGCTTAAAAATTTATCTATGTATCGATCCGAAACTTGCAGTATAAATGTCGTACTGTAATAAATCGCCAAAACCCGGGAAAAATTTTTCCGAAAATCAAAAATTTTCCCGGCTTCCGGTATTGCTATTTTTGTACGGCATTAGGTCGAAGTTCATTTTTTTTGTATAACCTATATACTTTAGAAATGCCGTACAAAAATGTTTAATTACTAAACGTTAATTTTAGAAGTAAATGTCATGGATGTAGGTTCTAATTAATCCAAAGAAACATCGAAAAAGAAAAGTTGAAATTAAGTAGCCCTTTACAAAGTAGGATTGTATGTAACACATCGTTATATTGTCCCAGGGTCAGGCAAAAGTCGCTCGGGAATTCGCTCTTTTTTTCATTAAATAGAGTAACAATCAAAATTGGCAGATTGATTAAAAAATTGAGTCATTTTATTAATGTCAGAGACTGGGTTGTTCTTAATGTGTTCAAAATTGTAACAATATGCATGGGATTTTCCGCAATGGGCCAAAATCAGAAATACCAAATAAAAGCTTTAAAACTAGCGTGTTTGTTTTGTTCAATCAACCGCCTAGGGCTAGAAGGCTGCGCCCCCGCGTTGCTTGAACAAAAGGAAATGCGCCAACTATGTTATACCCTCAACACCCCCAGACTGACACCTGATGAACTTCTCTTCTTGGTGTTGACTATTTTTTTTCTTGCTGTACAAACCCAAGTAGCATCTTGCCCATTTCATTTGAACTTGTTGTTGATATGACATTCTGTCTCCGTATTTTTTCTATAAAAGCACTGCATAATTCTGCGGCACAAGTGTTTTCAAAATTTCCCTATTTTTATACTCTTATTATACACACAAGTAAATCCATGCACTCGTATTGCTTATATTTTTTCTCCTATTCTGACACTTCTATTTTTCACTACTTTATATTCGCCTTGGAATCGCGCCCTACACAGCGAAACAGGCAAAAATAGTTATAAAAAAACCTGGTAAGTTTTCACAGAACATGCAGCTTGGACAGAGGAGTTTAAATAACACCGCATTAATAATCATTTTTTGAAATTGAATTACTTAATTCAGAACCGCGTGTTGTGCCAGTTTTCTTGTGGAACAATACTTATTGACCAAATAACATACTACCTGTTTTTTTTTTACTAAACATCTTAATAATACCGAATTGGCTACTGTCCGTTTTTTGCAAATTTTGGATTTGATTCATTCACCCATCTCAAATCAGTTACACTCTTCTACACCCCAACATGCTAGGTTAAGTTTTCCAAAATTGGTGCCCCATTACTCATTACTTTCGAATGTTGCACTTGCCCGGGTTTCTGCACCTCGAATTGTTGCAGAAATATCTACAGTCCGTAGAGACTGAAATCTAGCACTTTCCGACATTTTGGTGTCAAAACTTACCAAAAAGTAAATGATAAGAGTCCAATTCTTTCTCATCATAGAATAAAATGCATGCAGGTACTGTCACATGGTTACACTGGAAGAAATTGCAGTTTTGTCCGTTTATTTTCATAAAAAAATATGGAAGACAGAGCTATGATGTCACATTTTAAATCATCTTTTCGATAGAAACAAAATACCTGATACTCGTCCTTTGTCTTTAATTAAACTAGTCACAAAAATTCGAGATTAAGAAAGGATCTAAGGGGATTTTCAAAAAGCTGTAACTTGGCGTATAGGCTATTGATTATAGGATTTTAAAAGGAACTACGACGTTCAAGATGTTTTATTACATGAATCGTTCAGATGGTTATTTTAAATGGAAAAACCGCTGAGTGCTATTAAATTGGAGATAGGGGTGAAAATGCACCTCTTTCAGTTTTTTAATTGTAGCTCGAAAACGAAGCAAAATTTCGCTATAGTTCATTGGAAAAGTTATTTAGAGAATTGAATTTTCCATTGGAATGGCTTATTTAAAAAATTTAAAAGGAAAATTTTATGCAAAAAATCGTTAATAAACTATTTTAAAAAAAGTAAAAAATAAGATTTTTTTACTTTTTTACTCATTTTTTTTTTTAGTAGAAGTAGGCAAATAAAATTGCTGTACAAAAAAACTAGATGAGATTCCCTTCAATATGATGCGTTTTCAAAAACTATTTTTTTCTTTTTTTTTTTAATTGTTTATTAACGATTTTTTGCATACAACTTTTCTTTTAAATTTTTTAAATAAGCCATTTCGATGGGAAATTCAATTCTCTAGAAAAATTTTCCTATGAACTATACCGAAATTTTGCTTCGTTTTCGTGCTATATTTAAAAAACTGCAAAAGTGCATTTTCACCCCTATCTTCAATTTAATCCCTCTAATTTAATAGCAACCCGCGGTTTTTTATTTTTAACGACCCTTCAAAAAAGTCATGTGATGAAAATCCTTGAACTAATCTTTTTTTTTGCAAAAAAATAAGAATTAAAACGTATAAGGGTAAATGCGACGAAAATCGAAAAATTGGCTAAGTTTGAGCGGCCATATATCAGTCAATTCTCATCCAAAAATACTGTACGACCTCTTTTTTTGAAGGAAATTTTATCTATTTTTTTTATGAAGCATTGCCTATACCTATCTTTACTCAAAAAAAACTAGAGGCAAAAAAGTAAAAAAAAATCAAAAAATTGATTTTTTTTCTTTTTTTTTCAAATTGTTTATTAACGATTATTTTGCATAAAATGTTCCTTTTAAATTTTTTCCATTTCCATGGGAAATTCAATTCTCTAAATAACTTTTCCTATGAACTATAGCGAAATTTTGTTTCGTTTTCGAGCTACAATTAAAAAACTGAAAGGGGTGCATTTTCACCCCTATCTCCAATTTCCACCCTCTAATTTAATAGCACTCCGCGGATTTTTCATCTAAAATGACCTTTGAACGATTCACGCAATAAAATATCTTGAACCTCCTTTTAACCCGGTTTTTTGGATGTCATTAAAAAAACACCAAATTTCAATTTGAAATTTCTAGTTTCAGGATACGAAAGTAAAAAATTCTTATCTTTGAGAAATAAGAAATTTGGTGGAAAATTATTTTTTTTGGCAATCCCACTTGTCACCTCTTTTAATTGGAATCATCCCCTTGAGCTGCTTTGTGACTAGTGTATTTATTTGTGGTATTTAGTGTTGCTGTGTTTAATTGGGTATTTTTGCCATATTGTTTAAACCTCCATTCATATTCAGATAAACCTACATTTCTTCGATGTTATACGAATCCTGTATGCATTTTATTCGGAAAAAATTTATTTTGGAAACAGATTTTGAACACTTCTTAATCGCGTTATTTAATTTGCAGCACCAAATTATTAATGGAAAAAATTCATTTGAACGTGTAATTTGGTACATAGTGATTTACTAAGAATTCTTATAGGTACTGCCTGTGCTAAACGATTTTTGATAGAAAAGTTAACATGACATTTAGATGTGTTCATTTTCAATGATAAAATCATTCATATTTCGAAAAATTACATCAAAAAGTCAATGTAAAGAAGGAGAATTCCGAGTTGATCACAATGTACATAAAAAAGTAATATCGAACAACAGTTACCCTAAACAAAACCCAAATTTTCCAAATAAATGTAGCCTGCTATTAGCGCTGTCTTGCTACAACCGTAAAACCTCCTGTATAGTTTGCTGTTAGTTGTGATAGAAGTAGTTTGGTAATGATTAGTTCTGGGGTACCACTCAGAAGTCTAATTTTTTAAGTATGGCAAATCGTTTAATAAATATCCGATTTGGACCTCTCTTACGATAATCACGATCATACCTTTTCACCATTTGAGATATTTAGAAAATTAGTGACTTTAAGTAGGTGAAAAAACAGCAGATTCGTTGCCGTATACTACATCATTTTGTTTTGTTTTTTCAATGCTACTTGGAAAATCAGATGGTAAGATTCAGTTTTTATTTTATTTCGTTTTACGTTATCATTCTGTAGTTGATAATCCTAGAATGCCTGGTTAGTAGTTAATTTGTGTTTTTTTATTTTAATTGGTGTTAGCGGATGCGGCAGCAATAATTCCAAATTGTGGGGGGAAAACGCATATTTTACTGAGAAATCGAAGCCTTTATAAATTATTCTCTCATATGTTAATATTAATGTGGGTATGTCATTCCTTATAAAATAAATGATACAATTACCTATTCACATAATTCTACTTTTAAAATTTTAGGGAAAAATTAAAAACGCTTATCATTTAACATATCAGTTTCTTCAGTAAGTTATTTTAGTGTATACCACTCTTTTTGTTATTAGGAATCTTGAACTAAATCAGTCAACATTTTTCTCTTTTCTTAACAACAATATTGGTCCGTATTTGTAAAAAGTTCAAAAACTATCAAGTATTTTAAGTGTATTTTGTTTTTTTTTTAGTGGAATTTGAAAATAAGTTTTCTTTAGTTTCAAAATAACCCCCAGGAAAAAAATCAATGTATTAGACTAGGTCATACGTCTTTAACGAAATTAGTTCGTGTTCAAGGTTATATGAAGGTTAACCGTTGTTAACTTTGATTTTGTGGACATAAAAAGACTCTTATTTGGTCTCGGCTAGTCACCATAATATAATTCAAATCCTGCTGCACCAGAAAATGCTGGAATCACGGTAATCAGAGGTATTTCCTTCAAAAACGAGTTGATATTGAAATAACCTTGAATATGACCTCCAAGCTCAAATCTAGATGGTGGTCCCCAATTTGTAGAGGTCATTTTGCATTAACGTTGAAAATGACAAAATACCGTAACCACGTCTCCGAACGTTAAATTTCTCGCCCATTCAGAATACGTTTACAGAAATTGTGTTGCCATAAAAAAAAAAAGAAAGTTGACCTTAAACGTGAGCCAACTTCGTTAAACCGACACCGGAAGTATAGAGTGTTTGATTGAAAAGAATGTCGGTATCTATTGAAATCAACTTTTTTACTGTAAACATTAAGATGCTTGTTATAATTTGGTTTCGGGTGCGGACTTTTGTTTAATTCGCCTACTTTTATGATTTCCATTTTATACATATGAAAAAAAAAAACAAACAATGCAACTGCCAAATATCTCGATGAATAATTTTCAAGGACTTGTCTGTTAAAATACGAAACATAAATTCCTTGAGAAAGTCATTAATTCTCCACAGGCGCCAGTAATTGTTTCTCCTTTAATGAGTTCTTAGCAGAACCTTCTCCAAAAAATTAAAAAACGAAATTTAATATTCAAGTCTCGTACTTTTTGTTCTGGGCCCTTTGAGACAGATAAGTGCCTACCGACAACGTACAATGTTTATGACTACTTAATGGCAATTGACCCGTTTAGCAGAAACGTGAGTAACAGGGGAATATGAATAATTCATACAATTCGTTCCCGGAGATAAGTTCCTTGAATGTAAGACATTTCGTTTCTATACACAGTGGTTCAAGTTAAGGGAAAAAACTGTAAGTTCCTTATGCCAACAGATACCTAACAGATTTTCCAAAATCTTTTTTTTAGTTTTATAAGCTTATGGCAAATTTTCTGCGGACGCCTATGGCTTTAGGCAGTGGCGGTGGTTGTGAACAATTTTTATCTATGTTACAGTAATTTGTGCTTAAGGATTCTCCGACATCGTAATTTTATTTACTATTTAGGTACCGATTGTAATAATCTTTTTCAATTAGAGAGGCGTTATGAAAACGAGATACACATTCTTTTGGTGTAAAAAATTAGAGAATAACTGTGGGATTTTTCAGGGAACGGATTCCTAGTAACGCGTACTATTTGTAAATTTTGTAAAAAAAAATTAATAACGGTTTATGGGAAGAACCACATGTTTTGTATATACGTTGATAAATCCCCCGTCACGTGATTGCTGCTCAAACGCTTGTGGTGTGTCATACATACTTCGTTTACGCACTTCCCGCAGGTGCAAGAAGCTGATGCTCCTTATGTGTATTAATTGTTGACAGTTTTCTGTTTTAAGATGGCCTCAGACCCAACAGAAAATAGTTGCAAATCAATATAAAGGGGTTCTAGCTACTGTTAAGTTATATTTTTTATACATACAATAACATCTCGTCTATAATTTTTCCACCAAAAAAAGAAAAAAAGAAATGGTTGCGACTGACGGCAATGGCTTTGAATTATCAAGTGAAAGAAGTTCACATATATTAGAAACAGAACCGTTCTTAAATATTTTGTTGACCTTTTGCAAATTATTTGGCCCTCCAAATTAATATAGTTTTATAATACTTCAACTAACCTAAGATATAATACCTACATACTTTAAAGACTATCCAAGAGTATTTTATTATACATAAAGAGATAATATGTATAGTTTGTATAGAAAATTTGAAACGAAAATACTGTCAGCCAATAAAGTTTCAATCAAAGTCAAAGTATGACTCAAATAAAATCTTAGTTCGTAAATTTTGTTAAATTACTTTTGTTTAAAAAAATAACTTTCTCGTCAATTTGACATCCATAATTAAGTAGGTATATTGTTTTATAATTAACATTTTTACAGTATTTAGATTTTTCATAGCATTTTCAAACATTTATTGTTACCCAGTGAATTGTTTTCGGACTTTTATATGGTTGAGTGTGGTACGTTTTCAAATATTTTAATGTAAGAGAAATCGACTAAAGAATAGAAGAACATCCATTCTTCGTGAATAGGCATTGTTCCCAAAATGGCATAACAGTTTATTTGGAAAAATGTTATGATATGCAATGATATTTTTTGGAATCGGAAAGACTAACAATCCTGGCCACGCGATTTCATACCATTTCGAATATCGTTCTCTTTCTTTCGTTTGAAATTTTCTACATTCCATTGGTAGCATAGATCTAATCCTCTTTCTTAGATGTTTTTTATTACTGTTTAGGTAGATTTGTAAGCATGCAAGCGCATACGATTTAAAAGACAAGTTATATGTATAACTTTTTATATATATTTGGCATTATTGCTACTCCCTGTTGGAAGCAAGTTTTGAAAATAATACGATATATTTGAACATATTTTGTATTTTAAAAACTGTCCGCGTTTTGTTTAGGTTATTTTTCTTAGTTACATGTTTTTTGCTTTTTTGCAGATTTTTAACATTTAAGCAGTTCTGCTTAAGTTTTTTGTGAAATATGCTTATCGATTTTTAAATCTTTTTTGGCTGATTTCAGTAACACATTTTCTTTTAATGTATTTCTAAATATGTTATAATTTAAAACCATTCAAATACTGTTTTATAAACATATTTGTGGTGCAAGTAGAAACTGAACCCATTTCAGTATATTGAATGTCTGCAGAGAAAACCGTCTACTTGAACCACGAATTGTGATTTTGTAACTTTTTCGTTCATTGTTCTGTATGAAGCTATAATTTCTATATGCACCATTTGTTTTATTTTTTCTATACTTCTACGCTCGCTACACTTTGTGCCACTGCCCATTTGCTGTCGATTTCTTCAACCACGGCGCGGCTGACAACTGTGTATTTTGGTAAGTTGCCGTAGCTGTTTGTCGAGTAGCTTATAAATACTGTTGAAATCAAAATTGTAAAGAAAAGATGATGATGAAGCGATCATCCTGAAAAACTGTCAATCTCAAATTTTGATATTTCAAACCAGGTGGTGTGACTTAGTTAAAAACTGAAGCATGTGCTGTTTTTTTACGTCTACACTACTTTTATTTCTGCTGTTGGTACATTTTACTGGTTGTTCAAAATAGAGTAGGTAGAGTGCTTGTGTAAAATGTACCAACAGTGAAGGTTGCTGTCTAAATACGAGTATCTTGTTCGTGCCAAATATAATAGTCAACAGTATTTACATGCAATTAATTCGCTGTGATTGTTGCTCTTTGGCATGGCATTTTTATTTCAGAGCTTTATTCTGTATTCTCTACAAATTATATGCCTAGAACTGTTTATTGCTGTCATTTTGTCGTGTATTGTGTTATGTTTTGCGATTAAAGAGAACTGCCTGGAATATTATTTTGGGAATTATTATAGAGGTCAAAAGATCTTGGATATATATTCGAATTTATTGTTGTGTGCATGTATATGAAAATGTCATGTGTTCATCTTGTATATGTAAGACAAGAAATGTAACGAGTAGTCACAGAATAAGAATAATTAATAATTTTTTCTTTCAGTAGCTGCTTGAGTAAACGATCATTTGAGCTCTAAGTGATTATTGTTTTTTTTTTAATTTTTATTACTTTCAGCAGGTACACTAAAATCCACACAATATCGACAGTGAAAACAAAGACTTGAAATCAAATTTATTCTCAATAACAAGTCCACTGTTCGTTTTATGTGAATTACCCTGTACCTAAACATTTTTTAGATTCACAGGCATGAAACCTAGACCAAGTCATGTATTAATTCGGTTAAAGTACCATAGATGACACTTGATGTGTGCATACTACCTATCACAACCTTTTTTTATGCAGTATATCGTACACCTGAATTTTTAATTTAACTGGTTTAAAAATTGCGGTTGTGTGTCCACCAACGTATTAGAATGTGCACTCACAGTGTAGACTTTTAGGAGGCCGAACGTACAATTGTTTTTTCTATATTTTAGGTACAGCAGCAAATCTACGGAAGGAGGTCATACGGAACAAGATCAGGGCAATCGGGAAAATGGCCCGTGTATTTTCGGTGCTACGGCAAGTACTATTTTTCCATTAATATTTCATCGAAAAAAATTTCAATGAAATTTATTATACCAGAGTTCCAAAATAGTAGCCGATAAATCTCATAAATAAATGTTTACAAGTTCCCAATCTTCCAGCTTAGGTATCTTATTTCATGTCATATGCGTGCAAATGGGAAAAATGTATTATTTGTACAATTTTGGGACTCCAGTCTGGTTAGCTGTTTTGTGATTAACTGTTCTGTTAATTAGAGAGGAAAGCGAGTCTGTTTTGCAACTCAAGGGTCTTACACCAACTGGTGCACTACCTCTAGGCGCACTCTCAGGAGGAAAAACGAGTCTCAAAAATGGTAAATATCATTTGCCGTTGAAATATTCCGAATTGCTATCGAAATACATCTTTCTATCGGGTGCTTTCTTTTGTTTGGTTTACCGTTACAACCGTGATTTGCTCTTCAGCATTACAAGGATTCTCCCCCAATCACAAGATTACGAGTTTCGCAGAGGCTAAGGGATTAGATGCAATAAACGAGCGCATGCCTCCTAGGAAGGACGCACCTCCCTCACCGGCTGAAGAAACGCCACAGGACCATAATCACACTCAGTCTAATGCACATTCGTGAGCTAAACTTAACTAGGACATCACATTAGCCAGCTGCAGGTATGCATATAAAAAAGTAGTGTCATCACTAGCCGGTCGACAACTATGAGGTGTAAGAGCGACATTGCAATGAACTTTCAGACATTTCGTCGAAACAAATAAACAAAAGTAACATTGTAGAGGGAAAAAATGGAAAAATTTTATTTTTTGCAGATAAAGTCCATCCATATTTGAAAAATTCCTATTTTAGTAAACTACAAAAAACAAATAATTAATTTATCTTCTCTGAAGCATATGAAGAATTTTTATAAATAATATAAATATACAAACATCAGGATCAAATCAATGATCCACACTCCAATTTAAAATGCACTAATAAAAAATAAAATAAATGTTTGTAGTAATGAAGCTTAGAAATTTACTTTCCGAACACCTGACACAGCTAATGGCGGTTTTCCACCAAACGGACAGTTGAGTTTATGTTGCGTTTGTGTTTTCTAGAACCTGAAAAACAAAAACAAAACTGAAACAAACCCAAAATTATTGTTTCCATCAATCGGGCTACATTTTGCTTGAGTTTTGTTTTTGTTTTTAGCCCTTTCCCCACTGGTTGTCGCGAAGAAGTTAGAACACATTTTTTCAATAACCAACTAACATGTTTAGAGAAGATTTTGTTATTCTTAGTTGTGGCTGAAGTCCTTAGAAAAAGTAGGTGTACATATGTAGGGTTAAAGTGTTTACTTGGTTAGTTAGTTTATATACTATCGAAATACAAGGCGAAAATAGAAAAAACAACACGACCGTTTCCACTAAACAGACTCGAGTTTCAAAACACGTCGAAACCTTTTGATGTGACCGCTTCCGAGCGGATCCAAAAAACAAAACACCAACTGTCACAAAGCACGCCAGTCTTCAAAAAGTTTGTGGAAAGTTATAGTTTTGTTTTATTTGACACGAGTTTGTGTTTTGTTTTTGTTTGTCTATTTAGTGGAAAATTTTGAACAAAACTGACCCAATGTACCTGATATTTGCACCACTGGTTTGAGATGAGACTGTGACTTAATTTTTTTCACATCGATGCCATTTTATTCACATATCGTGAACACAAAACTTTGATCTCATAATCTTCATTGCGATATAACTTTTTTTTTAAATTTGCACACCATTTATTTATTAAATTTTTTGAAATATTTTTCATCCTAAAACCACGGTTCTGTGCATCGTTTGTTTAACCACCTTATTGAGAATCCAAATCAGCTTCTAAGTCCTCCAATCGAGGCCATCCAAAACATCCTGAACCTGGTTGTTTATTTTTAGGATTTATGTAATATCTTTGCCGCATTGGTAAAAAAAGAATAAAATACGTTTGGTATTATTGGAAAGGTCTCAGTGTGATTTAATCGAAGAGAAAAATTTTGAAAGGTTCAGTAATTTTTTGGTTTGTTGCTTTTACACCTTATGTTTAACTATGTGGAAATAAACAACGAAAAATGAGGAAATTGTAGAATTTTAGGAAAATTGTTTTGCAGGATCTTACGTGATGGATCAGCGATTCCTAAGCAGTGGCACTCTACATTTTACATCTTTATTAGGTTATAGTTACATTTTTTTCATTGCGACGACAGGCTCGTTCACAACCTCTGAAACAAGTAGCTGGTCTGCTTCCTCCTCTCTCTATTCTCTCTCATCTTCCGTTCGCGCGCCTCGCTCTTGCACACTGCTCTACTGCTCCCTCCTTTCGTGCTTGGGGATAACTACATCCGACTACATTCCAATATCTACTGGGTTGACGTTGTAGCACCGGCTGATGATGTTAAGAGAGATCTACCCTTTTATTATTTACAAGTAAATGTCATTGTATCCGTCATAAATTTGTTGTAACCAGTAGAATCAGTAGTGTGAATTATATTGTGCTAGAGAAATTCGCAATAAGAAATGTCGGTCAGCAGTGTGAAACGGCGAGCTGGAACTGGCTGGTCGCACGTGTTGAGTGATATGAGCGTGCCATACCCACCTGTCGCCACTGTTGTCATCCAATCACCATCCCATTGTTCTTCATCAAAGGCCATTACCGATCATCATGAATTTCACTATTTGTGTGTTTAATTTAAAAGAAGATATTGCTATAAATATTTAATTCATTGCCGAGTAATAAACTAATTGTGCGAAATAAGTACATTTATCTCTCTATTAATATTAAACAATGTCTTTGATTTAATATTAAGACAAAATCACACATCTTTGCTACGAGTTGTACTTATTTTTATTTTTTTCATTGTACAAATTGTGTTATACTATTAAATGGTTAATATTAACTTTCCTCTTTGTCTGAGCGTGACGCCTCCTTACAAAGTATGTATATAAATGTACAAATATGTGTTAATCACTCAGTGTTGACCCACCTTCAAATGCAATTAAATAATATGAATCTCCAGCACCATTATTATCCATAGAAGAGATTGTTAGCGCCAGGAGGAATCTTTCTCTCAGACACAGAGTTGGTATGAATGATTGAACTTCTGTTGTATGCATGCGCGTTAAATTATATATCTATTAATCTTATTAAAATTCTGTAAATTTACTCTATAATATATTATATACATATAATTATGGTATAGTTAATTACTAGGAAATATCTCAACCAACTATCGGATTAACTTTAGAAGAATATCAAAAAATTTCATATGGCGTCCCTTAACTTTTATACAAAAACCATAACAAACTTGCTTATATTCCGCCAGTCCTTTACCGATCGTTTTTTAACAGTTTTTAAATTCTCTTCGTTACCCTTATGTGACTGATATTTACGCTTACAAATTCTTTTTACACGTTTCCTAAATTCTTATCGTTTCGCTGTTAAAATTCTTAACAAGTGTATTAAAGTTTGGGGCATATTTTAATCGGTTCTTAAAACTATATTTAGATATATGTTAGGCTAATCACCAAATTGTGTCATCACCAAGTTGTCATTTTCACTACCTCTCGTCTGTATATATACAGTTGTAGCTTATTATATCGTTTTTTAAGGACTTAGATCGCTCAACTCCAGTTTTCTAGGAAATACGCAGAAGGAAAATTAAAATATTCATTATACGAGGGTTAACTTTTATAGTTCGAGAATAGAGAATGGAAAAAACATTAATCATCGTATTTGGCTTTATTGCGCCTCAAAATATTCTCCATGAAGATCAATACATTTTTGCATGCGCTTGAACCAATTTTTGAAGCGATTACTCCATTCCGATCTAGGTACCTCCAAAACATGTACTTTGAACGCATCCACCACTTCAAAAAAGTGTTTTTGATGCACGGGAATAAAAAATTCAATTTTTTCAGTGCTCAAAAAGTCTTGCTTCAACTTGTCCTGGTGGAAAATGAAGCGTGTTCGGCGGTTGGTTTCCTTCATTTTTCTGAAGATTTCTAGCAAACAAATGGTTGTGTGTCATTCGGAATTAACCATCTGACGTTGTAATGGTACAGTTACTACACGTCCGGGTTTTCCGAAAAAACAGGCGACCATTTGCTTGGAAATGTTTTGTGAGCGAACAACTTTTTTTGGATTTGGCTCATCTTGAATGAGCCATACAGTCGACTGCTGTTTACTTTCGGGTTCATATGCATAAATCCATGATTCGTTACCTGTTACGATGTCATAGGTGTGTATTTCTTGAGCATTTATTTGAACCAATCAACACGAGCTTTATTTAGTGTTTGTCAAATTATGTGGGCTCCACGCGTCTTCATGCAATATTGGATGTATGCTGCTCCCACTAATGCTAAAGGAGGCCTCAGTCTCACAATAAGTCACATGACGATCTTGCAATATTAGTTCACATTTTAATTCCGTTTTTTGGCCGAGATGAATTTTTCAAGTTGCTGCAGACAAGGCAAATAGCGCCTGTACATCAAACCGTTCTGAGTAAGTATACTGATAAAAAGTAGAACTTTACGATAGGGACGTCAGTCATCAGATGGCAGCACCACAATCGTCCATTCCCGAAATATAAAAGGCAATCCTCGTGTAATTATTTTCATGAGCCGGATTATTTTTATTCACATATAATTACAATTTACTAGTTAATTGTGATTTGCAAATATTTACTGGTTTACTTTTCGTATAAATTCAGCAAGTAAATTAATGTTGGAACGAAACGACAAAGTCGAGTATTGGGAGATTGGAAACGTTTGTGTTAATCCGTCGATGTAATGAAAGAGCGGAGTGGCCGACCTATCTCCTTAAAATTTTAAGTTAAACTTTTCTATTTGTAAAATTAGTGTTGTAGAGTAGCTAATTCCTCTGGTATGAGCGGAATGTGGTATGACTAAGCAATAAATGACATTTTCTATTAACTAGGTACTCTTGGGATAATTATTGTAAACGAGTGGTTAGTTGACATGTTCTAAATATACTTTTAATTTAAATATGCGTAGATCACGACTTTTCAGTTGTGTTCCGACTGAATACATTTATTACCGATATTTTGGTGGTTCCAGTCGAGGTCCCGATATACGGAAGTCGCCGAGTATTGTTACCGTGTTATGTATAAATCCTCTTAATTGGTATGTTGTGGCGTTTCCTTATATCGGGACCTGGACTCATTATTTGTTGCTGAATATACCAGTTGTAAATGTTAATCATCCTCCAATAGCCCAGACCTCTTGGGCGAGTAAATAAGCGATTATTTGTGATAGCTATCCTTCATTTTGAATAGCTTTTTGTATTTACACTTGATATTATCATACCGATCGTCGAGACCGACGGGGAGCAACCCTATCATAATATCAAGTACTGATACGCATTTTGAAAATAAACTTTTAAAATTGTATAAATATAAAACTATCTATATGCCTTCATACTTCCTAACTTATTATTATTATTATTATACATATAATAATGCACTGAAGTATTGGGATGTTAGACTTTTTACTTTAGTACTATCACTGTCACTTTGCGTGACCATTTTAATATTAATCTCGGTACTGGAACTGCACACGCACATAAACGCACCAGGGTTTTTGCCATATTTTAAGGGAAGAGGTGACGACTACTCTGAGTATTCTTTAGACTGGGAAAGGAACTCGTGTTGGAAATGGGGTGCTCGCAGGATTAGAATTTTCTAACCAAAATTATCCGATTGGTAATCCAGAAAGTTTGATCGTCTCCAAGTAACGATGGCCCAATTTGAAATTTGAATGCGATTGGCAAAATTTAGAAGCAATTAAAACCAAATTTTTTTTGTCTACGGTAACAGTGGAAATGATCTCAGACGATTACGTTGTGGAAGCGGGCGTTTAGGTTATGTGTATTTCCAGTACAATTAGAATTAGCTGAATGTTTTTAAATAATTGAATATACATTATATACATATTATAAAATGCGTTGATATAATTCATATCAATCGAAATGTGCAATTTAAGGTGGAAACAAAAAACTTCTAAAGTTATGCATGTTACATTTGACAGTTGTTTATCTGTGATCGCCTTGCGTTACTGAATTTGTATTTTACCTCTTCTGTCAATCATATGGGTTCATTTTATTAAAAGTGTTATTATAATCTACATTTCAATTGTACTGGACATTTTGATTTGTGTTCTTATTAAAAATATACATGATTGAAAAAAAATCTCTTCCCAATGTGTCACATTTATTTACATTAATAAAGGTAAGTCTTGTTTGATTCTGCATTTTATTCAAACAATTTCGGCGAAAGACGCTACACAGGATTGCAACTTTCACTGGAGGTGAGTAAGATCCACTTTTTATTTGTGGAAGGGCGAAATGGGCGTTGACTATTAGACGCCTTCATTATGGCCATTCTTGTCTATCACATGGATTTCTATGGCTTACTTTATCGCTCTCACGTAACTTCTGATATACCATCGGTACTTTCCTACACTGTATATGAATCGAGTAAGATTTAACGATAAGAAATTTAGGAAAAAAAAGTTAAAAAATGAATATGAACCTAACTTATAATATGTTCATTACATTATTATATCACACGATACGACAATTTTTTGAAAATTTTCGTGATATAAACCTCCAATCAATTAATAGTTCAGTGAAGTGGAACGCTCACTTGTGTCGATTGTCCTATCAAGCTGCATTACATAGTTCCAAATTTTCATGGTGCCATCCGTAGCTCAGAAACTGCACTAAAAGATTTTTATTCATGCAGAATTGTGTGTTATGCCGCCTGGAGATGAGCATTTTAATTTTCGGACAATTTTCATGGATTAGAAATTATCGATTTTCTCAAAAAGTTTTAGGATTCTAGTAATAGTTTAAATAATTAGGTGGATTTCAAAGGGTCTAACGATACTTACAGTGTACGATAATTCAGTAAAGAGAAATCTAAATAAAAAATTTAGATAAATTAGGAACGAATACTTGAAGATTAATTTTTCGAAACAAAACGTCTGAATCTGGTTCGTGCTGAGACAGTACAGTATTGCGGGTCACGAAGGCTTGCAAAAATGTAATAAAATTTCCAGGGTAGTATTTTAAAAAATGAAGTTGATGATGGCCCTGGAGAGACAAAACGTTGCATCAGAGTTCATAGTTCAAAAGTAGTACAGAATTCCTCGACTTATAAAAAAAATCTAATTCACTTGTAGTTCACTTTTACATACTAAATAGTATTTATTCATTAAACTTTTTCAAGACTGGACTCGGTAATCTTTTTTTTAAACCCAAAGAACCTGTTGTAAAGGTTTCAGAACCATAAATAGTTTTCTCTTTCAACAACCCAGGGCCTGCTTTTACAAAACTTCTAGTTGCAAATATCAAATTCCCTGACTATTCCTTTTTTTACGGGGAATAATGAATTCCCCGACTTTTCCCAGTTTTTCCACGCCGCTACGAACCCTGTTACATATAAAAATTGATTGTCATTCGAAAGGCAAAAAGTTGCCATGAGAGTGTTTTTTTTTTCAATATAACTTCAAATAAGGCTGAAATGAATCAAAAACGAATTTCCAAAATAATTCGAAAACTAATGTTAGAATGATTTTTTAGACGCATAATGTTGGTCCCCTAATTATGCAACGTCATTTAAGCTACTTCGTATCTCTTACCGTTTTCGAGATCCCTGTAATGAGAAGCGAATTTGTAACAGCCTGTATAGTCCACCAATGTGCAAATGTTAAGCAACAAAACTCGCACTGTTGACAATAATTTGTTAACAGACTGTAATTATTGCATGTAGAGGTTATAGACGTAAACTCATATATATATTCTCTGATAGTCAAGCTGCAATTAAAGCTTTAGCCGCACACAAGGTAAGTTCAAAACTGGTGTGGGACTGTTTACAAATGCTAACTGAACTGGCCACCAACAATACAGTCAGACTGTGTTGGGTGCCAGGGCACAAAGGCATTTGTGGAAATGAGAAAGCGGATGAACTTGCGAGGAAGGGATCCGAAACAGTGTTCATTGGCCCGGAGCCCTTCTGTGGCACATCTCCCAGTGTGGTCAGGCGGGCTATGGGCAAATGGACAGAGACAGAACATAGGAAATACTGGACTTCAAGGCCAGGCCATAGCCATTCCAAGGAGCTTATGGAGTATCCTTCGAATGGAAGAGCGAATGAGTTACTGAGCTTGAATAGAATCCGGCTCAGGAGAGTGACAGGACTCATAACGGGACACTGTCACTTTAAGAAACATCTACATAGATTAAAGCTTGTAGACAGTCCGGTCTGCCGAGGATGTGAATCGGCGGATGAAACTTCTCTGCATATCCTGGGCGAGTGCCCGGGATTTGCACGTAGCAGAATGGCGCTCCTTGGGAGACCCTATTTGGAACCCAAGGAGCTGAGAGAAGTGTCAGCAAGGAAGCTTTTGGACTTTGTAAAAAGGACAAATCTACTTGCTGAATAGGACTAGTAGTGGGACGCACAATAGGCCTAATTAGGCCGCAGTGCTATGGGACTTTTAAAGGACCAACCACTAGATGATGAAGATGAAGATGTAATTATTGCAAATATTACACATAATTTGGATTACAATGCGGCTCGAAGGAGAAAAATGTATGTGGTAAAAATTTTATATAAAAAAAAAGGACGATGGACTTACCTACTTGAGCTTCGGTGTTACGTCAGGATCGCTGATTCTTGTGGATCGTATTCGTACAAAAACACTTTCAGTTGAGGAAGTAATTATAATGGATTGGAGGGAAAAATGAGAGAATAGCGAATAAAATTATAATTCTGAGGCCAAAATAATACACTAATAATAAATTTTCGCAATTCCTGTTTAAAGTACAGATGTGTACGAGTATTTTAAAAGAAAGATTGTTACGATTAGATGAAAATTTTTTTGTAACAAGAATTTTATCCATACCAAAAAATCCCACTGTGCAGCATGAACCTTATATTGCACATGGATTTCTTCCTTTGTTTCACGCACATATCCACTTTTTAACCCTTTCACTGCGCAATACGTCTGAACGTAGCTACCGTGCCGTACGTGAAAGTTTACCCCGTGTGAGTATACTCGGCTGGAGCAGTTTTAAATTAAAATATGTTAAAAGGTTTCAAAATAATTTTAATAGTTTAGTTATTAATATCCATCACTACGCTCCTCAAACTTGTCGCCGCTATCGCTCCTCGCTAAAATTTGTTCCAGTTCTTTGTATCAATTTTCTAGATATTTTTACGATTTTATTTTAAATAAAATGCATATCGACAGCCGTACTAAACAGAAACTGAAAGAGATGAATAATCTCGGCATTATTACCAGTACCTCCCATAAAAATAATTGCCACAATCGCTATAAGCTCCGCCCGCAAAAATTCCCTAAACCAATTGCAAAAACCAAGTCACTAATGCGCATGGTTGCGAATATATACGGTTTGAGCAGCCTGATCCAATTTAACTATTCAAGCGAATTAATTCGCCTGGAGCAGTTCGAGTCCTATAAACTTTTAGCGAATAAACTCGTCTGGAGCAGCGAAAGGGTTAATAAGTGCTAGAGATTAGCACGAAACGTGATAAAAAACTATTTATATCAGTTTCCTCCATTTTTTAAGCTACATTCAAGGGTTATAATAAAACCAGTACAGTGATACGCATTCTATATATTTTAGTCATACATAACATAAAAACTAAATGTAGAAGTTTCTCAATTTAAAATATTAAATCAAACATGTCCTAACTATACTTTCGAAAGGTAAAAAAAATACAATCACTTTAATATAAGAAAATATAAACACAAAGGATTGTACGAAAAGTCTGCATGCTTCACTTATTTTTGTTAGCTGAATTTATTTTTGGTATGCGGAACGTGGAGGGTCCCGTCGCTTTTGCCGTCTGCTCCGCCGCCTTAGATGGAGACAGGACTACCGCCAACTAATCGTTCAAGCAAAAACAAATTTCAGTCAAATCGTAACTACTCCAAAAACTACCCAAAAATCGCGTCGACCGTTACTCTGCCGATTTTTGAGTAATTTTATATAAACTGAAACAAGAGCTATTGAAAAAAAATCTACAAATATTGATTAATAAAAAATAAATATCCGATAATCAATGGTAATTTTCTTAATTAACATACAATGAAGTAGACTAGTTATAATGAGCAAGGGCATATTTAGAAGTAGGAATTAAAAAAATAATTTTTTGTGTATTCAAGCCAGAAAAAGCAAAAAATAAATTTTATGTCCAACCATTAATTCGTGAAAAATGTTTATTTCTATGAAAATTTTTCAATAAACATTGAAAACAATTTTTTTTAACTTTCGTTTTTAATATCAAGATGGTATCGAACCCCGACCTATTAAGAGTGAAAAAAATCAAGACTGTTGCGACTGTCAAACAGTAGAGAAGAATCAATGTTATCGGTACTTCAAAATGTGCAAACACATTAATTTATATTAACTTACTAGCTTGTTATTTTGCAATAATCATCGCATTTTGAGATACATTGAATGAGAACACCCTGTGTCAAATTAAAAACGCATTGTGACGGAAGCAAATCAATTTACCGACAGAAACATCCATATAGATTAAATGTCGACCAGCTGTATGAAATAATTTTCAAATTAAGCAACTAGTAGCATATTAAACGCTGAAGGCATCAAGGGTGTTACAGGATAATGATACATTCGCTCTACTGTTGACGTCAGCACATTACCCATATAAGGAATTTTAATATCAACTTTTTATCCGAACCAACATAGTCGGCTTATGTAGTGCCTAAATCCTCTTCCATTTACAGATTTACGTTGTATCAAAAAAAAGTTTTGGGGTACTGGGTAATAAAATAATCAAAATCGTTCATTACCGACCAGATACGTCATCAAAATATTGCAAACATTGAACCAAAATATTGCAAACATTGAACATAAAAATTATCCAAATAAAAATACCCAGTACGGCAGCTGTAGCAGTCGGTTCCTTTTATGGATTTGAGCTTCTGTGTGGCTTTTAATGACAGCTCAATAAAATCGTTTGACAAACAGGATATTTCATTACCAATCCATCGGAATTCAAAAATTAATGTCTACGACAGAATTTTTATGACGTTTTCAAAATCTATGACACCATTAAACCTCTGATTAATTAACTAAGGGATATCTACATTAAACGGATATTTTTTATTTTTAAATTTAGAGATCGTACACAACAGGCCTATTATCTAATTTGAGAGCTACATTTTCAACGCCTTAAATTAAAAAATGTTTTTCGATATTTATCAATAAAGGCGACTTTTTAAAAACCGTAATATTTATAGAAATTGTCGATAAAACGTCCTCCTATGGCGACAGATAAAAAAAAAGAGTAGACGCACAAATAAGTCTTGAAGATTCCCTCCTTACGCTCAGTCCTACCATAAACATGTTTAATACTAAATTACACAATGAGTGAAACTTGCTTTTGCTTCTTTTTTTGTTCAAAAAATTGGATCCCACGTTTTTTACGACACGAAGAAATTTAACTCTCGGGCACACCTTCAGAATTGCAACACTATCAGGACTACATCCCGAAACTAATTCGGAATAAAATTACTTAACACATAGAAGAAAGATCCCTATATAAACATATATATGTAAAAAAAAAGAAAAATCTAAATAAATTTATGTAGATATAGATATTAATAATTTTAAAGTGTCGTCTCTTAACTATTACTGCTTACGTGCCTTCTTACTCTTCGGGCCGGCGCCGTTCTTCACCCCGCCGCCCATTCTGGTCTGACGAACAGGCGTGGAAGCAATCTTTGGCTCTTCCTTGACTTCCGCCTCCTTCTCTTCCTTTAAATTCGCCTCCTCATCGCCGCTATCTTCCTTCAAGCTGGTCTTCAGGTCCAGGCTTATCACCGACGGATCACCCTCGTCATTCGTGACCTCCATAGATGTTTCCTCCTCCTTGCAGGCCTCCTCGGGATCGTACATGTCGGCGTCCGCTGTAGTTTAAAACTCGTTAGAAAAAAATCGTACCGCGTCACCGCAAAGTCTTACCTTCGCCTTCGGTTTGAGATTCGTTGTTCCCTTCCTGGGCGTCCTCCTTCTGTTCATTGTTCGTTTCGTTCTCCTCTTTCTTCTCCTCCTTCTTGGAATGCTGCTGGTATTTCAGTTTGGCGGCTTCGATGAACTGGTAGTAATGCCTCTTGGTTTTCAAGTGAGCCTAAAAGGGAAAATCCGTTCGAAACCGATTTTGTTTTAATTCACAGGAAAAAAATTGAAGTACCTGTGCGAGATCGTCGTTCTCGAAGCTCCTGTTGCACAGTTTGCACATGAAACCCTCGAACGGCTTCAAACTCTGCGAGGACACGGCTCGGTCCGGCTTGTAGGCCGGTATCAAGTTCTGCAAACCGGCCATATCATCGGTCAGCTCCAAGACGGGATTTTCCACTTCCATCTGCAGGGGTTCGTCTAAGAGAGGCTCCAAATCCAATTCCTCCTCTTTGATTATCAAATCTCCATCTAAGATTTTAACGCGCGTGAGAATAACGACAAATTTGATTAATAAACGGCTTACCTTCGTCTCCAGTCTTGTCCTTTAGCGTTTCGTGGAGCTTCCTCAAATGCTCGGGAGTCAGACGATGTTCGACCCATTCCATCCTGGCGGGGAACTCCTTGTCGCACATCTCGCAGTTGGGGTGCAAGTAACGTTTGAGGCGTTGGTGGCCCTCGGTCCTAATAAACCGAAGAGTTAAGGCGATAACCGGGAAAAATCAAAACGAACTTACTTGCGATGGACGATGATTTTGCCCATGAACTTCAAATCGCACATGTTGCAGTGGCTCTCCACGTCATTGTATTTGTGATACTTCTGGAGGCGTTGCATGCGGTTCCACTCGATAACCTTTTTCTCTTCGGCCAGGCGCATGTTCTCTCTGAGGATGTTCACCGTTATGTGGATGCTTTCCTCCAAACTGTTCAACATCTGCTTGTGGGCACGGCCTAATTCAAGGGTGCATATTAATGGTACCATGCGGCAATTTCGGGGGAAATTTGAAATGTCCACGTTTTAAAAGATTTCAAAATTTTAGAATTGTAAAAACTATTTTATGGCTTACATTGATTTGCACGTAAAAACAGCTACTATAGAAAATTTTTTCCTATTTCCGCATTTTACAACAAAAATAATTATCTATTATTACGAAAACATGTAGTATGGCAAATTATACATAAACCATTTAGTAACAAAACGCCTTTCCCTAAGAAAGAATTCAATCAACCAAAGGTCATTCAACTCTTAAATATTTTTAAACGGACTTCATATATCAACAAATTAGATACGATCGTTTACCTCTGATATGCTTCTGCATTGATTCTCCATCCCACATTTCCTTGTTACAAACAAAGCAATTTAAGAATTTCACGGGAACACCAGAATAGGGACCCTCCTTGTTCCTCGTATCCTTCTTCTTTTCGTCTTCGTCTCCACTTTCAGACTTCTTTTCCTCAGAATTATTCTTTTCGTCCTTCCAGTCTCTCTTAGTTTCTTCATTTCCTTCGTCGTTGCCTTCGTCTACGGACAGATCAATGACGTCGCCTTTCTTTTTTTCCTCCTTGTCCTTCACGGGTTTTTCATTCTTTTTAACATCCCCCTTCTTGTTCTTCTGGTCTCTGGAGGGAGACCGTTTTTTATCTTTGCCCTTATTATTATTACGGTTTTTGGAGTCCATCGTTCGCCAACCCCCATTGCGATTCTGAGAAGTAGTTTAAAATGTAATAGACCTCTCGCTAATTTATAATAAAAACAATAAAAATATTTCAATAAATTTAGTGAGATTACGTAAAATAACACAAAACTAATCTTAACACTGATTGTTACAAATTTATTCATATTTTCTACATAATAGTAAAATTTTAAAAATTGTTTTAGTATGATGACGTTTAATGAAATGTTCAATTGAAATTTAAACCAGAACATAATTTAAAAAGCAGCCAGTGGAACAGATTAAAACTGAAGTGAAAAATGAAAGAAGTGAGACAACATATGGAAATGATTTAATAATAGAAGTTAACTTAATTCTAGTTCTATTATCTACTTCATTTTATAATTTTCATCAATATTTCAAAGCTAATATATAAATAAACCATCAATTGATGATTAAAAATGATAAATTAAAAACCTTTGATATTTTGATTAAACCATCTTTTTGAAACTTTCATATTTTATTTTTTCAAATGTAATAAAAACTTGGAAGTACTTAGGGTTGTCCCAATGTCAACACCACCATCTAAAGAACAAATCTTTACCAACTGATACAAATTAGCACTTTTTTATGTGCACTACCTATTTTTAACAAATTTCTTTGAAAATGAATTACTGAAGATTTGCAATATTCAATAATTAAATTGATACATTCTTATACTAAAAGAATTTGGTTTCAAAATGCAACACGTCACATTTAACACTAGTGTTTATTGTTCTATTGTTCTAAAACAGACGTGTAATTTTTTTATGGAAAAATTGGTGAAAAATGGAACTGTGATAGTTTATGAAATTTAAAGGCACCTTGCATATAATTTCTGTATAATAGTAACGTGTTACTCCAGAGTACCGAGTAAAAAATAAATAAATCAATTCTTTATTGGAATAAAAATAACAGGAACTCTGAACCAACGAAATACAAACCTTTGAATGCTACCTAGACTTTGTACCTTCTGGACGAGTTATAAAATAATAAAAAATAAATGTTACGACTGTACATTTCTGTTCTTAGTTAATTTCATGTCATGGAAAGTACTTTTGATACAGTGAAAGAACAGACAGGAAAGAAGATGACATTACAGTTGCCTCAATTGTTCGTATGAAAAATATGTGCTTAATATAAGCATCATGAACAGATTTAATAAAATTGATTTAAACAGGTACAGGAATTAGATCTCGAGGTGTTTTTTATAATACATTAAGAGAAATATATATGCGTGGCAGGTACATTAAAGAAATTTGTAACACTTGAGGCAACTAAAAATAAAATTCTAATAAATTTAAAGTTACAGGAGTAGTGTACACATGAATAAAATTTAGGTTTCTTTAAGCAATGATGACTCTCAACCTACACATCAGAAAATAAACCAATACTATATAAATATGGACAAATAAATATTTCTTGTAGAAACCTTTATCCGTTGTGCTAGAAAAAGTAATAAAATCATACCTTACTGTAAGGCTCATGTCGCCTGAAATCACGGCCTCTACCAAACCGATTAAAATCTCGGTCTTGATTAGAAAAAGCAGGAGATGTATTCAAAGAAAGTAACGATGGTGGATTGTTCATTTGTTGTTGTTGAGGTTGTAGTAAGCTAGTTAGAGCTAGAGCAAGTTGCTGGGGGTTGGAGGCTAATTGGGAAAGTAACCCCGGATTCACAGAATTATTGGAAGGCATATTCCCTTGCCAGGGGCTAACATTGCTTCCTTGAAATGGCTGATGCTGAGAAAAAGAGCGATTGCCCCTCTGGCCACCGCCCATTCCGCCCATTCTTCTATTTGCCATGATAATTTCAACTAAATACAGCAATAACAAAGTGAATTAATTAAGTAACAAACATGGAGGCTAGCTGGAAAGCTGACGCCGAAATATATTTATACTTTATAACGGAATATTTGAAGATATATGTATTTTAAAATAACAACATTAACTTTTCTCACCTTTTCTCTTTGTTCTGGCAACAAAAGCTGTACGAAATCACGTAAAATCACTAAACGGTTGCAAGATATATCACTTGCCGGACACCAACAAACTGATGCTCAAAAAACACTACTAAAAATAGATGCTTTCTAATGGCGATCGATTACTGATGAAAGAAGATGCCGGATGTTGACTACGTGCTACGGGTGGCCATATTTAACACAAATGTCTACGCAACGGAAATGACATCACAGCGCTAATTTTAAATTTTCTGCGGACAGATGAACAAACTCCCATTTTTTTAGTAAATATTTAGTAATGTTCATGTTGTTATAATTGCTTATAGTTGCTGTTGAATCGAATTTTGTTAATCCTTGTTCGTTTTGTGCCCGTCACATCGCACAATCCCGTTACGTTTCTAAAACCACACTTTTATAGTAAGAAGCAAACTTCACACTTGTATTGCGTATGAAAGAGGATTCCATTATTTTTACGTCAGTGTGTTTTTAGAGAAACGAGGAAATCATGTCTGATTGGGACACTGTCACCGTCTTAAAAAAGAGAGCCCCAAAAGCCTCGGCTATGAAAAGCGAGCAAGCCATCAACGCTGCCAGAAGACAAGGTGTTGCCGTAGAGACGCAACTAAAATGTAAGGTGCTTTTATTTCTAGAAGGTTCCGTTTCAGTAATATTTATAAACATTTAGGGGGTGCTGGAAGTAATAAACAACATGTGACCACAAAAAATACTGCTAAACTTGACCGTGAGACTGAAGAACTTAAACATGATACCATCTCCTTGGATGTTGGGAAATTAATTCAGCAGGGCCGTCAATCCAAGGGTCTAAGTCAAAAGGAGCTCGCCACCAAAATTAACGAAAAACCTCAAGTAATTACAGACTACGAAGCCGGAAGGGGTATACCGAACAATGTGATCATCGGTAAAATTGAAAAGGTAATTGGCATTAAACTCAGAGGAAAGGATCGTGGCCAACCGTTGTTACCCCCAGTAGGCAAAAAATAGAGGCGTATACTGGGGGATGCAGAAACATCGGATATCACGACTGTCTTGCGGTTACTATTTACATTATAATTGGTCATTGTAGGATTCCTGCATTTACTGTAAGAACCCACATCCACACAATTATTTTTTCTAATTATTGATTTAGATCTAAATGAATGTTTAACCTTAATTTTATAGCAATAAAGAATCTTTGTGTAATATTTGGCAAATAATTTATTTAAGTATCATCAATTATTAGAAAATATGAAGGGGATGCCTCGTAATAATTTTAGAGTTGATTTCGTTTCTTATTTTGACCATATCACACAGCAGGAAGGGATGTAACCAGTAGATTATGTACAAAATTTTAAAAATATTTTTTAAAACTTTTTCTTTATATTATAAACTGTGATTATATTTTCGAAAGATTAAAAAATATTAATTTGAATAAAGAGGTGCACTTGAAATTTGTTTTTTTGACATTGTATGTACCTAATAGGATGTGGTTGTAACAGATTAAATCGAGACAGTTTTACATAGTAAAACAATCATGGAGTGATAGCTCGTGAAAATTAATATTGTCGTATATTGCGCAATGAGTTTAAGGCCCGCGTAGGAAACTCGTGATGAAAAAATTTTAAAAGTAAAAGTAATAGAATAAGGGTGGCAGACCCAGACAGGGTTCGGGATATATTTACCACTTGAAAGAAATAATCGTGATTAAAAAACCTTTCTCAGTTTTTGGTTTTACTTTATATTGTCGATTAAATCATTTAAGAGACAGAGCTATTAAACTAACAATTTTATTTCGCCAAAGAAAAAATATATAATTATAAAACCTTTATTGGTGAGTTACAAAGCTTAAAATTATTTAATCCTTCCTTAATTCAAAGGTTTCTTCTTGGATACCATCTTTTGTAATAACGTTAATAAATACACTGTCACCTGTATAGATATCTCTTTCTGCGGCAGATATAAAAACATCTTTTAAGATGTTAAGTGCTTTCTCCCGAGATAGAGGTTCTTTCGAAACTATTTCCATATTTTTCTGACCAATCTGGTTATCTAAAAGAGGCTGAAGTAAAGCTCCTGCAGAACCACCGGCCCTGTATGTAGTTTTTTCACAATGTCCAATGGGATCGTAGCTATATACACATCCTTTTCCTTCGTTATCCAATCCGACAAGTACATTAGAAATGTAATACGGGAAAAATCTTTTATAATAAAGCATCGTTGACAACATTTGAGCACATGCAGTAGTTGACATGATTTTGTTATGCTCTTGTTGATACATCTGCATGCGAGACTTCAAAATACGTGTCAATGTTAAGGTGTCGCACCAACATCCTGAACATCCTAGTACGGTCGTCTTAGCAAGAGGGAACAGTTTATTTTGATTTCTGGTATAAATGGAAAAGCCAGCACTTAAACGGGTGTCTGCTCCTATTACCACAAAGTCATCCCCAGCTATAGCAACAACACTCCTAAAAATGTATTAAAAATAAATTACATTGAAAAATTTTGGTTTACTTAATATTTACCCTCCATTATCTGCGTAAGGACTAAATTGATGTTGAACAGGAGCAGAAGAGTAGTCTGGATAATGAGGTTTCATTATTAAAGACATCTTTTTGTTTTACTGCAAAACTGTAATATATCGGCAAAAACGAATGATGACAAAACAAATCTTGAAATTTTTTAGAAGTATAATGGCATGAAGTTAGTCATCGAACATAACATATCAGTGGTATCATAGAATATGAATAACAGAATAACATTGTCGCCAATTAAGTTACTTTCGAAATAAAAAATAATCGATAGCATAGAGGAGTTTTCGAAAACTGTAATTTGCGATCAGATCAGATGGAAAAAGATATTTTCCGACATAGTGGTGTGGGTTGGAGTGTCCTTCTTTTTCAGAACAATCAAATAGAAAAATAAATTCACTGCCTTCAAAAAAACTCTTTGCAAAGAAAAATAGAATATGTTACTCCATATGATTAAAAAACTTTCATTGTCAAAATATCAATTTTACTATTAAGTGTTTTTGTTTTGAGAGTACTGAGAGAAAGGGATACCTCTCAAATAAATCGTAAGTCGTAGATACCACCTCGGCTCGCGAAATAGCTGCGCGTTGCAGTATTTGTGGAAAACATAGACCACCATAACATTTCATATTTCCATATTAAGAAAGTTTTAGTTATATTTTTATGTTAGATGAACTCCATCCAAATTTAATACGTTTAAATTTCGATACAAACATAAACCATACACGCAGTTGGATTATTTAGAGCTTTATACACTTTCCCTACAGCGCTTCATGTTAGCTGCTTTCCAATTGACAAAAAATGTACTTCGGAAGCACTTCAGGAACACTCCAGATTAACTTTTTGGGTTGCAATAATAAAATACTTGAAAATTGTTTATATAATTACGTATTTCTTTCAGAGGTGTTCCAATTATTTAAGTTTGGAGTATTTAAAGAGTAGAACAGTAGAAGAACACTTGAGGAGCAGTTAGTTATCTGGCAATTGGAAAGCAGCTATTGTAACGAGGTAGAAACTAAGAAATGTAAATGGAACATGCTTTAATTTTAACCTATTTCCCTCCTATTTCCTATTTCCTAGTTTTAACTTTTGAACTGCAATAACAATACCTTACAATATGAATATTTATAAAATAAAATAATTATAGTCGAATTGAGAATATTGAGATGGAAATTAACAACACGATATATCGTAAAGTAAGTCGTACTTTTATTATTCATGTAAATATTATTTATAACTATAATTTTTAGACTGCTACAGGAAAACTCAAACGGCAAAGAAAAAAGTTGCATATTCCTGCCAAGAGCCAGAAATTTCCAGAAAACCAGGCATCTCCAAAAGGGGATACTGTACCACTTTTGCCTATATCTCCACCAAAAGAAGATCTCTTTGCTGGTCTTAACATCGATATCAACAATATTAAGAAAAGCTTAGTGTCGGATGATGTGCAGAGTATTAAGTCAAACAAGTCTAGCAAATCTGAGTCAGGAAAACAGATTCTTCCCAAGAAAGAAAAGATCAAACTAAGAAGAGAACTGCTGCTTAAAAAAATCGATACTGTTAATCAAATGAAGAAAGAGTTAAAAATCAGGGAGAGAAGGAAAAATACAGCTGTCATTGGTGATACTAATCCCCTTCACGATGCACTGCCTTCTTTAGAATCATTATTAAAAAATAAATCAAGTATCAACTATAATAATACAAAAACCATTAAAAAGAGGGGCATAGAAAAAGCAACTCAAAGGAAGAAAAAACTAGTTGAAGGTGTGAAGATTTTTAAGCAGACGCTGAAGAACAAGGATTTCAAGAAAAACCCTCTCGAGGCAATTTCCATTCATGTTAAAGCTATGGTGGAGCAGGAACTCAAAAATAAATGTTAAGGTTAGTACTTAAGTATTTGCTAGTTTTCAAATTTCATCATGATATAAATGAAATATGTAATAAAATGTCGTTATAAAAATAAATGGTATCCAATTTTTAAAATTAATCATGTTTTAAATTTAAACTAAAAGGAAAGTAATTAATATTACGATGTTGTCATTGGGCAAGCATTAATGAAAAAAATAAGTGTGGATGGTTGATTTTCATATTATATTTCCATATTAATAACATTTTTTATTTTAATTAAAATATAAATATCTATCTCATTATATATCTCTTTTTAGGCCATGCTAAATACTTACGTTAGGTATGTTTTAAATTATAAATTTATCTACAAAGTGCATACTTAATAAAAATAACTTATCCTTTTTTTTTTGATATCGACCTAACTTTATAAAGGAAAAGGTTAAGTTAAAAATTCAGTAATAATTTATTTTCTTTATTGAAATAAAATCTTCATGTGAGTCTCAAATAACAGGATGCTTCTATTTCCTTAAAATTAGTCTTCGAAACAAAAAACCAAAAACCCAAAATTGTTCCAAAAAAAAATCAAATTTGCTCATATCACTGATACAATACATAAATAAATTTCAGTTTAGTATCATCCGTAAGATCAATAAAATATATATTAACATATAAACATTATTTACAAACTAATACTAATCCGCTAAGGTGCAGTCAACAATTCCTCCTGTATGCTGTGCGTTTTGATAAGTTTTGCCCCCAGCGAGCTGGTAGACTTCTGCGATAACTGTGTTTTCTCATTGTGGTATTCCTCGGAGTATTCTTTGATCCTGTGTCCTAGGAAAACAGCCCTTTCTCTCTTCTTAATCATATAATCCGTAGGCAAGAGCCAGCGGTTTTCGTGACATTCTTCCGGTGAAGGTCGTTTACTGGAACAAGGCATAAATTACTTCAAAGTCATTTGTCGGAATTTCAATAATTACTTTGGATGACGTTTAAAGAGTAACATTAGGAACCTGGTTGCTTCTTGTGTGACTTCTTGGTAAAGGTGTTCAAACCTGTATCTTACGAATAGTATGTTCTGACGACTCTCGTTTTCGTCTTGGCCACGGAATGGTACAGTTCCAGAAAGCATTATGTAGGTCAGTACACCGATGGTCCAAATGTCAGATTGCGGGAAAGCAGGCTCTTCGGCTAACACTTCTGGAGCTAAAATTGTTTTTTATTAACATACGGGGTCGTACCTATAATAATTCGACCACTATAATCACAGCTTATACAACCCATCTAAAAAAAGGTCAAATATAGCCTCTATATAAATATGGATCCCATTCAAAGTACGCCATGTATACACACAAGTATTATGGTTGCATAGACACAAGGGGCTATAGCAAGGTCACCAAAACCATCTTACAATCTCTAACAGCGAAGTTATTTAGTTGTATAAGCTGTATAATTATAGAAAATGGATTTTTATTTCGTTCAGTTTACTTCCAATATTGTTTGTTACTCCTTAGTACTTACAAATATAATCAGGATGACCGACAATGGGTACTTTTGTACCCAGTTTAGTGACTCGATGTGCTGCTCCTAAATCTACTAATTTCACTTGCACGGAACGGACTCCGCTCATGACAACGTTGTCCGGTTGAAGATCCAAATGGCACAGTCCTCTCCAGTGCAGATATTGTATTCCGTCCAATATCTACAAAGTCGGCGGGTAAATAACGACTACTCGATTCGAATATTAACACTATATCTGACTCTTATTTAAACTTACCTGAGTCACTATTGTGGCTACAGTCTGTTCGGTGTATTCGTGTTTGCTTGCTAAGTAGGTGAGAATGTCGGCGCCCTGTAACTTTTCTAAAATAAAAACTGCCGTGTCAGTTGTACGGTAAGCGGCTAGTAGACTAGCTATTCTCTCGTGCCTCAACGACCTCAAAGCGGCAAATTCACCGTCAACATCGTGTCTCCTGTTCTCCTTGTAATCGAATATTTTGGCTACTACGACATCATCGGTAAGTTTGTTTGCTGCCTTCAGGACATGGGAGAATCTTCCTCTGTAATATAAAGTGTTTAAATGTATTTCGTGAAAGTAAAACGAATGGTACCTGTAAATCTCTGAAATAAAGTCGTACAGTTCCTCAACGTTGGAATCTTCCCATTCGACAGGATTGGATTCTATTTGGTAATCGTATTGTTGTTTAGTTTCTTCTTCTACTTCTTTTCCGCTGTCAGTAATTTGTTGTAGATGGAACATTGCTTTGGTCAATTTAATCTTGGGAGATTCTACGATAGAATTATTAAATTTGTTATAATTTTATCTTTCTTTGTAGCATACCTGAAGGTTTAGTCGTAACGGCAGCTGATGGTACTCCGGCATCACTCCATCCAATAGAATTCCTAGCAGCCAACCTGAATATGTAACTCTTGCTAGGCTCCAAGTCCCCTATGAGGTAAAACTCGTGATCGATATTAGCAGCCTTTTTGGTCCACTCGGTCTCGTCCGCCAACTTATATTCAAGCCTGTAGCAAATCACAGGGGCGTTGCCATCAAATTTAGGTTGTTTCCACGTGAGCAAAATTTCGGTGTCAGATATCTGGCTTGCTTCCGGACTGTCTGGCTCGTCGGGTACCAGACCCAACACGATCCTAGTCCTTGCGATGGTCTGACCAACCTTGTTGCGGGCCACCACCTTATACATACCCTGATCAAAGCCGAGAGCTGGAGAGAGCCTCAAATGTGACCTGCCTTGTGCGTCGGTTATTATTTTGACACGATGGGATTCCGCAACAATTGCATCATTTCTGAAATTAAAAATCATTTATGATATGGGTTGTAGCTCCTTCTATTTTTCATTACTTACTTGAACCACTGGACAATCGGTTGGGGTTCACCCACTGCCAAACAGGTAAGTTCCAAGTCTTTTCCTTCGACCATTGCGGTAAACTTTGGTTTTTCCCTAAAGAACGGTAATCGTCCGTCCTGCTTGGATTCTAAGAATGCCTCGGCTTCCACGTAGGTGTCCAAGCGGGCGCCTGTTAAGAAAGTTATTTTAAAAATAACGTTTGGAATCAAAACTATTGAAATTCTCGCCCCTCACCTATTTCGTGTCTTAAGCGGCGTATAGTAGGGTCCCTTTCAGCTGCGCCGTACCGGTTAATGCGGGCTTTTCTTTCATCGTCTATTTCTTCGTCCATAATATCGGTAAAACGACGACGTTCCCGAATTATAGGCGTCTAAAAATTAATGTTAATATTACGAATGTAAATTTAGACTTCGAACTTACTCCCCAATCATAACCGTTTTCGTCGGACACGATGTATCCTGATCCTGGTCCACGGTTAGCTGCGACCTTCATATATTCACGCAGACGTACAGGGAAGTCGACATCTCTGAGTTGCAGCAGATAGGTGTCTGGTCCATTCTGATAGCTTAATTAAGAAAAAGCGAAATTAAAAACGTCGCTTGAGCTGGTATTAAAAATAAGCTGAAAACATTCTCAACTTACTGACTCTCCGATTTAATAACACCAATCTCGTAGTTAAGTGGAGACCTAGTGGGCAGCTGATCTTCCCAAGTGGTTCTTGTCCTCGCAGTCTTGTCCAGAGGAGCGGGTGTAGCTCTGGGGGAATAGTACTCTCCCGGTGGGTAGACCATTTTCGATGGATGAGTAAAAGCTCCTTCGAGGGGTCGTCGTCGGAACCATCTCCTACAAGAGGCGTTGTCATACCATTCCCTAAGACACGGATACAGTTTGAGAAAATTTATTCATCTTTCAACCACACAGTAAATTACGTTAAGAGCATTTCGAGTTTATACAAAGCATGTTCCGAGATGTAGTAAATTTTCTTATGAGGAAGTAGTTTATCGATTCCATCGTATACTTTAATGATATACTCGTAGGTATCTTCTAGGTATTCTAAGTCTTCATTCGGTTTGATGGTATTCTCAAGGGCTCTTATTTTTTGTAGAGACATCACGATTAAAATACGCCGTTTGCTTTATCGAACGACATATCATTGGACTTGGCAAATTTAATTGTTCGATAGTTCTTATTTAGGTGGTCTAATAATAAATCGTTAAAGGTCACAAGCCGATGTCGCATTGCTTAGTTCTTAGAGTTGCTTAACAGTAAACACGAAGTGAAGAATATTTATGACATTTAGAATAAAGAAAAACCACAATTTCTTTTTGTTGTTTCTTGCATAAAATATCAAATCAGTTCCTTTTAATTTTGTGTTAAATACTAGAAATATTTCTGAAGCCACATGTACGATGTTTACAATTGGGAGATTTATTTTTAATAAAAATTAGACTTAGCAGTTAGTATTATATTAATATAAGTAAAATTGTAATAATCGAATGTTATTTTTACTACTATTTTATTACAAAGGTGCAGAATTATTGTAATCATTAATTGATGGCTATGTTATTGATATATGATGAATGTAGACAAAATGCTGCAGCTGCAGACAAATGAGAATTTTTTCACATAAGTTTGACAATGCCATAAGTGAAGAAATATTCTTTATACGTGAATTTCATACAATATTTTTTGTATTAAAATATTAATAATTTGTGGATTATTTTAAATTTTTGCATTATAAATATCAGCTCACCTGTACAGTCTCCAATAGTCGCTAAGATATGTCGATCTAATTTGGAATTCATCTTGGTATCTCTTGTCGGCTTTTTCTAGCCACGGGTGCCTCAGAGCATCACGGACGTTCATCCTGCCTTCGGTATCATAAACCAGGAGTCTGGAAATGAAATCTTTTCCTTCGACGCTTATCCTAGACCACCAACTATCATCGAATGTCCATCTTCCTTCACGGATGTTGGTCAGAGTTTCTCTATCATTAGCTCCTCTGAAAGGAGATCTGCCGGACAGTAATATGTACGTCATGATACCAACACTCCACATATCCTGTCCATATCCAACGCCATCACCGTTGATCACTTCTGGGCTGACGTATTCTGGCATGCCGTATTTCAGGGGGTAGTAGTTTCCATGCTCGATCCTCCTCGTTAAGCTAAAGTCGGTGATTTTCAGATCGTCTCCGCCTGGGTGTGATATTAGAAGGTCTCCCAGCTACAAACAAGAATTTTAGATTTGAGGTATCAGAAAGAAGACCCACTTACATTGAGTCCCATGTGACCGTAGCCTCTGTCGTGCATGTAATCCAGGCCCTGAAGCAGCTGCCTCATAAAACCGGCAATGTCGCTCTCTGTGTAGTAGTCTTGCTTCAACAAATAGTCCTTGACTAGCTCGCCGCCAGCGCCGAGCTCCAATATCAAGGCTAAACAATCTTCATTCTCATAGGAATCGTATAAGGAAATCAATTTCTTGTGACGAAGTTCGTTGAGCATATCCAGCTCGTTGTACATGAAAGGCCGCAGGTCTCCGCTTCCGTGCATTATCTTGGCAGCGTAGTTGCGACCTACAATGGAAAATGTTAGAATACTCACGGTCCGCTAGCCCTCGACTCACCGTTAAGTCTTTCCACTGCGTGGTACGTCACGCCCTGCGTTCCCCGCCCAAGTTCGTCACCAATATCGTACAAATCTGTGTAAAGACGTTTCTTGGTCTTGATGGGAGACAAATTGGTGTAATTGCGGAGTCTGTATTCGTGCTCATTTTCTTCAACGTGCAACATTGCACTGCTGGAAACCGTACCAGCGACATTCCTGGCGCTTACAGAGTACAGACCCTCGTCTTTGAGAATAACATCGTTAATTGTCAATACTGTTGTATCAGGCTCGATGAATGCTATCTAAAAATAATAATACACATGAAGTTGGAACAAATCATGTCGTGTGTTTAACTGACTTTAATTCTGGACGAGGCAGCCAATGGCTTCCAGTCCTTGTACCATTTAATCTCCGGATACGGTACTCCGACTATCCTGGCTTGGAATCTAGCCTTGCCTCTCAGCATTACGTATTCAATCTCAGGTCTCCTGATAAAGTAGGGTAATTCAGCTATCTCTAATCGAACCCGTTGCCTTGCTTCCCCATGTTCGTTCTTAGCTACCGCCTCGTACCAACCCACGTCTCTCTCCAACATCCTAGAAAAAATGTATCGTAATAATTGTAGATATTAATACTGGAAAAAAAATGTAAGCTAGGGTTTATTCAGCGTCTAAATAATTAATTGCAGCCTTACAACCATTGTAGTTAGAAAAGTTGACACATAGTACATACTTATTTATAAACAACGTTGCTTGGCCATTCCTGGTATAGCTCATGTCAAATCTACCGCCTGGCTCTATTAATTCGTCATTGAAATAGTATGTCATTTTTGGTTTAGGATAGCCATAAACGAACCAAAACAGGTTGGAATTTTGGTCTTTGATGCCATACTGTGTGTCGTGTTCCCGGCGCAAGAACCTCGGGGCTTGGGCCATGCCGTCGTGAGGTGGTCTTTCGATATCGAAATCTTTGGGGAAATACGGAGAAGTTTCTGGACGGAAATCAATTTCGGGAGGTAGGTAGGGCCTGAACTTGGGTAGTTCTGGTTCTAATTTATCTCTGAAAAGAAAGGAGACGGGATAAGCGGATCGAAATTTTGTATGTGTGGTATCGGTGTATGATTACTATACTACTTTATACCTGTGGGTTATCGCGAACGGTGATGGATCGCTGATTCCATATTTGTTCTCTACACGAACTCTAAATTTGTAGTTTCTGAATGGTTCCAGATTTCTAACTCCGCAAGTACAACTTCTGATGCCGGATCTAACCGTAAACCAATCCCCACTTGGTAATTCGCACATTTCTAGTTGGTAAGTAACGGGTGCTCTAGGTCCACTCGGGATCGATGGTTTCCAAGACAAGGTGCAGTGTCTATCGGTCATTTGGGAGATGATCGGTGGGTCGGAGATTGGCATTGGAGCTCCGCTCTTCTTGTACTTGTCAAATTCCGTATATTGGTCCGTGATTGGACGTTTTGGTTTGGGCTCAATACCTGTAAATGAAGTTTATTTGTAATTTATATAATTTTTTTAGTTTGATTATTTCACACCTTCGTCGAATTTCAGGTAAGCGTGACAGATGTCGCTACCGTGTTCATTGCTGATTTTGCACGTGTATTTTCCGAGATCGTCTTCATCGACTCCTGAGATTGTGAGTCGCAGTAACCCGGCAGTGTCTTTGTCCATTTTGATCCTGGTCGAAGGGAATATTTTCTGATCATTATGAAACCATTCGACGTTTGGTTCCGGTATGCCGGAAGCACATGCCGTAAACTTGGCAGTCATAGCTTTGAATAGTTCTGTGTCCCCGATACGTTTGAGGAACACTGGCGGTTCAATCTTCTGTGGAGATTTTCTGTATAAACAAAAGAATATTTTGTTTGGTATTACTGGAATTCTTAATAATACCTACATTTCCTTGACGACATCCAAAGTAGCAGTACACTCGGCTTGACCCTCACGATTTGTGGCAGTGGCAGTATACACTCCAACGTCGCTTTCGTCACAGTCCGCCACATATAAACAACACAGGTCTCCGTCTCTCTTAATGTGATACTTATCTGTGTTGCGTAGCGGTACCCCATCTTTACTCCAAGTGACCTCAGGCTGTGGCACTCCGCTAACTCTGCATGGGAATTTGGCATCTCTACCAGGCAGCTATAAACATGTTGAATTTTTATAAACATTATTTCATTAAAGTTTATTTTATTATACCTGTTGTAAGTCAGTAAACCTTTGAGTGAAAGATGGAGGCATAAACACTTTCCTGACAGTCGCCTTGCCTTTAGTGGACTCCTTTCCAAGAGGATTGATAATGGTTACACCGTAAACGCCAGCGTCAGAGGGAACAGAGTGGTCAATCTTGAGACCAACCCTTCTTCCGTCGCAAGTCAACAGAATTCTCTCAGAAGGTACAATCGGTTCCCCGTCTTTAGTCCATTCGACACTTGGAATGGGATTACCAGTAAACGGCGCCTCCAAAATGAGAGGCTCGCCTTCGTCAGTTAAAACATCCCTGAGGGCATGTAAGAACATCGGTCGTTCCTCAGGTTCGTCCGGTTTGGCGGACGGTTTGACAGTAAGTGGGGCAGATGTGTCCGATTCTCCTGCCTCGTTTGAAGCTATGGCCTTGTAGGTGAGGGCGTCTCTCGCAACATCAGCAGCGTCCAAGAGAAGAGCGCTGCTTCCATCAGGTTGTTCGATGATCTTAATGTGTTTGTTGTCCGAAATGACTTCCGCTCCGTTTCTGGTCCTGGAATTCATTAAATCAGGTCGATTTATGTGGGTAATTTTTATACGTACCATGTAATTTTAGGTGCAGGAAAACCTTCCGCTTTCACTTCTAATTTAACTGGGAATCCTTCGACGACTGTTTGCGGCGCTAACCTTTGAATGAAATCTGGTTTCGTCGGTTTCCTTTCTACCTCTACTTTAGCTTCACCTACGGCTTCACCGAGTTTGTTGCTCACTATTAATTGATAGTTTCCTGCATTGTCAGGCTTCATAATGTCGACAACTAAAGCCACCCGACCGTCAGGGTAGTTCTCGGTATGGACATTCGACGACGGTCGTACTGGTATTCCGTCCTTCAGCCATTTAATTTCTGGTGGTGGATAGGCTTCGACTTTAGCTTCGAGACGCAAAGTCTCGCCAATCGGTAGTTTAGTGTCTTTGAAGCATTTGAGGAATTTCGGTCGCTTTGGTTTCGCTGTAAAGGAAAGTTTTAAACACGGTTATCTGTGTGGTTCCTTATGATTTACTTACGTGTTACAGCCACCGCACAGAGGCAAGCTGTTTCACCGTTGGGATTCTTGACTACTAACTTGTAGGCACCACTGTCGGACGGCTTGCATCTTTCTATGTTTAACTTTACGGTACCATCAGGTAGTGTGCTAGTTTTAATACTGTCATCTTTGACAGGCACAGGTTCGCCATCTTTAAACCATTCCACCTAACGGAAAGTATTTGATAATGTATTTTAAAAAAATGTTACTCCAAATACTTACAACTGGTTTTGGACTACCATTTATCTTTGCTTTCAACTCTAGGGGTTCTCCTTCATTTACGTCCAGATTCTTGTCTAATTTCTTTCCGAAGGAAGGAGGCGTTTGTAACATAGAAATGCGGGACGTTGTGCCAGCTTCGCCAACTATGTTTGTTGCTACTGCTTTGTACTGAGATAAAACGAATTGCAGTTATATTAACCATCGATAAATTCTGTCCAGATACTTACAATTCCGGTGTTTGCCTCATCAAAGTCAGTTATGGTTAACTTGCTTGTGACTTGTTTCTCGGTTTGAGTCTCTATCTTGTGCTTCGCGTCTTCCTCGATAGGTTTACCGTTACAGTACCAACGAATTTCGGGCTTGGGTAAGCCATCGGCACGCACCATGACTGCAATTTCTCCCTGATGTTCGACTTGTTCATCGACCAACCCAGTGATGAATTTGGGTCTTTCGGCTAAAATAATATTTTGAAAGCGTTAAGCATAATAGTTTATCCGATCACCGGCATTTGTTAAAAAGCATTTGCCATTGAGAAGAGTATTAGCATCAACTTTGTATTTTATTTGTGTATTTAGCTGTGAAAAAGCAAAGCCTCAAAATGCCTGAACTTACTGGTCGGCTCTGTTTCTTCTGTAAAGATAAATAAATGTAAATATGACGTGTGAAATAATACCAAGGGGATGGAAATTTAAGTTACATTGTGATACTTACTAACTGTCTTCAACCGTGCTTCGGAACTAGCCTCTCCTAGCTCGTTCGAAGCTGTCACTTTGTAGTATCCCTCATCGGCTAACATCACCTTATGGAAGACAAGTTTGTATGTCTCATTCGCTCTATCTTCCACTATTTTGATGAGATCGCTAGCTTGAATAGGCTGGTCATTTTTGTACCAAATAACCTGCGGTTCCGGGTTTGCCTGCACCACGATTGTAAATTCTGTGGCTTCCCCTGGAACAACAGTGACGTCCTCGGGTCCTTCAATTTCCGGACGCATGACGATGGTTAGTTTCGCGCTGCTTTCACACTCGCCCCACTTGTTCTTGGGCTTGATGGTGTATTTTCCGGTATTGGAAACGTCGCCTACAAGGAAGAAACATTTAGAAATCGTCAATTGTTTTAGAAGTATACACACATCTTGGGATTGTTAGTTTATATGTGCATTCATTTAGTCCGTCCTCAATTTCTTGATCTTCCGTTTCCAATATAATCTTATTATTTTCAAAATCTTCTTCTGTCATTTCTTTGCCGTTATGCAGCCTGAAAAAAGTGGTACAGAATGTTTTTTTTGTTTTCTTTATTAAATTAATTTACCAAGCAGCATCTGGAACGGGGTCTCCAATTACGACAGCCTTAAACGTAACCGTGTTTTTCTTCACAACCGATTGGTCCTTCAGTCCTTCTTTTATTTTTGGCCGACGCAGGTCCCTTTCAGCTAAAATATGATTAACGTTACTTTGAAATTTGTACGAGGCATATATAGTTTCTTACGTGTTACATCCAAGACCGCTTGTTGCTTGACATCTCCAACGGGATTCTTCAAGACGCACTGGTACACACCGGAGTCTTTCAGGTCCAACTTCTTTATCTCCAGGCGAAACTCTTCCCCCTTCTGACTGGTGGTTACTCTTAAATTACTGTCCGGCTTTATTTCTTTTCCGTCATGTAGCCAAGTTACCTCTGGAGGTGGATTCGCAGTGCCCTTTACAATGTATGTTATGTCTAGAGATTCTGGTCTAGACCCGTCTTTCATGTTCGTTTCCAGGATCATCGGGATGGCTAATGAGAATAAATTTCGGTTATGAAAAAGTAAAAGTTAGTTTTTTACATCTTGATGTTATGAGTGATGGATAACTTAAAAAATATTTGTATATGTTACATTAAACTTTAAAGACAGTTTTAAATTTTTTAAACAGTTATTAAAGAGCTGTACTTACCAAATAATCGAATTTTTAAATGTTAAATACAGGAACAAGCAATTTTATGTACGTATATGTGCCCTTTCATTGAAGATGAAGGTGAAAAACATATGTTCCTATATTTTTTAAATTTTAACATTTTTAATTATATGATTATAATTAATTCTTCGATATTTGTTTGCCTCTTTAATTTAAAATAACTTCATAACCATACTATTTTTATAATGGTGCTTCCGTGACTTACCTGTATATATCGTTTAGATTACAAATATCAGTGCAGCGGTGTACAAGGCAACAACAATATATACATATCTTACCTTGCTAAGCGGCCAATATGAAGCGTGTGAAAATTATTTGGCATTAGTAGCGCTAACAGTGATTAAAACATCTAAAGCATAACATTTAAAGTGGAATTTTTCCCTTTAGTTCTCGATTTTATTCATAAGAGCTATCGTAGAATGAAAGCTTTTATTAACACGAAATGTTTGTTGTAAAGAGAAATTTCACTTGACTTATTTGATATTTACATGTCCGTGCAAAGTTATAACGGTGTAATTATTAGGTACAACATCACATGCGGTATTCTTTTAAAGGAGTGTGTTAAAAAAAGAGAAAAAGTGTAGGGTAGATATAAAGGTTTGCTGTCTACCTTCTGCTTTACTTGGCTTTTCAGTTATTTCTTCCACCAGGCTTCTTTGCTTCTGAGCTTTTCTCAATAGTTCCTCAGTTCTTTTATCTATTTCTTCCTCATCGTAGTCTCTTTTGCCTTTCTGGCTTTCCTGTCTTTCAAGTGTTTCTTCTTTAATTTTCCTTGGGGCTATTTCTTCCTCATCGATTTCTACTTCCTTTCTATCTTCGATTACGGCCCTTTTGGCTTTTGAAGGTGCAAGCTCAGGTTCATCCGCGATTGTGGTTGGTGTTTTTGGTTTTGTAGTTTCGTCTTCGACTACCTCAATGGTCTCTTTTTTAGCTGATATCCCTCTCCTTAACTGTCTTGCCGAATCTACGTCAGTTTCTAAAGGAGTTTGCGGTTCTTCCTTTTGATCTTCTATAAGATCAGCGTTTTCAACGCTAGCCGACACGCCTCTTTTTAATTTTTTATTAGCGTCAATGTCTGTCTCAATAGGTGTCTTCGGTGTTTTTTGAATATCTTCGTCCTCTATTAGATCAATGTCTTCCTTGGTGGCGGAAACTCCCTTTTTCAATGAAGGACGAGGCAGATCTTCTTCTTTAGCTGGTGTAGGTGTATCGGCTTTGCTCTCAACCGTTTCAACTTCTTCAATTTGCACTGAAATCCCTCTTTTGGGTTTCTTTTGCTCTAATATCGTTTCCTCTACATCTTTAGGTTTGTGCGCGTCTTCGTCGATGTCGACCTGCTCGACCTCTTCGATGATGGTGGAACTAGCCCTTCTGAGTACTTTAGGCGAAGGAGGCTCTTCAACAATCGGTTCGGGCGATTTAATACTAGATTCTTTTACCTCGATTTCAGTAAGAGTACCTATTTGTGTGAAATGTATTATCAGTGGAAAATGGGTGTTTGTTTGTTTGCTTTTAGAAATGAAACGTTCTTATTGCGCACCGTCAAAAGTGCGTTAAAAAGGTAAATTTATAATTGCTCAAAACTGACATCACTATACAAAAGCGCACATATAAGCAGTAAATACAAAATGTAAGCTAGATTTTATTTGATGAATATATTTTTGGTTAAAACATTTTGATATTTTGAAAATAAATGATTAAAATCGTAATTTTTTGGAGTAATAAATATTTTGATTTTAATAATTCTTTATAAAACAAATTGCAAAAGTAAATTTGCTCAAGTTCTAAGTTTAAAAGCTTTTTTCACATTTACTTGTTAGATCCATTTTCAGTGTTAATTAACTTTAATGTTAACACAAGTATCACGAATTTTGTTTTCACTTGTAACGTTTTAAGAGATTTTTTAATAATATTTTTTATTACAGTTTTATTATTTATTTGGCAGATAGTGTGTAATTGCAAATTAAAGAGAAACAGACATTTAGAAAAATAGTTAAAGAATAAAATCTGCTAAGTCAGTTTAAGAGGGAACAAATTTGTCTGTAAACTCTGTTATTTAGTACAAGTTTTAATGTCTTAGCATTACCTTTTGGCTTCTCTTTGGGTTTAGGTTCTTCTGGCTCGTCTTCGAGAACTTCGAATTTAACTTTTTTCGGCGGTTCCTCGAGTTCCTCAATGGCATCGGTGTGTGTCACTTCTGTAATTGGTTAGTGAGGGTAAGGGGTGAGGATAATAACGTGTAAAAAGTCTTAATACGTATAAAGATGGGGGGCACACTAAAGGGTTTTTTTGTAAACCCTTTTTCGGCACTGTAGTAAATAATTTTATTGGGGGGACAATCACAGTTGAAACTAAACTGTACTTACTCTGAGGTTGAAAATAGTTTCTGAATATTACTTTTAGAGTTTAATACAATCCTCCAACTACTAAAATTGAAAACGTTACGAGGATATAATATAGAATCAGTTTTTAATGAATATTACTGTTATACTAAATACGTTTTTAGTTTTATTATATTGAAATAATTTGGTTTAATTGTTAATTGAATAATTGTGATTCGATTTATAAAATTCAGATAATATTTTGAATATAATACTTACTTTGCACTGTGACTATACTCTTGCTGGATACAGTCCCCATACAATTCGTCACGATGACTTCATATTCCCCTTGTTCCTCGTACTTTATAAGGTCCACGGCTAGATTGTACGTCTCATCGCGGTGCTTATCTTTACTTATTTTGATTCGAGCATCGGCAGATACTTCACGTCCGTTCCTCAACCATTTCACTGTCGGCGGTGGGCAACCGTCGACTTCCACTTCCAAGTGCAGAGTCGCTCCTTCCTCGACGGTCACATCCTCCAGTTGTTTAATAATACGCGGTGCACCTAAATATGTTATTTACAGACAAAAAGTTGCATGAATATATTTGGAAAACATACAATTAACAGTAAGTTTGGCGCTGGTCTCGGCGCTACCGCATTCATTGCTTAGTTTGCAAGTGTATTGACCTGACAGTTCACTGGTAACTTCTTTAATCACGAGTTGAACCCCGTCGTGAGACTCTTGCCTTGTGAATTCAGTTCTTGTTTCTTGGATCTCCACCTCATCTAAATACCTGTAAAAGCACATTCGATAACTCGTTGAGTTTGACGTTAAGTTTACGATTTCTTACCATTTGACGGTGGGTTGGGGGAAAGCCTCCAATTTGACGTCGAACGTTACATTGTTATCATGTTCCTTCACAGTCATGTTTTGCAAGCCCTTGGTGATCTTAGGGGCCTTCTTAACGTTCACCACGACGTCATCGTCAACACTCCCGTGTATATTAACCGCCTTGCATTTGAACCTTGCAGCATCGGTGGTTACGGCTCCGGTAATTCTTAGCATGTAAACGTCTCCGTCGTCCTTGATGACATAGTGCTCATCGGATTTGATCTCTTCCTCGTCTTTGTACCACTTGACGGTCGGTTTAGGTTCTGATTCCAGTTTGAGCTTCAGTTCCAGGTTTTCCCCTTGCGAGACTACTTTGTCGGCTCCTAGTTTTTCCAACACTTTCGGCTTGCTGTAGACGTCCAGGTTCCAGAACTGGGACACTTGGGCTAATTCGTTTGTCGCTACCACCGAGTAAGAACCTGGAGGAACCAGAGTGGGTAGTTTATGAAGCCACGTAGAATTTTGACCTTACCTGTATCTTTTAAGGAAGTTTTTTCAATGACTAGAGTATGCTTTTCTCCCGATTCCTCAATTTTAATCCTGTCGCTTTCCTTGATGATTTTTCCGTCCTTATAGAACTGGACTGTTGGTTTTGGAATACCTTCGACTTCCACGTCCATCTTTAGGAGTATGTCGGCGTGGACGGATACATCTTCCATTTTAGTTTTAATTTTTGGTGGTGCTGAAACATTGCGGTGTTATTTCCTAGAAAACCAACGTGTGCCACAACATCTACTTAGTAGAAGAGATGGAAATATGTACAGTTGTAAGTACCTACTGGGCAATATAACAGCTGGTAGGCCTTAAAGTCTGCAAGTGAGAAAATACGTTGTTCGTTTCGACTGTGTATTTATGTGACGTAAGCAAATTCTAAGTTGTGATTGAAGCGTAAAGCATACAAACTGTTATATTTTTATCTCTACCAAATTGAATTTTAGATTAGGTCATTAAGTGTAGTTTAGAACATAGAGTACAGCTTTCTAAGAAGATACACTGTTTATATACCTATTATGTGGACTTGGCGTTCGTTGCTTATAAAACATTCGTTTATCTTTCGTACTGTAAAATGTGGGTGTATTAGAAAAGTTTGTTGAGGAGTATTGATATATTTGAAAGTAAATTGGTGCAAGGTACTTCTTACTTACCTTTTACAGTAAGTTTCATTTCAGCAGTATCGCTTCCCAATTCATTTTCTGCTGTGAAGGTGTATATTCCCGCATCATCCGATTGAACGTTCTTTATAACCAGCGACATACTTTCTTCATCTTCGTACAGCAGCCTAGAATTTGTAAGAGCATATTAAAAAAGTAATCCTCTAATTGCAGTGTCACGGTTACACTTACTTATATTTACTGCTCGCTTCAATTGTTTTCCCTTCATGGGTCCACTTGACGCTAGGCTTAGGGTAGCCTTTGACTTGGAGCTCCAACATAGCCGACCCACCTACATTGACGATAGGATTCTTTTTTATAATAGTCAGAGACGGTTTCTCTGGTTCTCTGAATAGTTGATTGACTGTCCCGTGAACGGTTAGTTCAGCGCTGCAGCTGATGTGCCCCCGGGACGTCTGAGCTACACAGGTGTAGAGGCCTACGTCGTCGGGTCGGACCTTTTGAAAGACCAGGGCGAGAGAGTCTTCGTCGTCGCCCATGAGGACCTTGAAGCGCTCTTCGGGTTCGAAGGGGGCGCCGTCTTTCTTCCAGTGGAAGACCGGTTTCTCCCCGGGAGGAAGGATTTCGCCTTCCGGCATGTCCTCAAATATCTGTTTGTTTTCTGAAAAATTGGTATGTTAATACGCGATAGTACAGACCAAAATAAATAAAAAAGTTCTATGCAGCATGCAGAAACTTAACCATTGTTGAGAAAAAACAAAAATTTAGGACTTTGTGACGTTCAAAATCAAGTCTTACCTGTCACTGTTACCGTGGCTTCTGATGTAGATTCTCCAAACTTGTTCTTGGCGATACATTTGTAGAGGCCAGCGTCAGATTTCTTCACTACCGGAATGATCAGTTCATAAAAACCGCTGTCTGAATGCTCTCTGATCACTTGATAACGCTCAGTGTTCTCAGGGATCTTCGTACCATCTTTGTAGCTAAAAAAAATAGTATATGAATATGTAGGCCTTATACATATTTGTTAATTGTAAACGCAATCTTCATTTTTATGCTCGAGAACTTGTAGAATTATAAATTTTGTCTTTTTTTTTCTCTTTAAATGTTGCCTCGACTTATCTAAGAATGTGGGAAGACCGTGACAAATCTTTCATTTATTAACTTACAAAGTAACTTCTGGATTGGGTTCTCCTGCTACTTTTACCATGAAACGGAGGTAAGTGTCTTCCAATAGTTCGGCATCTTTCATAGACACCAAAAATTCTGGCTTGTCCGTTTCAACTCTAGCAGTTCGCTCTTCTGTTGTTACTGTAAAATGTGAACTAATACGTTAGATACAAGTTGAAAAGACGATGCTAGATTGTTCACAACAGAAATAATTCGATATTAGTATGATTATGTACATCTTAAACTGAATGTCCACCACTTTTCAACTCCAACACCAACTTAATGAAATATAACGTTTAATTAAATTATTTTTGTATTATACAGGGTGTTAATGATAAGTTTTGCCAAACTTTAATGGTGTATTCGTATTCTGTCGAAGAAAATAATCAAGTTTTGCCATATAAAAATTTTTGATAGGAAAAGTTTCAAATATTTATATTATTTTTCCTGTAACTTCACTGGCATAAAAGATTGAGTGATAAAATTTGGGGGATGACATTTTTTTGTAGGGACTATTTTTTCATGGATAACTTATTCCAAAATATACTCCAGTGGCGTAGTTATTGGGGGAGTAAGGGACCTTTTTGAAAAAAAATCGTACGCCACTGGTTTTTTAAATAATTTTAGATGTTTTTAAAATGTACAATCAATTTGTGGTAATAAAGTATTTTTTGCAATTAAATAGTTGAATTCACCTTAATGTTAATATAGGACATGAAAATATACCTCTTAATGTATACTTTCTCCAAATTTCGGCTCTTAATAATTAAGAACACTGCGATTAAATAAAAAAAAAATTGTTTCAGCTTCTAATCAACTTAGAACAACGATTTTTTTTTAAATTCGAAGAAAAATAGTACTAACTAAACTACAGACGTTAGTATTTCCTTTTATAATAATTACCTATCTTAACAATTTAATAAATATTAACATTTTTTCAGTCATTTTTGAACAAATTAAATTTGAAAATTAAATTCTCAGTAAATGCATACGTCAATACAACTATTTATGTACAAAAACAACTAATGATTGAAACTCTACAACGCCTTTGAGCTTGGGAAAAATCAATAGAAAATGGCATCTTCTTATATAACAAATTCCGCCAACGCCAAACTAATGAAGCTTTCGGGCTGAAATTTTTATCACTTATTAAGGGTGCAAAAAGACTAACAAATCCTGAATTACAAGTGTTTGCGATGAAAATTGCATTAATTATTAGCAATTGAAGAAAACGGCCATTTTCGACCAGTTTTGAGCTCTTGCGCATAAATAAATTATCGGAATTTAATCGGACTTGTCTGTACAGATTTATTTAATACCTACCTTTTTTGTATAAACCTTTTTTCTCTATGAATAACAGTTTTTTTACGCGAGTAAAAAACCACTTTTCCATAACTTTTACCATTGTTTTAACAAAGTTTCCCAACTAGTCTCTAGTTGATTTTTTGATATTTTGTTTATAACGCGTTTCTGAACAATATTCCGCAAAAAAACTTCTAATAGTATTTTTTTCCCGAAAAAAAGCTATAATGACTGGCCTAATACTTAACTACCTACGTTGCTATTTACCATTTTCTATTGATTGCTAAATGTGTAACAATAAATTCAATACCTAATATTTTTGAGAGATTTCAAAACACATACATTTTAAAAACAATTAAAATTATTTAAAATACCAGTGGCGTACGATTTTTATTTTTTTTCAAAAAGGTCCCTTACTCCCGCAATAACTACGCCACTGGATTATATTTTGGAATAAGTTATCCATGAAAAAATAGTCCCTACTAAAAAAATGTCACTCCCAAGTTTTATCACTAAATATTTTTTACCAGTGAAATTACAGGAAAAATTTTACCTAAAAATTTTAAACCTTTAACACCCTATATCTCCATAAGGATGCGTCCTATCAAAAATTTTTACAGGTCAAATCATGATTATTTTCATCGGTAGAATACGCCATTAAAGTTTGGCAAAACTTATCATTAACACCCTGTATTTATTGATTTGAAACAGTCTGAAGCTCTTATGGTTTGCAACAAAAGCATTTCCATTTAAGAGCATTTTAATTGATAATATCAGTTTTACTGAACTAGTGGACACTTAGCTTTAGTTTCCACTAACATTGAAATAAAAATTTATTGAATAAATTGTTTCCAAAAGTGGAGTAGTCTTTCAAACTAATAAAAATGTCAATTTTGGTAACCTGAATAAGGATACTTGACAATCTACCCATATATTGCATTTATTAAAAATAATACCTACTGATACATTTTTTTCATTACATTTGAATTGTAGTAATGTAAGTAATTGGCCTTACTTTAATACAAATTAGTCAAAAACGAATTTTACATACAAAACACCATATCAGATTTTAGCGATTTTGCCATGCATCAAAATGGCTTTTATTTCTTTAAAGTTCGTCGTATGAACAAATATCAAGAGACCAAATTAACTCCAAAGTAAATCAGTATTACAAACATAATATTGATTATAAGAAAAAGCAGTGGCGTACTTTTTTTTTTTTTTAAAACAATTCAATACAAATCCTGTTCGAACGCCACTGGTAGAAATTTTTTGAAAACTTTTACATCAAAAAATGTAATTTAATGGTCAAAAGAAGTGTACCAAATTTTGTGGAAATATCTGGAGTGGTAGGAAAGTTATGATAAAAAAGGCATTTTTTCCTTAAAACTTTAACACTCTGTATCTCGGAAACGACGGACATAATTTTATTTGAAAAATTTTCTTATTTTCTTGCATTCTATACAGTGTTAAAAGGAAAGTATCAACTTAAAAATCACCCTGTATAGTTAGTATTTTTAAATGATTCTTCAATGAACGTGATGCAAAACTGAGGCAGAACATAAAAAATAAAAAAGCGATAAAATTACTAACACGCATGCACTATAAGCTGTGCGGAACATGAAGATTTCCCCTTTTCGTTTTGGGCGATCGCCGAGTAGATGCCCGCGTCTTCTTCCTTAACCCTCCTAATGATAAGTTTGCAGTCTTGCCCCGACGTGGCGGTTTCTATCCTGGCGTCTTTGGTCCCGTTTATCGGCTTGTTGTCTTTCAGCCAAAGGAGGGAGGCTGGTTTCTTAGATAAGGACACCTCGAAATATGCGGTTTCGCCAGCTAAGTGTTACGGTGAAAGATGAAAGATATATTTAGCAGAGATAAGATAGAGCAGGGAGTTGTCAGGGGGATTTACCAGGCGGTCTAAGAAATTAGTTTTTAATTTTTTTAACCACCAGGCATTAGCAATCAGAAGTCGTCCAGACAAATTTAAGATATGAAAGTTTGATAATAATTTAAGAAAAGATGTTTGCCACTCGTGATTGCATATTCATGGAAAATCGAGTGTAATATAAAAAAATAATGAGAGTGCTCGTCAAAACTTGCGTGCAAAAATACTGAATGGTAGAAGTGATAAAATAAATGTGATCGGGTTCTTTGATTAATTTTAAACTTTAATACTTACGTTCAACACTCGCACCGCGTATAGTTTTAATGAATTTGGGTTTGTCATCGAGTTCCTCCAGCTTCTCTTCGGCCGATTTCTCACGGGTGCTTCTCATCGTCAACGAAATAGAGTCTTGCTCGGATTTGGATCCGTACGTCTCCGATCTAATCTTTTCCTCGGCAGATTTTTCACGAGCCGTTCTCTGTGTCTTGGAACTGGAGTCTAGCTCAGATCTGGATCCGTACGACTCGGATTTCATTTCCTTTGAGGCCTCGGACTGCCTAGCTGTAGACGATGATCTTGTTTCGGACTTTTCTTCTCTAGCCTGGGACGATCTGGTTTCGGATCTTTCTTCTTTAGCCTGAGATGACCTGCTTTCGGATTTTTCTTCCCTAGCTTGAGAAGACCTTGTTTCCGAGGAATACGATTCAGTCTTGGTGGACTTGGATTCTGATTTAGCTTCTCGGGATTCTGATTTAAATTCTTTAGATTCGTATAAGTCAGATTTCGCTTCTTTGCCGTTGACTGCTGAAGAAATCTTTATTGAAGTTGACTCTACAAGAACACGCATCGTGAAAGCATAGGGAAAGCTTTTTTACCCATCGGTCTAGTTGTATTTGAGAATCGCAACTGGGAATTATAGTTAAAAAAAATGGATGGATATATTTTAATAAAATTTGGCCATAACAAAATAGTCGTTCAGCAATAAACATATGTTTAGAAGGATGTGTTTCATCCTGCTTCAAACTATTCAGTTAAAAAGAAATTCCTGGAAGATTCTCAAATATATGGACCTAGAAAGCAACGCAATCAAACCTTGCGATAAAAAATAGGTGCAAAAACGAATAATGTATGTTTTGCGCATAAAAAAGACAAACATGTCGACTTACCGTCCTCCTTATTCGACTTTTTCTCACTAGAGTCAGTTCTAGAATATTTTCTAGAATACTTAGCGTATACGTCCTCTTCTGGTTCTGCTTTTTCCGTTTTACTTCCTACGTCGACAGAAGCTTCTTTCCTTAAGTACTTTCTAGCGTACTTTTCGTACGCGTCTTCCTCTTCTTCGCCTCTTTTTTTATCTTTGGAGTCTGCCCTGGAATATTTCCTAGAATATTTGTTATCTTCATCGTCCTTGTAGGATTTCCTTTCCGTAGAAGTCTCCGTCTTGGCATACTTCCTAGAATATTTAGCGTACTTATCTTCTTCCTCTTCGCCCAGAGCTCTCTTATCTAAAGAGTACCTCGGAGAGTACTTAGCCATAAGGGCTTCTTCGTCATCATCTCGACTCGTTATGCCTCTCCTTGTGTATTTGCTGCTGCCGTCAGCATCTTCAGCAGAGGTGGACCTTATGGCGTACTTAGATCCTATGTCTGACCCAAGACCCAGCTTTGAGCTGTAGCTGTAAGTTTCGTTGGTCTCCGACGGTTCGATGCCTGTGCCTTCGACGGAGGTTTTGATCGATTTTCTGATGGCATACCCATCTCCATCGCCTACTCCCTCCAGACTTGTTTTAAGGCTGCGTCTCGAATAGTAACTATCAGCGTCCCCAGTTTCTCCTGAAGTTCTAGTGATGGATCTGGAGGACCTCTTGGAGTAAGAACTGTCATCGTCACCTGTGGCCGATGACCGTATCGACTTCCTGGAGTAGCTGTACTCGTTATCTCCTAGTTCTGTTAGCGGTTTCCTTGTGTTGTAACTAGACGTATCTCCGATATCAGTCGAATAAGATTTTTTGCTGTATTTTGAGGTGTAGTCATCATACTTGGAGCCTCCAGTTAGAGCTGAGTCTGTACCGTACTTGCTCAAACCAGTGTCCGTGCCGTACTTGCTCGAACCGGTTTCTGTGCCGTACTTGCTCGAACCGATTTCTGTGCCGTACTTGCTCGAACCGATTTCTTGCTCGAACCGATTTCTGTGCCGTACTTGCTCGAACCGATTTCTATGCCATACTTGCTCGAACCGATTTCTGTGCCGTACTTGCTGGAACCAGTTTCCGTGCTGTAACGTGAAGACAGCGCATCTGATGAATACGGAGACTGTCCCGCTCTTCTGCTATAAGAGGATTCGTAGCCTCCCTCTGTGAATTAATATATTCTTGTGAAGATGTTTAGATGCTCGGTTAATGTTTGCAGAAGCTGGACAGATTGTTAAGCGCAGCTCTTGTTATTTTCTTCTCCTCGACATTCAAGTTTAATCAGGCATTACATTAGAAGAACGTAGTAGTATGCTGCTGTATTTTTTCTTTTTTTTTTTCTTTGTTAGTTTGATTATGAGAATACAGTGGAGACACTTTTACATGCATAATAATCACCAAACTAGAAATAATGACAAAAAAGAATGCAATTTAATTCGTTGCAAATTAGTTTTGCCTGTAGGCAATGCAAAGAGGCAGGGGAATGTCTTCATTCTGTATAATGTACTATTTTTGTAAACCACTAATCAGTCTAAAAGATGATTTCTGACATACTTTCCGGGTAGTAACGAAATACGACGCGTAGATTTTAAAAATTTGGCTGTTGGCACCGAACACCTGTTATTTTCACATATTCCTCATTTTTTTTTGCTAAATATTGCGCACTGCTGCGACTCCCACATACATACTCTTAAAATAATTTTTGTTCAGATTGTAACAAGTCCAATACCGACACATTGTCAAAAGTAGACGATTATAGATGTAACAACAATAAAAATTCGGATTTTTCCTTGATGAAAATAAAATAAATATGTAATTAAGTGGATTAATATTTATAGTAAATGTTTTTCAGGTATTTCCGGAGAAAAATTGACTTCCGTATAGTAAGAAGCATGCTGGCAAGTGATTTTAACTGAATTAAAACAATTATTTTCAATTTATAATTTTTTTTTCTTATCCCTTCCTCTATTTATCCAGTATCTTGTTTTTAACATCTTTTCTCGTGGTTATAGAGAAATGTGTAAAAACCGTGGTGAATATAGTATGGTGTGCTTGTCTGCTGGCTCAATTTCATCATGTCTGCGTATGACGTCAGCAAGGAAATACGTACTTTCGTTTTGACACAAATAGTAGATATATGTTATACATAAATAGACAATTTAATTAATAATGATACGTCAGATGTAAAACGTGTAATTTTCACGTTTACATACGTCATGGAACGTGTTTAAAAAGTTAGTTTAAGTATGTAGTCTAAATATGAACGTAACTTTAAACATTTTTCAAGTTTGAAGAAACGTTACCTCATTTTAGGCTGAAACAGTTCTGGATTATTTATTAGAGAAACGAAAGAAAGTTGCATTATATGCCATGCTTTCGTCAGCCCTGTTCCTTTGTGACGTCACCACATGAGCGTAGGCACACCATATTGTAGCGAAAGTCGTGTGCTTTATACATTTGATGACTTATTTGTTTGATGACATTTCTTTAATAGATTATGTTCTATTTCTTTCTTTCGTGTTAGAAGCGCTTATAATTTGTTCTATACTGTCTTAGAAACCCACGGAAATTTCGAGAAACAGCGAAAAATATATAAACGTTTGCGCTAATACGCGGAGGAAGTTTTTCAAGGTTAAGTTATATTTTGTTATTGTGAAAAACTGCCAAATTTAGTAAATTTGAGACAATATTATATTCACGTCATTGTAAAAACTGTTTATTTACTACACGTGTTCTCAAACATAAATATTATGCGTCAATCAGCCCGATAATCGACACATGTTCAATTAAGTTTGATGATTATATTTCACAGTAAGTTTCTTAGTCTAAGAAAAGGTTAATCCGATAGTCAAAATGCAGGGTGGTACGTCAAAGTGGCTAATTTAGTGTTCCTGCATTTCAACTATCCAGTTAGCGGGAAAAGAGACACACAGTTAGTAATAATATTTATTATTTGCAAAGCATCGTACAAGAACTAACCTGAGCGCGCTGATGAAGTGTATCTTCGACTCATGTCGTCGCCTACCTCAACATTTACCTCGACACCGACTTTGAAGTCCGTTAAAACTACGTCACTAACACCCGACTTTTCCACACTGTACAACTTATCGACAGCACTGCCGGGCACTAATTCCGGAGGAGGTTTTACCACGTAGGGCACTACTTCTTCCAAAACTCTGGGTTTGTTGATCTGGACGAGAGGTTCGACGGCTTGGATCTTTGGTAGGTGGTGTTCCTCGGCCGCTTCGGATTCCGGGGTCTGGATTTGTTTTAAGGTGGAGTCCTCTGATTGGAGTACGTCTGTAGTTGTTATGGTTGTTGTCGCTGCAGTTGGAAAAGGTTCCGGGACTAATGTCCTATCGGAAGAACTTGAAGTGTTAGTGCTTGCAACTTCTATTTGAACCTTAGCCTGACGGTATTGTTTGGTTACAATATCAGTATTAGCGACTGCGGCTTTCAATTGCTGTATCAACTGGTCTTGTTCCTTGGTCTGGCCTGATACTTTGGGTTTTAGCTCTTGTTGTTTGGCTTGCTCAGTTACTTTGGATTCGACTTTGGTTGTAGGTTTGGCTTCAGTTTTGGTAACTGCAACTTTTAGTTCTTGTACAATCTGGCCTTGTACCTTGGTTTGGTTGGATACTTTGGGTTTGACCTCAGATTTTAGCTCTTGACCTTTGGTTTGGTCAGTTTCTTTGGATTCGACTTTAGTTGTAGATTTGACTTCAGTTTTAGCAACTAATACTTTTAGTTCTTGTACAAGCCGGGCTTGTTCCTTGGTCTGACCTGGTACTTTGGGCTTGATGTCAGGTTTTGACTCTTGATCTTTGGTTTGTTCAGTTACTTTGGCTTCGACTTTAGTTGTAGGTTTGGCTTCAGTTTTGGCAACTGTAACTTTTAGTTCTTGTACAAGCTGAACTTGTTCCTTGGTGTGATCTGGTACTTTAGGCTTGGCCTCAGGTTTTGATTCTTGTACTTTTGTTTGCTCAGTTACTTTGGATACGACTTTAGTTGTGGGTTTCGCTTCAGTTTTGGCAACTGCAACTTTTAATTCTTGTACAAGCTGGTCTTTTGGTTTGACTTCAGATTTTAACTCTTTGGTTTGCTCACTTACTTTGGATTCGAGTTTAGTCTTGACAACTGCTGATTTTAATTCCTGTACAAGTCGTTCCTGTTCCTTTGTTTGGCCAGGTAGTTTGGGTTTTGCGGCGGTTAGTTGGTCTGGTTTTGGTTGGTTAGTGGGGTCAGCAGCAAATTTTTTCGCTGGCGGCTGATCCGATTCTTCAACTTGGATGTCGGGTGGTTTGGCTTGTGGTTTTGACTGCTCTGTTGGTTTCTGTAGGACTGCTGGTTGTTTCTCGCTGGATAGGGAATCCGCTTCTTTGTTTGTTTGGGAATTTTCTGTTAGGGCTGATTCTACCAAAAACTCGTCGCTTACAGTTTCGTCGGTGTCACCTAAAAATGGTTTGCCAAACTAATTGAAGGGGCATATTTTTATTAAAACATATTTTGAACCGGTTTAGATGTTTATTATTTGAAATAACTTTAACATTAGATCACTGGGTTACCAGTACTGAAACGTTAAAATTCTTTAAAAATACTTTTTAATTTAAAATTTGGTGTCATGATAAATAAAGACATTAATAAGATTAACATTTTTTCTTGCCAAATGTTTTTCTGGCTTCATATGTAATTGAAGTTTCGCGAAACTTGGCAAGCGTTGTTTTCACATGCGTTTGAAGTAATCACGATGATTGATCCTAAGCATCCTATATGCGAATAATACGATTTTTCTCAAACATGCCACATAAAATATCAAATTTAAACTGTATAGATTTTTACTGTCGGTTTTGTTTGCGTTAATAATAGACTTACCGTAGTCGCTGGCGAATTCTCGTATTTCCTTTAACCAGAATTCCTTTACGTTCCTGTGTATTTTAAGAATCAGCGACTGCCCACCGACTTTGTCCACCAATTCAAAAACGTGGTTGTCGTCCGGATGATCCTTTAATTCGACGTGGGTTAGCTGAAATTTATAAATCAAGCTAACGACAACGCATTCGATTAGAGACAAAACCATTAATAGTGACGTCAGATGCGAAGCTCTATAGGCGGTAATGATCCCACTTACCCTTATAGTATCCTTGAGTTGAAAAATAGACCTGTCCTCGGATATCCTCCGTACCTTACAGATAAGGATCCGTGCCTTAAAGAGAAAAAGGTACCTTTCCTTGGTGATATCTCCAAACGTGATGGAGAACCTATCGTGAGCAAGGAGGCGGCCAAGCTTGTGGATGCTCCCGCGGTAACCTTCGATGCTCGAAGTAAACTTGTCGTCTTGTGCCCTGTGAGGGACACTTAGCATCAAATCCAAGGCCTTCTGGAGATCGGAGTTGTTCTCACCAAGACACGCGCTATACCTTACCAGCTCCTGAAAGAGAAGGAAAAAACAGATAATCTCTTGTTTGGTAAATAATGCATTGTTTGTTGTTAAACAACTTTGTTGCTACGTTTTGAGGGACATATTGAAGATGGAGGTTAAGTCCTCTGGCCGGTATTCATATTTGTTGTGTGATCTGGCCTACAGGTTTTTCTAGATTTCTCAGGCGCAATAAATTTTGAACCAGTAAGCATGTTTTGGATGCCCTGGGCCTATTACCTGGTTCTTCTTTAGGTAGATGTGAGATACAAAATAGTGTTGAGAAGTACCACTATCAATGTTAGGGCTCCTACGTAATACACACAGTCATCGAAGTCCATAATATTTTTCTGGCATCTCAGTATCCTCTTATAATCATCTGCGTCTTTAATATCAGTTTAATGGCAAGGATTGTAACCAATATGGAAACCACCAGTAAAGCGCAACTATCGTTCTTAATAAAATCGACGGTTCCCGAAATAATACACATTCCATCAAGCGATGCCGCGGTGGATACTTCTCGATGTTTTTACAGGTGTCTGAACAGGTAATACACGATGAATACTAAAGATATCACACCGATGTAATATATACAGTTGTCAGTATCCATACTACAAATTTAACATTGCATTTTTGATTTTTTTGTTTGACTTTGACATTCCTAACATTGTCCTTCGCTTTTCATTCTAGTTCCAAAATGATAGGCAGCAATGGAAGCGTGGCGTTTGTCCAAAAACATGTCTAACTGACATATTCATCATTAATACCTGTAGTCAATTTCTGACATATTTAGATTAGCACCATTGGATTTTCAGATTCGACCACATATTTCCAATTTTTTCTTTCACTTTTCTTAACCAACAGACTCGTAAGTCCTCTTCAAAGATATTTTTATTGTTAAACGTGTCCTGTGACATTGAAGATCGAGTTTAGTAGCCACAACAAAACTATGAAAACTAGGGCTTTGCCTGCCTTGCCTCAATGTCTAATTCTATGAAACACCTGCAGACTGCAGTTGTTCCCATTCCACGACATGCTCTACAAACCAAAGTTCTGGAAATATAATTTATTACGTTCTCCTTTCTTTGTGGGTTAAGTCAATAAACATCATTATGTCTTGTAGTTGTTTTCTCGCAAGCATTTTGTAACAAGTAAGTAATTTTGGATCTCCTGGGATTCTAAACCATGTCATTTAGTTGATTTAACTGAAAATTTTAAGAATCCCCATCTAAGAAAAATGTTATAAATGATTACCTACTATTTTCAGGTACGACGCATAATAAACAAAATGTAATAGAATAGTTACAATTCGTCGTCGTCATTGACGTTACATTTCGTGCAGTTTGGCATAGTTTAGCAATTTCGATGCCATTTTGCCATAAAAATTGTTCGAAAAACAACACATTCAAATTAGGACTTGGTGATTTTCTATCTCGAACAACAACAATTTTGTCGGTATATTTTTTATACTTCTGTAGGTATAGAGTACGTTTCTCGAACAGTATAAAATCCAAAAAGCCCCCCTTGTTGACATTGCAGGTGGGTGGCGCGTGAAATGGGTCAACATTTTCTATTTCGGTAGCTCTAAATCGGTTTCGGGATCGGCGCCCATTCTGCATAAAATTCCTCACGAAGCGTCTGGCGATCTTCTCACAAGTTAAAAGAATACTAACACAACGTAATATATTATTTACGCATAATCGAAATTTTTCTGTTACTCCTTCCAATTTTGTAATTCGTTGAAGGTACGTTGTATACACTGAGAAAACAAGGTTGTTTAAATTGTATAAAGTACACCATAACAAAGAATATAATAAATTCACAGATTATAAAGAAGCACATCAGAAAATGGACGAGGATTACACAAAAGATCTTGAAATAAGACGAATAGCCAAATCAATTGTTTAGACTTACCGGTGTGTAACAATATGTTAACGCAACTGAAACTTAAAGCCGGTTGTTTATTATTTAATTTATAGTGTTTTGTGTCTAATCAACAATACTGTATTTTAGCACTAGTTAAACGTTGTCAAAACTCATACTGACGTGACATGCAAATAGAAATAAGTGTCCAGGTGGGAAGTAGTGAAATTTTTATTTTTGACATCTGGGTTAATGACCAGCCACTTAGTGCACAGGAAGGACTCTTCTTCCAAATTAGTCATTTGTGAAATAAACTAAATATATTAACAATATGTTCCAAAATACGAACATAGGTACAATATTACTGTTATTAGTTTATTTTGTGTTAGTGTGGTTTTATGTAAAATAACACCCGATGTTTTTAATTTGGATAATACCTAGGATTTAAAAAAACTCACGCTATTTAATTTATATGTCCTAGTGGAAATAGAAATAAAAATACATCGTTTTCCAGGAAGTTGGCTGTCATTGAATATGTTGAATCATTTGGTACTAAAATAGTAGGACGATTTCTTCTTCAAGATTTTTCGTTTTTAATTTTATACCTCTCTACCTACGGAATAGTGGTGAAGATCAAGGATTTAGGACCTTTTATTTCGACTTCAAAGCAATTAAAAAAAAAAACAATTGACATGCGTTTCGAAGATATAAACCATAGTTTTTTTAAATGGAACACTAGATATATTTGTTGTTTTTGCGAATCCTCTTTTTTTTCTGATTACAGTTATATGCACATGATGACACAAATTTGCTTTGAAAGTGTGCGCAATATTTTGATATATTTACTAATCCTGCATATAGTCAAGATGGCCATGACCAATTCGTATGTTTCCGCTGTTAAATTTACTAAACAAATCTTTAATTTTTCTGTAAAAAAAATATCTTATTATGAAAGGCGTTTTATAATATTTTTATATTTTTGACAAAGGACATACATACAGGGTGTCCCGGTACTTGATACAAAAATGTCCAGTTAAACATTAAAAACAAAAATGGTGGAGGCGCCGCTCGATGTGCACTGTGACATAAAATCACAAATATTTCCTATACTGTTAATCCGAATTGAACCAAGAAGGTATTTTCGTTGGTAAATTCTTCAGGAAACTGATTTTTGATGCAGGCAGATTGCGATCGTCACCTATGCAAAAATTCTGGGTTGTTAACCTTTGGGCATAGTCCGTCCCTGGCGTTCTGGGCATAATGAAGTTTCACTTACAACATCAAAAACAAGATGTACGCATGTGTTATCGATCACCAAATTTGCATCATGCTGAAGTTAATAGTTTAGAGACTGTAAATAAAAATAACTTTTTAATTTTCACCTTTGAGGGCCCGTAACTTGTTAACGAAGGCCCGTATGAAAAAAAAATTATATGAAGAACTGACTTACTTCGAGGTTTATAGCGAAAAATTCTTTGATATCGCAATAAAGCTTTGACCTTTACCATTTCTTCCTAGATATAAAAGAGGATAAAATGTTAAGTGAATTAACCTGTACGTCACAGTTATTTTTTTTAGTTTTACAAACTGTCTTACCTTTAACAGAAGCTGATAGTCGTTTATACGTTGTATCGGAAGTTTCAAATGCTCGGAAATAGTTTTGTCGTCACCCAGGCGTTGTGTCAACTCCTGAAAAATTGAATAATTAAAGAATTACTCACTTGAATTAGATTAACTATTCATTTGTAAGCGAATCCAGATCTAGACCGACGTTTTTTGACCTCTTGCGTGTTTAGAAACAATATTTCACATTTTTTGCTCTACAGGGTGATCGGTATTTCTGTATTTGTCGTAGAAACGTTTCACTTTTATTTGCTCCAATGCCGTTTAGTAAACAATAGCTTACATTGCAGCATATGTTGCAGTTTTTGGGTTTCATATAAAATACATCAACCGTTGTACATACGCGATATGAAAATAGTGGTTACGAAAATAACTGAATGTAAATCTACTTACAAAAACATCTATGATTTATTTCTTCCCATAATAAAATCGGTACGAAAATAGCACCTTAACAATTCGGCACCTTTTTTATTGCCATCGGTGATTCTCCGTTATCTGCACATAGATTATTTTATCACGGATTATGGACGGGTTAGTTGAAAGAGAGTTAGCCTAAATGTTATTTTAAAATCGCTATTTGAAACTGACAAACACATTTATATGTTTACTTTTTCTGTATCCACGTTTATACTGCCAAAATCTATTATAAGATTGACGGCGTGGCTTCTGCCGAATATCTGAAAATTGCATAGGCGGTGTAATAAGACTATTTGAAAACTAAAAGTTAATTTGAATGAACTTATATGGTAATAAAATAGTCTATACTAGGTCTGTTCAGAAATTAACCGGACTTTTAGAATTACGCTCTAATGGGGATATTTAGTGGCAGCATTGCGTTGCGCATAACCACATGTCCTTGGATTGTTGATGTCTCATTTAGATTTCGCGATATTGTTATTTCAGTGCAACGCGTTTAAGTGTTAGTGACGATTTTTGAAATGCGCGATTTTCTGGAGCAACGATGCAACTTAAAATTTTGCCTGAAACTGGGGAAAACTTTCATGGAAAAGTTTCAACTTTTTAAACAAGCTTACGGAAATAAGATTTACGTGTGATTTAATTATGCAGACAGTGAAAATAATTTTAAACGATGATTTTTTTGAAAGAAAAGTTTTGTGTATTTGTAATATGACCAGATGAAGTAGACGTATAGATTTAAGTGTCAAATAGTTATTTTTGGAATAAAGATAATTGGAAAAATGTGTGCTCTAAATTTTCTCCAATTACCACAATCTTATTGCTATCATAACTTAAATTATTTTGCCAGAAATAGCTGCCAAAATTATATAAAAACTTTGTAGGTATAAATGTTTACAACTTTAACGCCGAATAAAATTAATTTTCTGCTTTGATTTTCATTACAAGTAGTAAATTTGCTAGAAAAATGACTGTACCTAATAGAAAAAACAAAATATACTGTGCACGTCTTATGTAACCGCTAGTAACTTTAGAAATCCTTTGCCAAGTGCCTTTATATTTAGTGACAACAATGTTATTGATTTATTTTAACGATTAATAAACGTCGCACTACATAGGTAATATTATTTGTTGTGTAAGATGGCTGTGTAAAAAGTTAAACAATGGAAATGCGTAAGCTGTGCCAAGACCTGCTAGAGGTATGTCAGCAATTTGTTGGTTTACGATCTGCTTTGAAAATTTGGCGTAAAACTTGATAAAACCGTTTTCTGTTGTACAGAAACGTATTAAGTTTATCGTTTAGGATCTATTTAAGATTAATTTCCACCAGATCAATTTTTTCACGTTTTAAATTTAATTTTTTCTAACGGAACACACTATACATTATTTTGATAAATAAATAGCGAGTAGTTCATATTGTTTCGGCATTATTGATGTTTTTTGTTTGCAGCGTACGATGTTTGATAAAAAAAATATCTTTTGCATTACTCACTTCGTACGTTTCAAATAAAATAATAATTACTCGCAGAAATTTTCAATCGCGGACATTTTGGTATTTTTAAAGCAGTGTTATTTCAAGATATGTTAAATTTGACACAAACAGACCCGAAATATTATGAAGTCACCACATGGGATAAATGTACGTACCAATAATAAAATAATAGAAAGAATACACACAAAAATAATTCAAATAGTTTACTATTTTGACCAGCATAACCTGTATACGGACGTATGACTATTTTTTCCATAAAGTGAAAACTGAAAATAAATTTATGAGTAAAACACAGAGTATATGAAATGCGATATAGCCCAAGAGTCGAATTTATAACGCTTCTAATTTTAGAATATCAAGTTCATTGCTTCTCGGGCAAAGTTATTCCACGGAATTTGACTTGATGTTAAAACTTTCAATAATGAAACACCTTCTTTAAAGAAAAAGGAAGTAAATTTATATTAGCGTCTGAATTATAGGTTAACTAATACAATTTCGAGTATACTTGCTTCAATAAATAATCATTTATTAGCTAAAATAAAAGAATTGTTCGTATGTAGTGAATTTTGCTAACAGCCTTTGTCTGCTGGGAACATAGAGCACCCATAATTTGAAAATTTGAAGGTTTGTGATGTGCAGAAAATAGAGAAAATTGTGAATTATAGATATTTAGAGCAGATAGATAGATAGATATATTTTTAAATTTGTGTTTTTCTCCACATCTGTTCTTGAAATTCGGGTTATTTTTAACACGCTTAGTCACCAAGTGATGGTATTTTCTAAAGTAAACCATAAAGATACAACAGATATGGTTAAATATGGGAAAGCGTAAGTAACTTCAAATTTAATTCCGTTTCTAAAATATCTTCAGTCATAGGTACTTGTTATCCGGCAGATTAAACTACCAATATATGCAATCATTTGTTTGTTTAACGCAAATTTTACACGAAATTGTAGTTGGTAACTTGCCAATGTTTGTGGTAATGAAAAAGAAGCCTGTCATTTTTTAAATTCATTTTCGGAATACTGCATCGTGTAGCTGATTGCGATATAATCATAATTATGTGACTCAAATTTATGATAATAAAAAAAAAGAAGATGGAAATCGATACAATGCTGTATTTTCATATGTGATTACACTGTAGGCAAATTGTTCTGCTTAAGTCAATACACAACTAGTATATTGAAATTGTTGTATTGCCTAGTATATTGAAATTGTTGAAAAATGCAATCATTAAAAAAAATATCCTGTGTTCTTGCTGTTCTATTATCAGCCTTGACAAAGAGCCATCACGTAAAAGAACTATTACTTTTTATTTCCATATTTTACTTAGAATTACAAAATTATAAACAATATTACCATACAAGAGGCTACCTGATGAAATAATGCCAAGTAAATTGTGTGTATAGTTGCTGTTATTTACGTGTTCGTCTTTGTTATTAATGATGAGAGAACCACAAAAATACGACAAGCTTCCTTGAATTATTCGGCCAAATGTGGCCTAATGAATAATGATACGCCGCCCCCTCTACCGCACAAGTCCTGGGCTTTTGGGCTAATCCTCACCATTAGAATGAGGGATATATTTTTGTTATTATAAGGCATATTTTTGTTTTGACTGTTTTTGGAGGCACCTTATTTAGTTTTTATTTTAAATATATTTTTTTTATTTGTTTGAATCCTTTAGGATCTATAAAAAAAACGGAATCAGAATTGAGTGGACAAAAGAAAAGATTTTTCCCGTAGTATCCGGATCGTCCGAAGACCGACCACCCTGTGTATCCAAACCGCCGAACGGCGCCGACGTCGGTGACGCAACGCCTCCGTCGCCGAAAAATCCGTCCCCGCGCGTCGGATTTGCGTCCCGATATGGCAACCCGCGGCAACGACGGCACGTCAAATTAATTATCGGGAGGCGACGCGCGCACCGAGGGAGTCGCAGGGCGGCGACGCTGCCGTTAGGGCGACGAGACGTCCCGATGGGCCTACCTGTGGATCGGGGGGTGAATCCACGTGCAGAACGGGGCTGCAGGAGACACGCACACACTTGACGGACGCGAATCGACTGACCGGGGCAGCACTCTCGATGTGCCGATTCTATACATAGACGCGATTCAAGACTGCTCGGATATCAGACGTGCTGGGCGGATGGCGAGGGGGGCGTCCATCCGCCTAATCAGAATAAGATTATCGGAGTGCCAGGGGCGAAGGTAGGGTCGGTCTCGAAGGTAGCGGCAGACGATGGGTGTGTTGCAGAGTCCTTTTCTAGAAGTAGTAGCAAACGGATTTGACATTAATCTGGTAGCAATCCCAGGGAAACCAAATAGTATCTGGAAGGGATCCCAGGACATTACAACATCCAGGGAAATCAAAGAGGCAGAAAATATACTTCTCTGAAAACTACAAGGCATCTGATAGGGATCCCAAGACATTACAAGGTCCAAGGAATCAAACAGGCATAAACTGTACATCTCTGAATAGTATAAGGCTCTTTCTAGAAGCAGTAGCAGATGGATTTGATATTAATCTGGTAGGAATCCCAGGGAAATAAATCAAACACAAACTATACATCTCTGAATACTATAAGGTACTTGATAGAAGCAGTAGCAGAAGGATTAGGCATTAATCCCAGGGAAATCAAACAGACAAAACTATACATCTCTACAAGGCATTTGGTAGAGATCCCAGGACATTGCAAGATCAAGGGAAATCAAACCGCTGACGTCCTGGCAAACATCGAAAGTAGAAATGGACAAAAATATGTGCTCCCGAATATGAAGTCACAATTAAGGAACAAACGGAAGCAAGAATGGAAGGAGGTCTCATCCATAAGAGGTGTGGCTGCTTATAAGCCAGTAAGTTCCTATAAGATAGGAGGTATCTAACGACAATTATCAGAGTGTGAAAAGGGCATTGTCTAACGAACAAACATCCTCATAAAATAGGAGTATAGTAACATCCATATCTTACTGGAATGTCCAATAAATAAGGGCCCTAACAACGATCTTTACCAAGAACTGTCAAAGCGAAGAAAAGTGGTCTGTACATACAGAAATTATATATTTTTTACAACTAAAAGGCATTTGCTAGAAGTAGTAGCAAACGGATTTGCCATTAATCTGGTAGCAATCCCAGGGAAACCAAACAGTATCTGGAAGGGATCCCAGGACATTACAAGACCCAGGGAAATAAAATAGGCAGAAACTATACATCCCTGAATACTATGAGGCTCTTTCTAGAAGCAGTAGCAGACGGATTTGACATTAATCTGATAGGAATTTCAGGGAAATAAATCAAACGCAAACTATACATCTCTGAGTACTACAAGGTTCTTGATAGCAGCAGTAGTAGAGGGATTAGACGTTAAGCTGGTAAGAATCCCAGGGAAATCGAACAGACAGAAACTATACATCTCTGAAAACTACAAGGCATTTGGTAGAGATCCCAGGACATTACAAGATCCAGGGAAATCAAACTGCTGACGTCCCGTCCCTGCAAACATTGAAAGTAGAAATGGACAAAAACGATGTACTCCCGAATATGAAATTACAATTAACGAACAAACAGAAGCAAGAATGGATATCTGGGTGTGAACAGGGTATTGTTTATCGAACAAATATCTTTATATAATAGGAGTATAGCAACATCCCTATCTTATTGGAATGTTCAATAAATAAGGGCCCTAACATTGAACTCTACCAAGTACTGTCAAAAGCAGGAATGCAAAATCCTATATCAGTTAATACTCGAAACCCCCAAGACAAAAAATGGTCTGGTCTTTTGGTCAGAACCTGTTATTGTTATGTTTTCGAACCTGTATAAAGTTTTATCATTTATCTGGAAATTGTGTATCCTACGACAATTTAGGAGTTTTTTTTTGAATCAGTAACTGCACTTAACATTGTTCAGTCTTTCCGATAAAAGCTTTTTGGCTTGTTTAATAAGTATAAATATTTTGCGACGGTACTGGCAACGAAGAATTCTCTATAAATCACGAACGACTAAAAATAAATAGTTATTCATTTCAATTGTATCAGTTATAAACGGTGACTAAAATCCTTGTTGGTCTGTAAATACACAATTCTCAACGTTGTCGTCCGAAGAGAAAACTTTTACTTGATGATTTATTCAACATTCCGCAAAACGAAAATATATTTACAAAGTACATATTTAATTAACGTCTATAAGTTATTTTGTATCTACGCCGCTGGATTATCGTCGGCATTTTTTCCCCTACGTTCATATTCCTGCCTGCTTTGTTCGAATTCTGATGATGAAATCCAGCTAGTCAAAAGTTGAATCAACGGTTCCCACGTGAAGTGGAAAATTTTCAGAATTCCTGGATAATTTTGCAACTCTATCACTATTTTAGATGCCAGTGGGTGTCAACTGCTAAGGTCGCATTCTTTAAAAAAATAAATAAATAATAAACAAATCTGGAAGAATCCCTATTTTCTTCCCAAAAATATTTCAAAGTAACGCATTGAATAGAAGAGAAATTAATTATACGTATTTAGGCGTACAAATAAAAATTTTACAGGGTGTTACAGAAAATTAGGTCAAAATTAGGACAAATTCTCTGGTTGTCTTTCTTCGTGTCATTTTTTTATTTAGTTGCCTCTTCAGGCATTGTCTTCCAAGATATTCGATTAAAATCTTGTACACATTTACATCTCGCTCACTTTTTGTGTAATTTTGGTTAAAAAAATCGTAGCAGGAGCGGATGAAAGGGGATTAGAGCAGGTATTTACTCCCCCCCGCCAACACAACTCTTTTCGGTACACTCCTATGGTTTAAAAATATCGTTTTTGTGTCCCAAGCATTTCTTTGTCCTGATATACAATTTTTATTTAGAGGGAGATTTTCGAGATATCGCAACTCATTTGGATATGCGATCGAGATATGTTTATATACCTACAAGTTTTGAAATGTCGACTCCTGCAAGAATTTGAGTTTTTATTTAATCTATCTTATGAAACTAGATCAACTTCAAATCGACGGTTTTAAGTCAGCTGCATTCCAAATATTGGAACTCAAAATTTAGGACAAATATAAAGAATCGATATTAAACTGTTTTAAATGCTAAAGGGTGTTTAGTGCATTTTTAGGAGACAGGCGAACTATTACCAAGAGCCCGATGCAAAACAGTCAGTAAAATATAAATAAAATGTTTTGAAATTTACCAACATATGGATTATATTTAGACAGTCCCAAAATAAAACAGACGGACATGCCGCAAGGTGATGAACATCTTTAAAAAACTAGCACTGAAAGTATTGATGCTTGACAGTACAGTTGTAATGAGAAACATTACATTTATGTTTGGACTGATTCTTATTTTTGTACAGTATCGCTATTATAAACACATTAACAAATTGTTCTGATAAAAACCGATATTTCAAATAAATCCCGCCTTTTCTTCGTGTTTCAAAGAATTATTTTCATTGAAACATTTTATACATTTTTCGCGTATGACTTGTGGCAATATGGAGACATTGAATGTAGTGTGATTTATCTCCTCTGGCTTATAGTCCAGTCGCAGGAACATTTTTGAGACGTAATTTGTTAATAACATTTTTTCCACAGTAGCTGGCACTTGTACATTTTAATGTGTTGTGTGTGTGTTGTTTTCCATAAAACATATTTATGGAAAATTAATACCCGTGTCTACTGGACTAGGTATTACCAAAATAAACTAATTTCAGTATAAAGCTACAAAATTAAGTGTATAGTCTTCCCATCTCAATTGAAGAACAAGAGGTTGGCAGTATGTACCACTCGAAACTTATTCCCATATTTATTTAGCCATACCTATGTTATATACAAGTCTGGTCGCCCAGTTGAATGAGCGCGCGGCACAAACACAGCCGCACTGGGCGACCTGGCCATAAATTCAGTTGTCAACAAATGGCCTAGTAGTGCAGTGCAGCAATACGGAATTTGGTGTGATTCAAAGGGAGAAATAAGAGGGATATTTTGTTTACTAATATTATTAAAACATGGCATTTTGGAGACCTTTTGAAACGGAACAAAACTAAATTTACCACCAATAGAATAAAATTGTTTGAGGACATAAATAATTAAAATCAAATGAACATATATAAGAAATTTTCTACACACTATTATAATTTTTTACCTTCAGTAGAAAACTTTTTAGGGACGGCTATGAAACTCATTCAATTTTATTGCTAGCCGTTTTTATACATGTTCAACTGACTTCGGAAAGACTATAATAACCTAGTTTTGTATAAATACTGTTTTAGTTGTTAGAATTAGGGTCTATTTCAAACGCAAATTACTCCCTTAACTTTTTGTTCTTTCTAAATAAATCAGAAACGAGGATTTATCAAATTTGTGTAATCCTTTTGAAAAAATAAATGAAGGTATCTATTCTAATGATAAATCTTGAATTATACAGCAACTGTTGTACTTTATAGAATTCTAATAGCCCAGGAACGATGTACAAATTATTATAATTTTTTACCTTCAGCAGAAAACTTTTTTAGGGACTCCGATGAAACTCATTTAATTTTATTATTAGGCGTTTTTATACATGTTCAACTGACTTCTGAAAGACTTAAACACACATATACGCTTATTAACATTTTACATTCTGTAAATTATCCGAATATCGGAAATAGATTGCCGTAAGCTCTAATTTTACTAATCTATTTTTGAGGAAGCGCATCAGAAAATGTTACGCAAACCCCACCCACTAATCATGTGTTTATTTAGAACAACTCCAGATGATTCTTTTTTATTTATCTACGGTCGAAGGTTGATACAGAACCCTATTTATTTCAGGTGGCCCAGAGGCTTAGATATGGCAACTCAAAGAGGGCTATTTTTGGAAATAATGTATTTCTATGACAAATGGGGTTATTTATAGACGTGATAAATAAATGACTACGCGGTGCATCTCATTCATTATTAGTGGTTCTACGTAGCATTAAAATAGTTAGAAAAAGTACAAAAATAGCTGAAATATGGCGATGGCTGATATTTATTTGAACGAAAGTTATAGAAATGCTTCTGATACGTATATTTCACAGTTTAAAAAGGCAAACATAGAAGCGGGATAACAGGCTTCGAAACAAAATCAATTTTATTTGTTTATGAAAAAAAAAGTCAGATTATTCGTTTAGAACCACTTTTTTCGACAATCAAATAATCGAAGCTCGAACTTTCCCTAGAAACAAGTACTAAATTATGTGCTAGTGACGTTTTTTTTTTGTTATAATTGTGTGTTTGATAAGTTTCCCTTATTTAGCGACATCATAATCTTGAATCATTCAAAACATAGCAACCATAAATACGTTGCAAAATGTATTATTTTTCCGATTATTTTAACAGTTGTTTATTCAACAGATATTTTGTTATTTTTAATTTTGTAGTCATTTATTTCATCATTTATCTTAGTATTGAGTTTGGCAGCGTATACCGAAAAATTTTTCTGTGTACAACACTGTTTTATCACAACTCATTAATTATAATACATATTATACAGGGTGTAAGGAGTTTGACTGCCATTACTTCAGCATGAGATAGAGTAATCACAAATGAACAAAAAAGTTGTATATTATAGGGGCGAAACATTAACACTTTTCAAAATACAGCGAGTATTAATATTGGGGAGTTTCATCACAACGTGACAACAGCGCTTAACCTGCTGATGCACACCATGTGTACACGCGGCAGACTTGTCCTACGGAAAAAATGTAAACAACTATTATTGTGAAACGTTTAGTAAATTTAAAGACAATTGTTTTCCAGTTTTTAAATAAATAAAATAAAATGCATCGATTTTGTAGTACGGAGATAGTGTTGTGCTTAAATTTTAGCTCGAATTTTAGTAATTATCAATCTCTTAAACATGAACTTAACTTTTAATCAAATTACATATTTGAAAAATATGTAATTAAAGTACCCAAAGATTCATGTCTTCCAAATAATCATACGTATTAAAAATAATTTAGGTACTTACCAAAAAGCAAAATTCAGTAATTTTTAATCGCACAAGTACTAAACAAACTACAACATATGTTCAAAATGTCCACCACCATTTTCGATGCACGCACGATAACCTTAGAATCCAATATTCGCGCACACGCTGGAAAATACGTCAAGAAAAGGAAATAGTAATACGCAAAAAACACTCCGACACGGTCGATCCAGATACCAACTGAATTGCATATTGGTGGTTCCTGGACACCTTAGTACCTCGTGTTAATAAACCGCCGCGCCGTTGTCACATTGCTCGTTGTGAATTTTATCGATTTTTAAATTTATTACAACGCTTATTATTTTTTTTAATTAAGCATAAAGAAGTTAAAAAAAGTGATAAACATTGTATTTTATGGTATTCTATGCACGCAGTTATATCAATATTCCTTGATTAATCGACATCAAGTTGGAGATTTGCATAATTTTTTCTCGGAAATTTGTTGAGTTTAGGACCCATGTCATATAAGTTTTTTTTTGTTTATTTGAATGTATTCTATCGTCTGTTAAAATTAAGATAGTCAAACTTCAGACACCCTGTATAAGTGTAACTAAGTAATAAAATTGCTCTTGGTAATATCAGTTGATTTCACTCTTCTCCTTTCATCAGTGGTGGCTAGTGCGGGGGGTTCTGGGGCGACGCCCCCCTAGAAATTTTCATAGTAAAAAAGTATTTAATATTTAGTTTACAATGTTACCTGGTTAACTAAATAGATTAGCCTCATGAAACACATTAAGTTAAATTTATAATGTGCAGTCAATTTAACTGGACTTGCAAAATTCGTTTGAAAAACTAGATTTCGCGTAGCTCGCTCCTACATCTGTAAAGTGTTTACAGCGGTGGTCATGGTTACCGTCACGCAGCAGTGAAAGACGAAATGCGTATGTACTATACAGTTTGGGCCTGTTTAGTCCGACCGACCGTAACCAAATATTAGCTACTCACGGCATTTTTTCTTATTAAGCGTAATTTGTTCAGGTGAGGTGTAAAATTTTGTTACTTACGTATTGCTTCTTGTGTGTTTTTTAAAAGATTGTAAAAGTTTAAGTAGATTGTAAAGACATACTAACAGTAATGTATTGAATCAATGGTACAAGAAATACTGAACTTTATTGAAAAAATAATTAAAAATTTATTTCGGACAAAAGCAGAAGAATGGACTTTCACTATAAAAAAATAGTGTTGAACACATTTTCCCTGTATTTCAATAGTACTTGAAATAAAACTGCCCAATTATATATAATTTTTTTTTTTTCAATACTTTGTACCCCCTTGGTATGGAAGTCAAGACCCGCCACTGCCTTTCATTAATCAAAAACGCTGTTTTTACCTCTGTCCACGGTGACCAAAAATGAAACCTCGCATTCTTTGGTGAATTTTAAGGGGAGTTTTTCGTATAAAGTTTTTACTTAGGACGCTTCGTTAAAAAGATACAGGGTGTTAAACTTAAAAAAATGTTTTTAATTTTTTTAAATAATTTAAAAACTAGTAAGTGAAATAATTTGAAATGGGGTACATGTATGTATGTAAATATTGTCCAAAATTTGAGGCCTTTTCCTAAAATTTAGATGCTCCAGTGGCGGAGATACAGGATACCGGTGGCATATTTTTCTAAATAAAACAGTACGTCACTGGTTTACGGTAACAATTATGATATTTTCGGATTTGTCGTTCAATTTTCTATAAATTACTACCCTCTTATGTTTTACGAAAAAAGCCTGATTTTCGAGTAAAACTTAAAAACGAACCGAAAGGTTTCATTTTTGGTAACCGTTTGTGAATCACCCTGTATATAAGACCTTCAGGGCTGATTTTTTTATCGATGGTTTGATAAATTGTTGCAGGTGGTAGGAACTGTTAATACATACATAAATAGAAATATGTGTGTTTAGAAAAATGTTTTTGGCGACAATAAAATTAACCAAGAGAATATTTATTCGAGACATGGATTAAACTGCTGCAGAGTAGTTGATGAACTTCATGAAACTACTGTCGGTATTTTGCTATTGATTTTATGGTGTGAAAATAGATGTCAATTCTTCTAAATTATGTTTTTTAAAGAAATGTCTAACAATTATGACGTCTGATATAACAAATTTGCCTCAACGGTAGCATTGGTGGAGGAAAAACTAATGCAGACGATACATTGGGGTCTATGTTATGCTTCAACAGTCAACTTCATGTCCAAAACAAAATCTTTTTCCTTATTCCACGTCTATTCTACTCTGGCCACCTTTTTTATAACCGATTATAGACGAAAACTTACAGCGAAATAGTCATACGCTTCGTCGCAGGTATCCAAAAACTCTTGGGCCAGGGGTTCGTCCCTACAGTAGTGCACATGCTTGTCGAAATCCCTCTCCAACCTAAGAAACGTCTTTCCCAACAGGAGCGGTTCTTTGGCATAGTACTTCACACCTTCCATCAACACCCTGAAAGTTTGATCAATATTGGAACGATTCTCTTTATGTCGATGAAAATTTGTCTTACGTCCTGTGAAATTCAGCGATTTCCTTCAGGTTTCCGAAGACGACGTCGAAGTTGTTCTTGATGACCTTCGGAACCTTTCCGGATTCGGTGGGGATAAGGTAGTTCTGAACCACTTGGTCCAAGTCTCTTACAAATTCCTGTTCAGTCTCTACCAGTTCCTTGATAACGGCCCTAAAAAAATTCGTTTCAAGTAAAACAATCGTTCTATTTTAATGACTGAGTCGTAATTTTTAATAGTTATGGAATAAGACATCAAAATTCGATAAAGAAACTTCGTCATTCTTCCCGCGACATTCACTTTTGGCTCCGGGGTCATTGATCTTTGGCATCAGAGGTCATTGGCATTTAACCCCCATTGATTAATGTATACTTAAAGCGCTAGTAAAACTTTTCCCGCTTTTATTTCTTTGTGTGTCCTTACCGTCTTCTAAATTCTGCATCTCCAGGCAAGCCTGTGGTGCCGAGAGCAGGATCGTCAGCGGTTTGCAGGATTTTGCACGGGACCCATCCTTGCCTTCTGCCTCCACTCACCTCTCTTACAAGCCATCTACAAAGATAAGCGTTTTAAAAACAATTTTTAAATCAATAGAACCTATTTCCTTGGATCAAACAATTGTTCAAAGATTTTTGTTTTGTGGAAAGTGCAAATTACCTTTGATTTATATTTAACCTAGTGGGGGAATGTCTGGAGCTGGCATGTCTTCTCTTCGGCTTTACGGAAAGTTTGTGGCGTGCAGCGGAGTTGTCCAATAGCTCAGCGGAGACGGCGTCTAAGTCAGGATCGAGTTTTATCCGCCTAGAAAATAAAAAAGTAATAATTTATTGGTATCTGACATTCAAATTGTTTCGACCAATAGTTTCGCAACAGGACGCGCTTGATCATTGTTTGAACGATTGGAATATGCAAGCTGACTTTACACATGATAAGATAGTCGGGCAAAAAACAAATGATCAACGTAAATTAGGCGAAACGAGAACGATCGAATACGTCACGAATATGCTTCGTTTCATTTCAGTTTATCTATTAAAAAATTTAATTTTTTGCTATCCCCTAATTCTATGCTTACTTTGCGGATGAAACTGGATCCTTGGTGTCTAGAAGCTCGACTATATCTCCTTCTTTCAAAGTTAGTTCATCTGAATTGGATGCGACGTACGCCTGCCATGCAATGAGGATCTCTCCTGTCACCTGTGGCATACAATTGCTTTTAAAACAGATTTACCAGAATAGTGATCTGCAGCAGCAGAAAAAAGCAAAGAAAGTTAATTATACCGTTTTCGATTGATACTTCTTTTCTAATTGGAGATAAAAAATATACACCTAATTTTTCTTAATATGTAGGACGTTTCTTTAGACAATATGAATTATTTTTTGAAGCCTGGGAAACATCACCATGTATATTACGTAAAAAAAGGAAATGTACAAAATTTGCAAGAAAATTATTGTAAATATAAAATACTAGAATAAAAATATATAATTGACTTTCACGAATTAACAATACGGGGTATAGCAATACTCTACCAAAATCTACAGGGTGGTCGGTTTCAACATTTGAAGGGTTTTTCCTATTTTCCGAAAAGATAAAAAAAACAGTAGGTAAGATGTCAGGACAAAAACAGAATAAAACGGCAGTAATATTTTTTTTCAAAACAAGAATCAATGTGGTCGCAACAAAAAAAATTAAAGAAGCCAAAAGAATTATGTCATCCTGTAGAATATTTCGAACGGCAATTCATATTATCCATCGATCCCCAAAAAAGTGTTAAATGTGCCGAATTTGATTGAATTTTGTTAAAAAAACTCTTGAAACAAATGAGAGAAATAGAAAACAGTTATAACAACTCTGTATCTAAAAAAGTATTTGTGGAAGTTCATTTAAACGTTTTTTCATCATTTTTTTTTTTTGGTCAGAGAATTGCCTTTACCCAGTTGAATATTGCAAGACGCTGTAGGTACAGTTTACTATCTAAAAACAAGAATAAATTTCATGTTTTAAAGTAGACATTATTTCCTATTTCGAATAATGCTCTAAAATTCATTTAAAAAACTTCAAAATTCTGCATGTATTTATATACACAAAAAGCGTATAAACAAATAATTTCAACGTACTGGATGTCGCAAAGAAAATATCATAGCCAATTGGTTCCTTCCGGAATCGTTCGCTCTTCACTTCTTGTCGGTCAAGTGTGCTTTGTAATCGTGTCAGTGTCGTACTAGGGATCTACAAACAAAACACAAACAGTCAATAAACAAACGTCACAAGGGATTTGATTATGCTAACAATATGGAAAATGAAAGGTGATCTGATTCTGGCTTAAATATTGTCGAACCAACTGCCAAACCAGGATAAAATGGTAATCTCTCAAATTCTAGTATAGGTTCCAAGATACACTACTAGAAAAAATTAAAGGAACAAAAAATTGTCATGAATCTTTTAGTGATTTTCGAAAGGCTGTATCTCGGTGGAAAATAGTCGTATCGAGATAAACAAAAAAGCATTTTGAAGCTTTAAGTCTTTAGTTTGAAGATCTTTAGACTCTTTTTTTGAGCTACGGTTATCGAGCATTCAAAAGAAATACCTCGTTTTTTTTAACGATTGTCTGTGGAGTCAGGAAAATTTTTTCAAACTCAATCAATAAACAAGTCAGTTAGCTTATTTTTTCGGCTTCTATTAATATTTGACAGGTGCCGAGAAATCGATGGTTTAATGAAAAATAACACTTGTCTTTAATCATCGATATCTCTGCAAGAAATTATTGCTCAGTAAATCCAAGAGCACTTATGAAAAGCTGAATAAATTCTCTACAAGGACCCGTCATGGTTTTCGAGGAAAAACTTTTATTTGTCCTTGACATCAATTTGAAAAAAGTGCAAAAAATGACTTTTACAGTTTTGTAGAAAATCTAGCGTTAATTTACAAATATTTATGAAAAGACTAATGTTGAGAGAATTTTTTAACAGTTCAATGTACCCACAATGTAAATTGACAAGATATGAAACCGCTTTTATGTTCTAAGTGATCAAAGTTTTGTAAAGAAATTTGTCTAAAGATCTTAATTTTAAATTATAATAGAATTTGGTTGAATACCCTCCTAATGAAATGGCTTGACAAGGCAGAAGGCGATGCATACCATCCCACAATGCTTTTAAAATTCACAAAAAATAGTTTTGCATTGCATGCACAAAATATTAACGTGTTTTATTATAGGACTTTCGTCGATCAACGATCAACGCACGTGTTTATTTTTACTTTATTTTTCGGCGCTACAAACGTCCATGTCTTGTGCCAAGTTTGTGGGTCAATATTTATTGGATTTAATTAATTCCTGAGTAAATCAAAGTTAGAAAATTCCTTTCCTCGCGCATATCGATGGCGTGTTTGCAGAAATTTCGATTTCATTCAAATGACAAAAATAAAGTTGATATGTTTAATATTACTCGGTTTTCAAAAATGTCTTCATAGCAGCGTCAGCGTAAGTCAGTTAATAATAAAATTGGAAGAAAGTCACGCTTTCGTATATCTTTGATAAAAAATTTCCCTGTTTTTGAATCGATTCAGATACAGTCAAATTTCTCCCGATATTGCTTGAAAACTTCGCCTGTTATATTTTAAATTCTTTGGTCATAGACGGTACAACATCCGCATCCAGTCTAAATTAAGTTATTGGCATGCTGCCTAATATTGTCCATCTATTAATTCATTTTAATGCATGCAAAACAAACTGTGCATAAAATTGTGGCTAACACGGGAATATTTCGTCCGTTCCAAGTTCTGCTTTTACTTACGTTCGATAGTTCTGTATAATTTGATGCCATCACTCATCCTCCAACCTAAAAAAAAAATTGAATGCAAATTAAACTAACTTGCGTTCATAAATACTAAAAATTAAATTAAAATCTCTTATTTTCTTCGCCGTTACATTTTTTTAGATGTCGCTATTATATTTTAAAATGTACACATAGGGAACTTGTTCTACTGCCATAGATGTTACAGAAGCACGTAATTTGTTTCCTCAATACATCAAATTGGTTTACTCGCCAAACCTCGCGTCGTGGAAACGCGCCTTAAATGATACTGAGGGCATCCTCACACGGCGCTAGATTCGTCGAGTGAGGCCATAAATCAAGCTGTTATTGTTCTTAAAATAGATGAAATATTATAAGTAGTAGTAAATGATCTAAGTCCAGGTTTAAAATATTAATAAGTCTTGAAAGACTTTTAAGGTAATACAAGAAATATGATACTACAATCTCTTCAAAGTACTTATCTCCCTAAGGTAAGGTATCCTTATTTTTTGATGTATGTATACTAAGAAAATTTGGCACCATCCTGTATAATTTTAAATCAAGACATGCTTTTTCAAACGAAGCTTCACTTGCCAATTGGCCATAACGAAAAATCCAAGCGCCAAACGGGTTCGGTATAAATCATTATACGCTTTACGAGTGGAAATAGTAACAAATAAACGTATTTCACACAAATTCGACGTACCTCGTCAGAAAGACGGTCTCGCCTATGCACTCACACCTCTATCGGTAAGACTAAGACATAAAATTCCATTGCAATTGATCTATATAAAGAGTGGGTCAGTCAATCTAATTAAATATCGTGGTGTTGGTGAAATGCCAGCTGTAACCATATATCAGGGGTGCCAACACGTTCAGTCACCAGTTGTTTTTTTTTTTCTAATTCGAAACAGATTGGCACGTATAGATTCGCCATCAGTCTGTCAGGAAATAACGATGTAGGGTGTTATAGGAGCATTTTTCGTTCTTAAAGTTATATTGCCAAGTGTGCCGTGGAATTTTATAGTCTTACAAACTATTATAAAATTTATACTGATATACTTTAGCTATAACGGGAAACGATTGATAATTTTTTTTCTTCATTATTGTTTTTATGTTGGATAAAGTGTACTTTACGTATAATATTATAATAAGCGTCAATTATGATGAACTTGCTCGTTGTGGTACATAATTGAGGTACGACAGTGTACGTCGACCGAAGGCATTGTTATCTTATAACACCCGTGCTGCCTTCAAAGTTTCATAGCCTACCAGGCTTATTTAATGAGGAAATTTTGTAACTGTAACTGTAAAATTTATAAAAGAATGGTTTCAATAAAAGCTGTCTGGAATCGTGTGGACCAAGTTAAAAAAATATTTTTAGCTTTACAGGGTGTTCCATTTCGCGTGGGCGCTACATAACTTTGTTATTTTAAATGGAACACCCTGTATTTTATTGCATTTTTGAATTCATTGACTAATATTAGGTGGAGTTTATTAAATGTGCATGGTGATTAAAACCTGCCGTTTTCGAGATAATCAGTTGTTTTGGAAAAAAATCACGATTTCAACTCTCTAAATGAGCCTAGATGGCGTCTAAGATTTAGAAACCTGCAATTTTCACAGTTCGTTTTGGCATAAATTACTCTGTCTTGTCATCTGTGAGCAAAACGTGTACGTTATTCGGACTCGGAAATACTGACAGCTACATTTAATAATCTTACGAGTTGAAAAACTTTTTTTTTCAAATTCATATTAATTGGCATGGGTGAATGCAAAATTGAATCCCTCTTAGGTGGAACACCCTGTATATAACTGGTACGATTTTTTTGATATAAAATATGTATTAACGTTAGCAATTGACTCAAAATAGGGTGATTATTAACGGTTAAAAATAATTTGTATTATCCATTATTATCAAACAATATCATTAAGAACATTTTTCATTTGGTACTGATCCCTCTTAGGTGGAACACCCTGTATACATATGACTGGTATGACATTTGTTTGATATAAAATATGTATTGACGTTAGCAATTGTCTCAAAATAGGTTGATTATTAACGGTTAAAAATAATTTGTATTATCCATTATTATCAAACAATATCATTAAAAACATTTTTCACTTGGTATTATTTTTTTTTAAATTGTGTAACCTGTTTGGTTGAGTGGTTTAGTACATTTCGATTTAAATTTGTAGGAAGGGATGGTGTAATAATATTAATGCGTGACCGTGCCCCACATCAACATTTACAATTTACTACATCTGGGCGTGTGCGTGTAACCAGGGAATACTATCCAAACAAATCCCAAAATAAATACAAACATCTCGTTCATAATTCAGTGATGACAGATGACAGTTTTTTTTTCAGTGTCAACTATTGCGTCACGACACTAATTTTTTCACTAACTATAAAACAAAAATGAGAACGCCAATTAACATTTTTATATTAATCTGTCATTATTTTTATTTCATTACAAATGCTTGCAGTCGCGAAATATTTGGGAATTCCTGCTTTGGCACGTTAAAAAATTGTTTTTCATCGCTTGACTCACACAACTGTATATTTTTAGAGCCAGATACAATTTGTTCGCATAAAATCAAATAAAGCTGCTCGAAAACTGCATTGAACTAAAAAAATAAACTTGCGCCGCAGACAAACCTTATATTTCCAGTTGTTTACAAACAATCAGGAATTTACTATTTCCCGGAAATTAAGAAAAACACTGCACCGAGGGGAGATTATTTCTACAAACCACAATTAATTTAAATATACGCACCAATTGTTCTTTTCGGGGTTCACTCATCACATTCCATCGTGACCACTATAAATATAATCAAGCAAGCCTCTAGTGAAACACTGACGAATCGTTCAGAGCCTACTGACCAGAGCGGTGTTCTGTACACATCCTCATGTCTCAAGTTATTCTCGTCTGCTATTTGTACTTGGCGGTTTATTACGATCACAGATTAACCACTAATTAAAATGATTGTTCCTCGTGTGATTTAATCGATTTTCGTAAACGGAAGCCGTTCGAAAGGGGTATTATTGTGTTATTAACGTGGTAACGTGGCTCGTGAAGTGGTCCCAGCTTTCGCCGATCGCTTTTTCGATGAGTCACTGTTTTTCAGTTTCGAAAAATGAAGTCATAAAATTTCTATTTAGTTCGACGGTCACTAATTTGATGTGACACTTTTATGTGTTTTGTTTTTTTTTTGTAGAAGTTAGATTGTGTAACTAATTTACTGTTAAAAATTTCTATTAATATATGGCGGCATAATTCTCAAGTGGTTAGTCTTTGAGTTGAAGATTTATGTGGGCGAGGTGACGGCATATTATTAATCAGTAGGCCACATTTGCGTCCAAGATCGAGTTGTTTCAAATACCCTTCTGTTCAGGAATGAGGAAGACCTGGAACTGTCCTAGTTTAGTCAATCGGTGCTAGGCATACTAAATTAATCCAAAATAAACGAAAAAACAACAAAATTAAACCGTGAACAATTTAAATTTAAGCAGAATGCGTTCCCGTTCCGAACGCTTGCGAAGGGCAACGGAGCTTAACCTCTTCTGCTCCTATGAAAAAGCTGCTACTGCCAGTTGACTTCACACTTGGTACGATATGATGGTAAACGGGTAAACACAAACTCGCACGTTAATTCGACGTAATGGGATTTACCGAATACGCTCTCACGGCTTCATTTTGTTACCCTTTTATTTTAGTTTTCAGTTCGGTTTACAAGAAGATGTGTGTGCATTGTAAATTTTTAGTTATTTACTTCAGTGTTTAGTGACGGTAGAGTGTATGTTTATGTCTTTAAGTTTCTGAGTGATATTATGTAAAAGCATGTGTACGAATCCAGAGCTGACAAGGTTAGAGCCTACTGTTTGTCAGGAGCAAACGTGCTGTTACAAGAAATCGATATCAGATAGATTATCCCGACGTATACAGGGTGTCTCGCCGGGAACTGCGTCGATCGACATCTAGGAAAGTACTGCTTCGAAAAATTTAAAAATTTGGCAACACGGCAATGTCCCTGGAGCGAACACAACTAAAATATCTAGAACTCTCCAGTACTTCCGGTTATAACTTCGTTATTTTAAATGGGACACCCTATATGTTAATACATTTTCGTATTCTATGTGAAATTTGAGGGTCACTTTATTAAATATTCCCTATACCCAGGAGTTATAGATTTTGAGATATTAATTTTTAAAGAAAAATTTGACAGATACAAGGGTTCGCGGAGATGCTAGTAATTCTTTTTCAGGAGCGTGATAACAAGCGGATTTTTGGTACCTCTAAAGGGCATAGGTAACACTACATTATGGTATACCAACAAATTAAAATATTTAATACTAGCTAGGTGTTTCATTTTTGCCGTTACATTTTGATAACTTCAAACAGCTGTAACTTTATTAACTTAAATGGGACACCCTGTATTTTTCCTTTCAAGCCGTATACACCAGGAAAATTTGCGAAAATAAAAGAGAAACTCGAAAAAATTCCTATCAGCGATATTATTGTAAAATTGTCTAAAGGAACATAATACAAGACATCTCTCATCTCGTGAGTCAAAAAATTTGATTAGCTAACTTTTCTATTTAAACAAATAAGTGAGGAAAACAGTTTTTTCACTTTGCAGGGAAAACCATCAATTTTAGCGGAAAGTGACTCACAGACAGCTTGTAGGGAATAAAATTATCTACAAAATGAGACTTGTTAAATTAAAATCGGTGTATAAATAAAGTTATTGCAAAAAACAAGAAAACTGTCAATTTTTTAATTTGTTTGTAACTATCGCATTTATTGTTAAAATTTTATAAAACCTATGACAAGTTGAGGGTTTTGTCATACTTTAAAAGTGTCCCAAAAGTGGGCGCTGCAGATGCCATAGTATTCGCACAATTCAATTTGTTTATAACGGAGGTTCCAAAAGTTATGAACTTTAAGCCTCTGTACAGACGTTAATTTTCAACCAAACATGATTCTGAAATTGTCGTTGTAATCTTAAAGACGTAATTAAGCGACCTATTATATAGCGCAATTGTTTATAAACATTAAGACTTGTATTTTTCGCAAAATAAAGTTTACGACGTAAACTACGGTTTCCCGTGAATTGCATTGAAAAATGTGGAAAATTAACGACTCACGAGCCCTTTAAAGAGAAGGTACTTGCTAAGTAAACTGTCCGGCGTGGTGTGGTGATGGGGGAAGCTCGTCCAATCGAGTCGCGCGCGCGAGAAAAGTGAAATCCAAAGTTCAAATTGATGCGCGCTATAAATTTTGCAATATCTCGGCTTCTGTTCATCGTAGAAACTTCTTTTTTTTTAACTGGGGTAGCTCGACGAAAAAATGACAATGGGCATATTTACCAATTCGTAGAATAGACCTGAACCCCAGAAAAAATTTCTTCTTCTTTTATACTTAATTTTTTTAATTTTCAAAAATGTCACAAACATTATTGTTAAACGAAATATTAATTAAAATTTCAATTTAGGAATTATTTTACTATTATTAAATAAATAAATGAAGCTATCGTTCATTTAAAAAGTTATTTTTTTTTACATATTAAGCCAAAGTAAACTTATTTTTTCAACAGTTTGTTAGCTATTTAATTACGATTTAAATGTAAAATTAATGTAAAAATTCAAAAATTATTTTCAAATTATTATTATTTATTGTTGAGATTTAAAAAAGAATTTGAATTTATTGCAAAATTCTCAAAATTAAAAAATATTAATAAAAATAATGCGGTCGATAAAATTACAATTTTAACTTCTTGAAATTTTAAAATATATAGTTTTTTTTATTATATTCATTATTAATTTTATACAAAAAAATGTTTGCTACATAATCAAAATTAATTAAAAAAATATTAATCACAACCATTTTTAATAATAGATATAATGCAATATAATACAATATAAAATTTAAATTTTATGAAAAATTCTATAACTCCTGGGTATAGAGAATATTTAATAAAGTGACCCTAAAATTTCACATAGAATCCGAAAATGCAATAATATATAGGGTGTCCCATTTGAAATAACGAAGTTGGCGTCGACTTCCGGTATAACCGGAAGTGCTGGAGAGTTGTAGATATTTTAGTTGTGTTTGCCCCAGGGACATTGCCATGTTGCCAAATTTTCAAATTTTTCGGAGCAGTACTTTCCTGGATATCGATCGACGCAGTTCCCGGTGGGACACCCTGTACATGTACCGAATAAAAAAATGTTTTTAAGACTGGTTCAGCACTTAAGAGATTACGGGAGTTTTGTACGCCAATAATCTGATATTGGACAGGAACAAACTCGGAGATTAAGAAACAAAAAACCAGAAATTTTTAAAGCTGTGGAAGAGGACCCTGGTGCCAGTACTCGAAGATTAATCACAAGATTTCAAGTATGTTATGTGCTGTAAAAATTAGGTGAGTAAACAGTTCGTGTACTTATTACTGTTTTGAGTTTTCTATCGTCGTTTTTTTTTTCGGTGTTGGCGTTTGCTTCACGCCACCATGACGCATGACAGGCATCGTTTTGACGCTGTCATTTATACAATCATTTTTTTAAATTATATATATTTGCCTAGAACCATATGTAATGTCGCTATATGCACGCATGGGTGATGTCAAATTATTTGATGAAATGTCCGAGTTGTAAAGTAATCCTTGTGTACCTTATTCTGATGGTAGCGACAAGCGCGTCTCCTTCGGCGGAAAATCGAAAACCCACAGATCTGTTCATCGCCAAGCGGAATTTTCTATCAAGGGAACGCAACTATTTGAGGGACAAGCCCATAAGTAACGATTTGAGGTCGTTTATTAGGAAATATAAGAGAAGAACCTTGGGGTTCCCGAAGAAATACAAAAGAGAAGAGGATGACCTTAAGGACCACGTGTTCGTAGTGAGAGATGGGAATATAGAGAGATTGGAAAATATAAGTGACGTTACTGCTAACGTTCCGTCGGCCGATCCGTCCGGTTTGGGAAATTTTACCGTTATACCATTAATTATCCCTATAACTGTGAAAACATTTACCAATGTCACGTTCTGGTATGAAATCCTTATGCAGATATAGCCTGTTTCAGTTATAGTATATCCACAAAGTAGTAGGGAAAATGAATTATGGGGTTACAAACTGAAATTAAACAAATTATTTTTGTCTGATTACACAGGTCAACAAGGGTCAAGAAGCAGACACACTAATATGCATTCCCGAAGGATTTTGGTGCGCTGAATCCGAATCTGGCCGCGGAATTGCTCTATCACGTCAGGTTTTTGAGATATCCTTACCTAAAAGTGCAAAAAACACTGTTTTTCCTCATATTTGAGGTTATGTAGTAATGCCATATATTCTTTTTTAAAAAAAAAAGATACATATAATTTAAAAGTACAAGGCTCCCTCTTTCGAATGCCGTTGAGTTTGCTCAAATATCTTTTTTTTTTCATTGAGATATCACATGTTGAAATTTCTAAGTTTATCAGTTTCTTAATATGCGAAAATCTACCAAGGATCCCTTAGACGTCAAATAGTTGATTGCAGTTCAGAAACTTCATACTCAGAAACATTCAGTACATACGAACTCAAATCCACAATGCACAAATCCCAAATCCACAATCCCTAAACCCACCAACCCCAATCCCACAAAACCCGAACCTACAAACTCCAAGCTTACAAACCCCAAGCCCACCAACTCCAAACCCATAAACCGTATGGGTATGAAGTTTCTGAATTGCAATCAACTGCTTGATGTCTAAGGGATCCTTTCGCATTTAAGAAACTGAGAAACTTAAAAATTTCAACATGTGCAGGATTCTTAGCGGCCGGGAAAACCGGGAAAAGTCAGGGAATTCGTTATTCTTCATAAACAACAGGGAATAGTCAGGGAATTTTAAAAATATTCATGAAAGTCAGGGAATTTGATGTTTGCAATTGGAAATTTTGTGAAAGCCGGCCCTGGGTTCTTGAAAGAGAAAACTATTTGTGGTTTTGAAACCTTTATAAGAGATTCTTAGGGTATAAAAAAGATTATGGAGTCCAGTCGAGAAAAAATGTAATGCATAAACACCAATTAGTATGTAAAAATGAACTACAAGACTACAAGTGACCTGGATTTTTTTTTTAGTCGGGGAAAACTTGGAAAAGTCAGGGAATTCTTTATTACTTTTGAACTATGAACCCTGTGTGATATCTCAACGAAATATATATATATATATATATATATAGATAAAAAGAATAGATGGCATTACAACATAACCTCAAATATGACGAAAAACAGTGTTTTTTTGCACTTTTAGGTTAGGATATCGCTAAAACCTGACGTCATAGAGCAATTCTGCTGCCAGATTCGGATTCAGCGCACCTAAATCCTTCGGAAATATATATTCAAGTTTCTGCTTCCAAAAAAAAAGTTAAATTTTGTTGGTACGTGTTATCTAAACCCATGATGCAGTTTCTGTGATGACCCCTTTTCAAAACAAAAATGTTATAACGCCAATCAAAAGTACATAGAATCAAAGAATCGTAACATATTAATTTTATGTTTAGTAAAAGAAACGGAAATATAAGTACAGGGTGTTTCATAAATAATGCGCAAATATTTTAAGGTGTTTAAAAATTAATTTTAGGGGGGGTACTTCCAATACATTTTTTTCGATTTGAGCCTACTTGAGAAAATATTCAAATCTCAAAATGGCCGAAAAAATTAGATTTCATTTTTTTATTAAATTTTTGGTTCATATTTGCTTATCTTTTCCTATTGATAAAAAAAGAATTTTTGCAAAAAATGCGTCAAAAATGGCGATCGTTTCTGGTGAAATAATTTATTTTTTTGCTCGTAAACCATTAAGTATACGAAAAAATGGGGAGAGTAAAAAAAGATTCTAAATGAAATGTAGTGTTAAAAGCTATTTTTCTTGTTGGAATTGGCTAACGTAGGAAAAGTTGTGAGAGAAATAAAACCATAGACAAAAAACCAAGTGGTGCTAATTTCTTTAATTCGAAGATATAAACCAGAAAAAAGACTACCAAAAAATACCATTCAACTAGTTGTTAACATGTAACAAAATTCAAATTTCTAAATTTAACCGTTTTCGTGAAAAAAAAAAGTTTTTTTTTTGGCCATTTTGAGATTTGAATATTTTCTCAGGGGGGGGGGCTCAAATAAAAAAAAATATATAAGGAAGTACCACCCCCCCCTTAAAATTACTTTCTAAATAAACACCTTAAAATATTTGCACATCATTATGAAACACCTTGTATAAATTATAAAATATATCCCCCTTTGACCGTGTCGCTACACCTTTAATTTTGAAAACAATCTGGACATCCAAAAATCTAGGTATGCAAGAAATATTTAACCTTGCAGACAAAAAAGTTTAATTTTCTATATACAAGGTGTTCCAGAATAACGTGTACAACGGATTAGTGGACTCAAAATAGGCAGGTTTAGGCTAATTCACCTATACACGAAATCACTTCGTTTGGCCGCTAGATGGCATTAAAGTTCGTGAAAATTTTTTGAATTTTGTAAATAAATCGAATCGATTTTGATTATTTTTGGGGTGTGGACATTTCTTTCAATCTACAAAATGTGATATTATAGTGTTTTTTTTAAACTTACAACTCCTACAAAATTGATGTATGGTGATAATATCCGTTCATAACTTTTTCCTCGTTCAGACAACTATTTTTTATTTGATAGAATTTTGTTTACTACGATAAGATATACGCTAATTCATTTTTCGATATGGATACACCCCTACGACGAATTAGAGTTATTTACAACATGCCTAATTTTATCAAAATAATTCGTAAAAACAATAAAATACAATAAAAAATACTGGAGATAAAAGTAACAAAGTTGAGGTTATTAAATTTAGTACAACATATAAAATGACCACCGTTGTTTCTACAACAAAGGTTAAGTTGGCGAAGAAAGTTAAAGGACACCTAGTACTTAATTTTCACGAACTTTGAGGCCATTTATCGGCCAAACGAAGCGATTTTGGATATATATGTGAATTAGCCTAAATCTGCCTATTTTGAGTCCACAAATCTGTGGTCTTCCGTTGTTCTGGGACACCCTGTATATTCTTGATTATCTAAGTTCCTGAAAGAACATATAGGGTTGCTAACTTTTTCTAGAAACTTTCATATAGAAACTTTTGAATCAACTGAAATTTGAAAACAAAACTCGTCTTGAAAAAATAATAATAGTACAAATCGTAGGAATAGCTAGAACATTGAATGAATTAATTAATTTCAGTAACAACGTTACCCACTACGCTGATGAAGATTTTCCTTCAACTGAATCACTCAAAAAAGCAACTGATTACACTGAAATTGATCAAATAAAGAATCCGACTAAAGAAGAACAGACAGCAAAACCAAACAGAACGACATTTTCCATTTCCGTATCAACGATGAAGGTCGCAAACCATACCAACTCGACTACTACTGTTACTACAACGGAAGTTATAGTGGACGATTCCACCAGCACCAAATCACAGAATATGAAGTTTTTAAACAAAGTCCTTTCGGATGTGCAGGAACTGATATCTTACGAAAAGGAAGGCAAATCATCCGGTAGCAACGAAGGTGCATGCATTTTGTCACTTTTTTACATTCCTGGTGATTTATACGGGGTGGCCCAGGTTTTAATCGGGAAAATTCCTTGGGTGAAAAACCTAATTATTTTAAACATAAACTTTCGTTTCGTTTTCGAGATACAGGTTGTCGAAATTGGGAGAAAACTATCACATTTTCTAAAATAGTTCTGAGGAAGTTTGATGTAGACTGATGAAACTTGGGTCACTGATTTATCTAATTAGAGCTAAAAATAATAGAAACGTCAATCAGTTGTTTGTTGATGTAAGGAGAAACTGACCACCATATATTATTTATTTAATTTGAGTGACTTTTTTTTAACTTCTGAACAGGAGCCATGTGTACCATAGTAGGTGACTGGGACAGTAAGGTTGGAGGGATGCAACTTCAAATAGCAGCCAGAAATGAATCTCGTCGCAGCCCAACCGTTGAACTAGTCCAACAAGAACCCAAGGCTGAGAGTGGGTTTCTAAAAACTGGCAAATGGAATATCACGACACTTATGCCCTTCAACCACTCTTCGCTTATAATGTTAACTGCCATATCCGAAAAAAGCGTAGCCTCTTTCCTAGGTAGGTAGGTATTTATATATAAGAATATTCGTATTTTCTATGTAGGGTTAAGTGGGGTAAGTTCGGAAATGGCGCAACTCGCAACACATGAATAATGAAAAAAAGTGTGTAAACTTACCCCACCTTCCCTTAATAATGAGAAAAGTAATCGAAATAGTACAGCAAAAAATTTATAACGTTTGTCGTCTCGGATTCATTGCCAGTCTTCTATACTGCTTAAGTAATTTTTTTCTTAGGTGACTGCAGAATATGTGAAGGTTCAGAAACGATAACAGGCAATTGGATGTTAATGGTGAAATCAACAAACTGCAAAGATCGGCAAGACAGCCACTCCTTCTTCAGTGACGTAATGAGAAAGAGCAATATAAGAAAACTGCAGAAAGTGCACCTAAACGAGATGAGTACGATGAGTACTAGTCTGGCCTCGACAACGGAATTGTAGACTGTATTTATTTTTAATGCTAACTACATTTAATTTAAGAAGTTATTTTGATCTTTATACAAGTAGAAATATAATTACAAAAGTAGTGTTGCGTAAATCAATTATATTCATAGAAATCCGCTCTCTGCGGGTATGGTAGCATGGAAGATTGGCTGGGGTAAATATGAGAGATTGATATTAGTACACATTTGACCATGCCCCTAATTAAGGTTTTCCAGGTTTCCCTTATTCCTGCACTGACTGGTGGTTAGGGCTTATCAACGTAAGTCGTTTTTGAACACACATGGGGTCTACTGAATAATAATATGCCATCCCTTCCCTCGCCACAAGTCTTCGACTATTATTTAATTTTAGCTTACCGGATTTTCCTCCCTATGTTTTCAGGAGTGGGTTTTAGGAAAATGAAAACAATTTTAGCAAACATTAGTTTATTGTGTTTATACAAAAAAAGATAAATAATGTTGGAACACTACAATTTGTACATAATGTATAATTGAGACTTAACAGAAATGTACAAGACATCATTCAGATTATAACGAAAACAGTCCACTAATGATGGATTGTACATAAATAAAAGGACGTTAATATAATGCTAGAGAAACTAAAGGAAAAAAAATTTGACTAGTAAATTGCAAATCAGAAATTTGTTTTGCAACCAAAGGCATTATTTTATTCTTATAATAATTTGGGCATATTACAACAAGTGTAACGTAAAATATATTTTGTCTATAAACAAATGGTAAACTCATAATCTTTGACTCTGATCAATACAAATGGCGACACCCTGTATATTTGATTAAAATGATTAAAAAATGCTAACAATTTTGTAATAATTTCCAAATATTTCTTACAAATATATGCGTGTTAATATTCTAATATTTAAGCATTTAGATTTCTTTCAATAAGTTGAGATATAACCATTTTTTTTTAAAGTGCAATTGAAGCACACAAAAGCTTATACTGTAACGATTTTTTCTTGGTTTATTACACAGGATGTTTTTCAAGTTGCAGTTTTCCATTTAGCCTGATATTTTCAAGTAACATTTTTTCGACATCTTAACAAGAAAAATCTTATTAACGGTGATTTTTTTTGTTAAAAGCTGAAAATCACAAAAAATGGAATTGATTATACTTAGGAAAACATTTGTTCTTATTTAGGTAGGAGGTTATGCACGATATTTCCTAAAAGGAGTAGTGATTTCGGTTGATATGTTACATATTTGTGTCGCGTCTACAACAGACTTAATTTATTCATGTGGTATCATAGCTTCATCTCATATTAAACAAAGTGTTGATACTATTTAAATAATTGACAGGTGAACAGGCCACACAATAAGCTAATATGGAAGTTCACCAGATTTTAGTCCATGTGACTTTTACATATAATAGGCTATTATTGAGTATATCCAAAAAAGCAGGGTTAAAAGGAACTATTAAATTAGAAGCTGGAAATTGGAGATAGGAGTGAAAATACACCCCTTTCAGTTTTTTAATTGTAGTTCATAGGAAAAGTTATTTAGACAATTGAATTTCCCATCGAAATGGCTTATTTAAAAAATTTAAAAAGACAACTTTATTAAAAAAAATTGTTAATAAACAATTTGAAAAAAGCAAAAAATTAGATTTTTATTATTTTTTTTACTTTTTTGCCTCTATTTTTTTTTAGTAAATATAAGTATAGGCATTGATCCATAAAAAAAGTAGATAAAATTTCCTTCAAAAAAAGAGGTTATACAGTATTTTTGGATTAGAATTGACTAATACATGGCCGCTCAAACTTAACAATTAGCCAATTTTTCAATTTTCGTCGCGTTTACCCTTATACGTTTTAATTCTCATTTTTTACAAAAGGAAGGATTCGTTCAAGGATTTTTATCACAAGACTTGTTCAAACGGTCATTAAATATAAAAAAAACCGCGGGGCGATATTAAATTAGAGGGTTGAAATTGAAGATAGGGGTGAAAATGCACTTTTTCAGTTTTTTAAACATAGCACGAAAGCGAAGCAAAATTTCGGTGTAGTTCATAGGAAAAATTTTTTAGAGAATTAAATTTCCTATGGAAATGGCTGATTAAAAAAATTTATGCAAAAAATCGTTAATAAACAATTTTAAAAAAGTAAAAAATAAGAATTTTTTCCATCTATCTATCATCTATCTCCAATTTCCACCCTCTAATTTAATAGCACTCCGCGTTTTTTTCATCTAAAATGACCATTTGAACGACTCATGTAATAAACTATCTTGAACGTCAAAAATCCTATATTCAATAGCCTATTACACAAACCAAAAAAAATGCTATGGAAATCATTTTGGGATATGCCGTTAGTACACTGAGTGATAACTTTGGACAACTTTTCATATCTAGACTCGTCTAAATTAAGGTGTTTGAGATTTTGAAAAATGTTCATTAAAAAAAATTGCTTGCTTTATCAAATTCTGTGTTAAAAAAAAAACAACTGAAAGTTAAAAAACACCCTGTATATGAATCTCATAAATTTTTTTTGCTAATAATACTAATAATTAACTTTTCTGCATTTTTTTATAACTCAAAAAAAAATGTTGTACGAGTCTCTTTAACGTAGTAGTAAATGACAAACAAGTAAATAATGGAATTTTCAAAAATACCTCCTAGTGTATAAAAAATTAAAATGTATTGCTTATTATAAACAAAAACGGTAATGTCATACAAGAAACAATTATACAACTTCAGCATCGAAAATATAAATTTTTTTTTGTTTGGAAATCGAGAAGGCGAGTTATCCTTATCAAGTAGGACTTATACCCTCACCGATGATGTTATTACCATTGACTAGCGGGCTTCCTACTGCGTTCGTCATTGGCTGGTTTTTATTCCTTAATTCGAACACCTGTTGAATAGCGTTTCGAAAGCAGATAAAATTGTAGTCTATTATACCTACAATAGACGTCACATGTCAGAAAGACACTTTTCCCCAGAAAAATTTGAAGAAAACGGAAAAATTAGGAAAATTCGAGATTTTATTAAAATTTAGGATATAAAGGGTGTAGGCACTATGTTTGCCAATATAAAAAATTGCCTTTTGAAATTATTTTCAAACCCAAAAAAATTATTAACGAAAAATATTTGCAACACTTTTAAAGTTAAAATATGTACTCACCTTTATGATCGAAATTGTCCTCTCTCAATATACAGACTAGAGCAAGGAATTTATTCACCTCCCGTAAATAGAGAACGGTACCATTATTCAACTTAATTAAACTAGAACTCTGTTCGTCAAACGCTGCGGGATCTTGCTCCTCCTTGACTCTGAAGAATAAAACGACGATTACAAAGGCAACGGTGAACCTAACGGCAAAAAAATTACCCGTATATCCAAGACACGTCAATTACGACATCGATCATATCACAACACAACTCGTAACTCTGCATATCCACTGGCGTTGAATCGGTCGCAATGTAAATTTTGGACACTACATCAAACAGGAATGACTTTTCGATAGCTGAGTTCTGTTCGGAAATATGGTGGTCGCATTAAAAAGCCGCACATGATATTTGGCAGTGAAATTTACTTACTGTATTTAAAATATTGAGCAAGTTCTCTAATGTTGGCAACTGGGGTATCAGTTTCTGGACGACTTTCGAGAAAGCCTCAAAAATGGAGTGGTCGTAGATGGAAGTTAAGTGAAAGCTAAGGTGAATTTGGTCATAACCTGAAAAGAATCAAATGATGGGACTAGCAAATGCGATTTGGAACCAACAAATGCATACCAGAGTCATTCAAGTCATCGGTAGCCCTTTGATGAATGTCCCTTTGAGATTCCATTTTAAAATCATCTCCTAGCCCATCTACTTTATGGATGAATACTTCAAATTTTATATTGGGATTAATTTTGTAAGCTTTGGTAACTGTCAAGTTAAGTTTGTTTAGCGCTTCCATATAATCATCCTGCAAATATATGATCATGATACTTTGCTCTTTACATCATCGTAATCATTTATTTTATAAACAATAGTTATACTTCAACCATTTACATTTTGAATTGACAAAAAATAAATAACAAACAAATTTTATGTAAAATATATCACACATATTTTTATTATAGTATAGGCATTATTACCCTATAACACCCATGATGCACTAGCCAATGTGAAAATTTTGTTACACATAGTTGGTATAACATTTGTTTCACATTTAATCTGTATTGAAGTTAATTATAGATATTCATAATGTCCTAGGATGTTATTTCTCATTTAATGTATTTCAAAATAGTGTTTATTACAAAATAGCAGACTAGTAGGATATTGAAACATTTTGTAAATAAACAGCAGTCACAATACTACTTATAAGAATCACAAGTATACAATCAGATGTTTGCCTATCTTTTACAGCAAATAATGGAAAATTTTAAATTTCTAGACACAAATATTTATGTTAAGTATTACTTTTAATATAACGTATATTAAAGAATTTCATACCTGAGCATCGATTACAAATATTAGAGCACCACAGCCTCCAAAAATCATGTCATAATCGAAAGTGGAATCAAAAAAATCTATTTGTCCAGGGAAATCCCATATCTGGAACTGTACGAAACTAGAATTGTTTATATCATCCTTTACGATTTTATTTGTGCTTTCTAAAAACAGAGTTTCATTTGGGGACATTTTATGAAAAACAACTTTCTGTATCGATGATTTTCCAGATCTGAAATTTTATAGCAATTTAGTACATGTATAGCATATATCGTTTTATACATAATTTTGTTGGATTAAATGAAAACTGTGTAATAGGATGAAATAGTTCTTAATGTTATTACCTTCGGAGTCCCATAAGCAATATCCTTGGTTTTTGATCGCCTGATGATGAGAGAATATCATGATCTCCATCGAAAGCCCCATATCCAAAGTCTTTTGGGAATGATCCAGCGGTACCATCAAAAGTAACTTCCTCCTCGTCATCTTGATAGGACTAAAATTTTATCATAAACAAATCGACAAAAGAACAAAAGCACATAACCTAATATTTGCCCCAAATGCAATACTTACCATTTTTAAAACCAAATTATATAGAATTAAATAAAAAAATTAGCATTTGTCTAGTACGCTACAAATTACAAAATATGCACCTAGCACCTACAAATTTTTTAACAGAATTTGTTTTTTTTATAGGCTGCCAATTTGGGATTCTGCGCATTACTGCAACTACCACAGAACAGATCCAAAATGCAAATCTACTACTCAGAATAGCTGCTTTCCATTTGTATGGGAACTGCTTCTTAAGTGTTCTTCTGCTGTTTTACTCTTTTTGCCCCAAACTTAATCAATTGGCACACCTCACGAGAATCCATAGATTTACGACCTGCGTCTGTACATGACAGAGATATAGATATCTCTGGTATTTACATGGTCCATTCTATACTCTGTAAAAATCAGAGATCGGGTGCGGCACAAAACATACAATATAGGGTGCGACTCCTCAAGAAAAGTAGATTCACTCGGATTAGTGTAAAGAGCCGGATCAATCATGTTGCACCCATCTCTAATGTTCATTGTTCCAAAATTCTTGTTACATTCCCTTTCCATTGGTTATGCCGTTTTTTTGAAGATTTAATTTTTGGAAAGTAAAGAAATCTAAAAAATCTCATGTCGTCTATGACATTCGGACAGAAGTCCTTTACACCTACACCTCCCGAGAAAGGAAGTTTTCCATTAGATCACGAAGGGATTTGTAAGAAGTCGATGATAAAATACATGAAATGTTTGCATAATAATAAAAACGATAATTCATCTTGCCGAGAAGAAGCACGGGAATACTTGGAGTGCCGTATGGAGAACAATCTTATGGCTAAAGAGGAATGGTCAAAATTGGGTTTTAGCGAAGTAGAAAGTAAAAAATTTTAATCATGGTTAAGATACTTATAGGGTGTACTGGCAGTGTTGCTACAATCAAATTACAACCTTTAATTGATAACATACTAAAAGACGTTGTGAAAGCAGAGGTAAGTTGAAACAAAGTTTTTGAATTTGTTACAAATATCAAACTGATTTTTTTTTCTAGGTTAGGGTGTGTGTAACGGAACATTCTAAACATTTTTTTGATGTGAAACATATTCCGCATCAAGTAGATGTATTCTCTGATTCTGATGAATGGGCAGCGTGGTCTAAGCGAGGCGATCCCGTCCTACATATTGAACTAGCAAAATGGGCGGATATTTTCTTGATTGCTCCGTTGGACGCAAATACTTTAGCAAAAATTTCAACTGTAAGTGAAAATAATTAGCGTAGAAAGTTGTATAACTTTAAAGTGTATTTTTTTTAAGGGAATATGTGACAATCTCTTAACATGTACTGCACGGGCTTGGGATATAAGCAAACCGTTAATATTTTGCCCCGCCATGAATACTAGAATGTATGAACATCCTTTAACTTCTAATCAGATAGCAACACTAAAGTCGTGGGGTTACCTTGAAATTCCGGCTATAGAGAAGCTCCTTATATGTGGTGACACAGGTCCAGGCGCTATGGCTGAGGTCTCCACTATTGTTAAGTTTTTAATTGATACAGTGAGTAATAAAATTAATTAAACTGTTAGCGACTTTATTAGTTATCTACCTTAATTTTTGGACAGAAATGAAAAAATGAATTTACTACATTTGGTGTACCAGGTAAGTTTGTTTAAGTATAAAATAATATTAGGATTAAGAAGTGTTTAAAATGGTAAAATACTCGGTAATATATGAAATAATACTTTGAGTAACCTTTTGATCGGTCGGTTCAGTAGTGAGTAAAGAACCGCAACATTATTCGACCAGTGCTACGTCTCAATAATTGTTGGATATTTTGTGCTGTGTTGACTTTTATAGTGTTATTACTTCCCTCAATAGATATTTTGGAAGCGTTCAGAGCTGTACTCAGGAAAAATTTTAAATGATAGCTAAAATAAGCTAAAAACCTTTTTAAGCAATTACAATATTATTATCATCTGATTCAGAATTAAAAATGACTAGATTTTATCATAAAAATAGCAGTGACGTATTTAAAAAAATTAACCTGATGATGGCCCCTTGAAGACAAAACGTTGGATTGCAAAAATGTTGAAGCCATTGGATAGAGTGAAAAAAGTGGCATTGTAAATATGCAATTTATTTTAAAATTCGTTTTCAATTAGTCAAAAAAAAAAAAAATAAATGATTTTGCAAAATTTCGGGTTTTTCCGGATATCCCGGAATTTTAAAACTTTCTAAACGGCACTTTTTTCTGATTTGAACCACGTCGTATCTCTTACAGTTTCCTAGATCCCAATGCTATCCCATCCTTATCTTGGACAGACTGTATATTTTTTTTAAGTTTTGGGGGAGTTGTTAAGGCTTAAAAGTAAAATAAATATACTAAAAAGCCAAAAACCGTCCAGTAAAAAAAGAATTGTTTTTGAAGAAATATATTTATAATAAATTTCTATTAAGAAAATATAATAATGGAACAATATTCCTACACTGACGACAACATTTAAATATAAATAAATAAATATCAACAAAGCATAATAATCATATATAAAGACAATATAACAATCGAAAAATGTAATATACGTATTATGTACACCGATGACAACAAACATTTAAATATAAATAAGTAAATAAATATAATCAATAGATGTGAAATGGATGTGTTGCTTTTTCCTTTTATACATAATCGAGTTACAAATTGCCAAATACTACCGTCACAATGTAACAATTGGCAACAATGTAATGTGGTCGCTCTACATTTTCGTAATAAATATCACAATGGAAATTGTACTATTCAGAATCCGTCATAGTAACTCTCCTTGGTCGCCTCATTGCCTTCAGAGGAGGAGCACGTTCTGGAGATGCCGAATGCTGTCGTTTCTTTCTCTTTCTTTTCTTTCTGGGGCGTTCTGGAGGTAACACTAGCAGTTTCGGGTCTGTAGGAATTACCATTCTCTTCAACACCCTCTCTCTTTTGGCTTGTAATTCTTTTCTTTCATCCTCGGTCAAAAATAACTCCTCGTCGTCCGAATCTAGTTCGACGTCCTCATCATTTTGATATTTCTGTGACAGGAAAATAATATCTATGTAATTTTCACTATCTTCATTTCTTTGTTCAGGTTTGCTTTAAGATAGAACTGTATATATTCTTATACTTTTGACTGGCATGCAATATAGTAATTACTACTAGATTTGCTATAAGTAACAGTAAATAGGTGTAAGAATAGGCAGTTTGGAACTGGCTTTGCAAGTTTTTAAAGGCTATAAAAATTTCAGTTTTCATGCTGTGAAATATTTAACTAAAGAAAATATTACTTGCATTTATTAGAAGATATTGGAATTATACTATATCAGTTCATTAAAAAAATAAACATTCACGTATTAGGTACATACTTAAATGACGATTTTTTTTATCTGAACAAAAATGCGCATATTCAATTGACCTTGACATTTTAAACCATTCTAAATGATGAAATATTTCTAAACATTCTTCATTGGAATCAAATATTAAAATTAATTTCTTCAGAAGTTAAAAGCTGGTCCCTTTTGTGTACAATTCCGGATTGCGGTGTTTAGAATTTCCTTATTTTAGTTATAAGAACTGGCTTTTATACGGGGTGTATCACGAAGAGGGTCCAGTAGGATTATCTCAAAAAGTAGTCAGAATTGAAATCTGAAAATTTGTATACAGGGATTTATCAAAAAGATATATTCAATGAAAATAGTGTCAACTTTCTAACACTTCCTGTTATACCGGAAGTCATCATCAACTTTGTTATTTCAAATGGAACACTATATATTTTTGCATTTATTATTCTACGGTAAAATCTAGACTAATTTAATATAAGGTACTATATACTATATATTTTACATTATATGGTTAATAGGAAAGGATGTTAAACAATATTTGATGACCAATTGTAAGTTTTAAAATGTTTTCAATGTGTATTTATATAATCCAGTTATTATTGTTTTATCTGAAGATGGGAGAAATAATCCCGAAACGATCGTAATAAAAAATTTTTAATAAAAATTTGTTTTACAACAAATTATTAATTGTGACCTGTCCTCCCAGTAAATTATTATTCAGTAAAATAATTTTATACTACTTACCAAAAATTTTTGCTGGCGATATGTTTCCTCCTCTTTTGCCCACAATTCCAATTTTATGTAAGTGCGATAAATTGCGTCCTGCACGGTTTCATCCGTCACAGAAAATGGGCCACCATAAAAAATATTGTAAATCCTCAGTTTGTAATTAACAGGAAAAGAATCCCGTCGTACAGACCAAAATTTAAATTTTTTATTATACCCGAGGCTGCAATAAAATTTTACGTCCTTTTTGACGAGTGTCACAACCTTACAGGGTTCAAAACAAAATTTGATCTTCACGTGGGTGAATTTCAAAAACGTCAGTCCGGGTAGTTGGAAAATTTCGTGGATCTTCTCTTGAAACGCCTCCTCAAATACCTCCTTTCTTTGAGATTCTAACAAATCTTGTTCGGACTTTTCTTTTTCTTTTTCTTGCCGCAGGTTTTCATCTAAAAATGACAATGGAAAAATGCATAGATAAAAATACGAAGTCTTACCAATTCTTTCATCTTGACTGGCAGTTGTGACATATTCATCAGAATTGTCGCTAAAATACATCTTTTGTTTTGAACTTTGTCGAATTTCTTCTCCATAAGACTGGCGTCGACCTGTCTGTTTACACCGCGTACCGCGATCTGCGACGAGTGCGACGTTTTTCACATGCATATCGTGTGGTCAGGACGAATAACCGAATATGTTTTTTTATACCATTTGGTTTTATGAACAATTCACATGGGCGTCCGTAGAATTTGGTACACAAATTTGGTATAAATAAATGAATGGTCCCTGGCCCTGGATATTCGTCCTGATGATCCATGTGAAACAGCTGCTAGTTGTCGACTTGCCGCACGTGTACCGAAATCCAGTTTTGATTGGAGGGTCCTTATTTAACAAAACGTGCAGGTATATAGCGGTCATTATAATAGGGAGTGGCAGAAATTTCTAAAGTAATCCCCGTGCAGATGCACTTAAGTTTTTAAGTTTACAAATAAAATTGTAAAGTTGCAGAAGGCTGGTTCGCAACAAATTTGCGACAAAGTTATAATGGCCATCCAAGAATTTTCTAGTTAAAGCATCGATATGAAATATTCTAGCAGACTCGCAATGACCTTAATTACATAATTAAATTGAATACAACTTTGTTGAAATATATTGTAAAGTTTCTTGTTTCATGGGAAAGCTGCTGCTTTGAGTTAAATACTCGTTAATATTAATTTTATTTCTAGGACACCCTGTATATGTAAATGCCACTATATATTTATATATTTTTACTTACCTGTCATGGTTCTAGAAAATTGCTTTTAAAATTGAAGAATTTTACTCGTATATAAAATAATAATAACATAAATAAAACAACCGTAATTTCGTCATACAATAATAATTGATTTTAGAGGACACGTAAGTTAGATTGCCTGTAGCTATCCAGTCACTGTGCACTACGGAATATAAAAAACAACTGCCGCTGCCGCTTTAAATCGTTTTGTTTACAAAGTTTGTGGGGTGCACTGTTGAGGCAAATCCGTTGAGAATTTGAAAGTGCACGTTACTACGCTCGTGGGCGCGCGCACGCATCGCAGATGCCGTACACACAGGACCGTATTATGTATTTTCAATACGGGTGTGAATAAAATACGCAGTAGTTTCTCGTTTTTATCTGCGCACAGAATAGAACATTGAATGCGTTTTTTTTTTCTTAATTGACTAGCTGGTTAAGGAGCGTGCTTTGATAGATATTTCTCTCAATAAATACAAATAAATATGTGGCATAGTGTCACAAAACGTCCAAATTTCTTAAGTAGATGGTTGTTGTTGTAATTTAGGCTTCGCGTGATTTTTTTACTCCACTTTTCAATACGAGCTACGAAGCCGTCCACAGTATATTTACGAGGTAACAACCCCAGGAAAATTAGCTGCTAATGCTCGAGAGCTTTTGGCCTACCAAAGCCGCAGTGTGCCACAGTAGACAGCACCAATGAAGGCAGAGCGACCGCCGTCGACGCTCTGCAAAACCGCCTGTTCCGAACTTTAGAAATAGTAAAAAAAATTCCCAAATACGTTGAAATTCAAACTGAGGCAGGGCAACATAAAGACATACTAGTGGAACTAAGTATGTAGCTTTGTTAAACGTTTCTCTTCAAAAAATATATATGTTACTATTTGATTCAGGACTTTTTGACATATTTCAGTTTAAAACTATTTTTTGAAAAAACAGGAGGGAAATTTATGTCTGACGGATCGCAGTGGCTATGGACGAAGCACGCAGAACAAACAAATGACTGACAAAAGTTTATTTATCATCATTAATTTATTTCCTATAACAAATTATTTTAGCAAAGAAATAATGTTTAGTGGGAACGAAAAATTTGAAGCTATCCGTTTATTTTATGATAATAATAAAAATCGTTCTTAACTTTGACAAGTCTTAACTTTAACAGAATTTCAATACCTAATTAATAAAAATCAACTAAAACACAAATGATAACAGATGCTCAATGTGACCGCCATATTATTGATGCAGTTCGTATAATCCTCGTTAATTTTCAAAACTGCATTTAGTATGAAATGGGAATTAAATTCACTTAAATTTTGTATACACTGATCAACTTTATATCTTAGTTCATCTAAATTTACACTAGTTTCCTTATAAACTTCGTTTTTTAAGTAACCCCACAGAAAACTGTCCAAGGGTGTAAGGTCTGGGCTATTTGAAGGCCATTGAATATTTCCTCCATTACCAATCCACAAATCAAACCTATTATTTAAATAATTCCGTACTGCTCTGGTTCTATGCGGAGACGCTCCGTCTTGGTGCCAAATCAAATTGGTATAGTCGATCAGCGGCAGGTCTTCCAATTTGTTTTCTATTTGATTTTCAAGAAAATGCTGGTTATCTTTCCCCAGTCAAAGCACCTTTATAAAATATTGGGCCAGTGACTTTATTTCTCGATATACCGCACCAAACGTTAAACGATATGTGTCCTTGACTTAGAATTTTCCTATTACAGTGGGAATTTTCATTTGCCCAGGTATGAGTATTTTTTCTATTATAAAAGTCGCCTCATCAGTCCATAAAATCTTTTCAAAATAGTTTAGGTCGCCATTTTTCAAGCGCAGCATTTCTCTGCAGTACTCTAATCTAATTTTTTTATTTTGGGCGAGTTTTTGGACCGGCAAAGTTTTATAGGGGCGGTATTTATATTTATGTAACGTTCTAAGAATTTTACTTTGGTTTATTTCTAACTGTCTTGAAGCATTTACTTTGTGGCCTTTCTAGAATAATTTAATATTTGAATTTATCATGGTAAACCTCGAATGAATATTTGCTTACCTTCAAAATATAGTAATATAGTTGGTTCTAATTTTTCATTTGGAATAATTCTTCGTTTCTGTCTTTCAAGAGATTTTTGTTGCTCTAAAGCGTCGCTCAATGTCGTAAAATGCAGCTCGACGGAATTGGAAACACGGGATGCAACGAGCGTACTCGATACGCGCTGCATTTACATTATTATTATTCTTGTAAAATAAATGGATCTTCAAATTTTTCGTTCTCACTAAACATTATTTCTTTGTTAAAATAGTTTGTTATAGAAAATAAATTAATGACGATAAATAAACTTCTGTCAGTCATTTGTTTGTTCCGCCTGCCTCGTCCATAGCCGCCCACTGCGATCCGCCAGACATAAATTTCCCCCGTTTTTTCAAAAATCGTTTTAAACTAAAATATGTCGAAAAGTCCTGAATCAAACAGTCATATTATATATTTTTGAAGAGAAAAATCTAACGAAGCTAATACATTAACATATTGGGTATTCCATTAAAAAAAAATAGAAATAGAGGATTACCATATTCATTGTTATTTTTTGTTTCACCTACCATTTTCTATTTTTGAATCGAGGCAGAACATTTTATGTGTTGAATAAAAATCATTTTTATATAAAATACTTCTTTATTTTAACAATGTATATGAAATTAACATTGATAAATATCTGTAATTACAAACCATCACAAATATCCTTATGACATCGGTATTAGTTTTTAAATATTACGTAAAGTAAAACAATCGATTAATTTTTTCAAAAACAGTGGTCTGGACACAGGAATTTCCTTGATACAGGCAAGATTGTAATGAAACATCGATATTCACTTAAAATTATGTACAAACGATCCTCACTCACCTCTAATTTAATACAGAAACCTCGCAACCGCAATAAATATTTTCAGCATCTTGCTATCACAAAATAATTTCAATTCCTTTATAGAAACGGGCATAACACAAATTAGATTTTACAGAAAACAAATCTTTAAACAGTGGCGACCCCTTTCGCTTTTTGTGAACGTTAAAAAATTTATTGAATTTAATTCACAATTTTATTATCGGAAGGTCTGTTTAGTTTTCATATTTTAATAAATGCACATTCTTGCGTTCCCTTTTTCATTTTTGATGTAATTATAATTGATGTTGAAATTTCGATTAAAAGGAAGCAAGTAAAGATATAACGAACAAACTTTTGCGTTTTTCGAAAAACCATTTTTTTTAACTGGCTGTAAACATAACTCAAAAAGTTTTCAACAAATCGACTTGAAATTTTGTACAGAGCTTAACAATAACATAATTGCTGATTGATTGACACAAGTCAATGCAAAATTTTTTGTCTTTCTTTTGAATGTTCACTAAATCAACAATTATTAATATTTTTTAATTTCCCTACGATGTTCTCTAGTGTTTAGTATATAATAGAAAATTATTGTTTCATTTTATACCAAGATCATCTGTTAATAAGAAACCTTTATGGTCTGAAAAAAAGGTGTCGTACATGTACAATAAAGCCTTGTTATTCCCGACACTATATCTTGTATCGATTTTTCTTTGAATATTACATTTTTTCCAACATCTAGAGTGGTGATACCCCTTAAATCATTAAACATAGAAAAAGTTACGAAATTAGGTCATCAGTTGGTTCAAATTTTTTAAAATTATTACCAGTGGAATTACAGCCCTCGTTCTTGCAGATTTTTTAACGTTCTACACTGAAAGGTGTCTGCCACTGCTGTCGCTGTACTTACTTGAAACTTGACAGTATGTTATTACGCTTAAGGATAAGAATTAAATTTACAAAATATGCTACGCTTATGTACAATTAATATATAAACCCCAAAACTGTTTAACGAAGGGAAGAACAGTGGGAAAATATTTACAAATACAAACTCGAATTGTCAATATCTTACCGATGCCTAACCCAACATAATTTTAAGTTAAATATAGGAGATTCGCGTGACTTATAACATAAAAAAAATATATAATAACCCATTGTTAGAGTATTCGAATAATTCTTCATATGCAACAATGAAAATATTTACAAAATTCTACAACTAGAAAAAGTAAACTCTCAACAAAAGAGTATTTTTACATAATGAATTTATAAAATTGCTTATTTAGACAAGTGGCGGCTTACGGTTTTGTAACAGGTGTAGCTGAACGAAGCATATATACGGTGTTCTGGAAATAAGTGTACAAAAGAGTGACCGCAAAAAACCTGTGATTTTCGCCCGTTTTTTCACAATTCGCAGAGAATTTAAAAAAATACATAGAAATATGTTTTTGGTCGCAAATTACTTGTCATAAAAAACTGAAATGAGGCATTAGGGGTCGAAAAAATGCCAAAAATGAAGAATTTTAATATTACCTATTGATATAAAAACTATTAGCATGTGAATTATCTTAATATATTTTTTTTGGATTTTTACAATTGTTTCCGATATTCTCTATTTTTGGGGATGATTCCACCCTTTGAGCGTGCTTAAGGGTGGATTTTCTAATTCAACATACTTATTTCAGTCATGAGAATAAAAATCTTTCTTTGTATCAAGAATCTGTATCTTTGTATTCGATAGAAAAATTCACGTACTAAGTTTTTATATTTATTGGTAATATTCGATTCTTCATTTTGGGCGTCTTTTCAACCCCTAAAGAGGAGTGATTTTTGAAAATGTTCAAAAAACTAAAAGCTATGCTCATCTCAATTTTTTATAAGTAATTTGAGACCAAAAACATATTTTTATCTATTTTCTCTAGTTCCCTGCAAATTGTGAAAAAAAACGGGCGATGTTTGCAGTCACTCTTTAGGGGGCGATTCTAGATATAAAATTATTGGTATGACTTTCGAAAGCTCAATATTAACACAATATTTTTCTTTTAATTAACATATATATATAACCTTTTTTTAGATTTGGTACACTTATTGTCTGCCACAAAGTACCCGAGAGAAAAAAATCAATAACCTAACCTAAAAAATAATAAGTTTCTTCTCGGAAACAATTAATATTATTGACTTGCAACAAGAGGACTTGTCGCAAGACTTCTTAAAGGTCTTTTTATTAAGCTATTAAATTTGTGGAAAAAAAGACGGTAATAAAATAATTATGATCAATTCCCGGAAATTAATTTTTTTTTTCTCGGAAACGATTAATATTATCAACTTGGAACAAGAAAACCAATTTGTCAATTTTTTAGTCATAGACACATATTATTACCAAGAAGTGTACCGAATTTAAAAAAGATTGCTGAAGTGCAAAAAAGGTACAGAAAACATAAAAAAAATATCTTTGAGGTTATGTAACTTTGTTAATATCGAGTTTCTGGGAAGTGTCAAACTTGTACCATAATTTTTACTAATAGAATCACAACATAAATTTATTTCGTTTATTTGGGGTCACCCTGTATAATACTTAGAATGGTAACTCAAGTGAAAAAGTAAAAAAAGTTGTAAATAGAAGTTCAATTCGTTTTAGTGATTAGAATAGAAAAAACAAACTTTGGTATACAATAAGACTGAATATACGAACTTCGCCAAAAGACAAACAACCTTCCTTAAACGTAAAATATTAAAGCGTTACGTTGTACTTATATATTTGCACTCTATCGACCTGGGATGGAATTTTACAATTTTATCGAATTGTTTCGAAAAATGCGATTTACTGATTAGCCCTACCTGTTGCGTTGCCACCGTCCGCCGGTTAAAACTTGTACCACTACAAAAAATACATTTATTCAGTAAAATAAATAAGAATACAAAGGATGCATTATCACAAATAAATAATCGCTTTCTCGCACACTCTTATTCAATCGAAAATTCTAAGGGCGCTTTCTAGATTGGCACAGTTGGGAGGTTAAAACTTTCGATTGAGATGAGTCGAACCAAGTCAGTCACCTTATCAATTAAATAATAGAAAAATAACTTGCATTATACAGAGCTTAAAAACCCGGGTGTAGATATAACCTAAAAATATATATATCTCTGTGGCGGCCATCTACGCAATACAACTACAACGAATACCCAACCGATGCTTTAGAAATGTTAATAAAAATATCCATATAAAATTTCAAGACAGCTTAGGAAACTCCGAGATATAAGAATAAACAGTTAAATTAACACTTTGTATATGTATATAAAGAGCAAGATTCTTTAGTCAGTTAAGGCGTTACACATTATTTTTATATCACATATAATAAAATTTCAACCAGTCTTCACACGACCGTACGACACTAACTGGCCCGGCTCTTCAGGTGCCACCGTCTGGGCCACGGCAGAGGCCAGTTGAATTGTCTCGGTAACGGGCCGCCCACGTTACCCTCGAAGTAGAGGAACAAGCCGAACCACCACTCTCGGCTCAATAAGTTATTTGACGAATATTGCTGAAAAGGATAAACAAACTTTAATATCATACCGCTCCACACAATATTAAATACAAATTTAGTTCAATAAATTCGACAACAGCAGTTGGAGAAATTGTACGGGGTACAATGTCATTACTTTTATATTCCCTATTATTATTTATTGCGACAAATGTGTAAAGTCACAAGGAAAAGCCGAACAAACGCCTTGTTTGAAGATTTAGAGTTAACGAACACATTTAAGCTTGAAGGAATTCAAGTGTTGTTATCGTTACTTAAATATGTTCAGATTTTGGCCACAAATAATCCTGCGGAAGGATATTTCCCCTTGGTTCACAATGATAAATAGAGAAAGGGAACACAATTTGATTTCGGGATTATTTTAGGATTTTTGGACTAAATCTCGGAATATGAAATGTACTACACAACTCAAGTCCTGAAATCCCAAGACTGGACTTCTCATTTCAAAATTTTCCCTACAGTTTAAAAGAGAACAGACTACTTGTATACGCTGCATATATTTTTAACTGTCTAGAAACAATCTCTTAAGAGATTGTTAATTAACAATTAATTATTGAAGTTTAGCGCGCAAAATAAATGTTTTAAATGTGCTGCCGCGCTAACCAGTGACGTCATTTAGTGCGATTGATAATTAACAAAATTCGGTTTTCCTAGGATCAGAGCTATTGTTTGGCATTCCTTAGTGCTGCAAAACAGGTTTTAGAAAGATGGATAAAAGCAGAACATCACCGATACTGAGCCTGGAAAATTGAAGGGAACAAATGAAATGCTGTGTATGATCAGGATCAGGCTCAGAGAACCCGCAAGACTTTAACAGGACTCTGTCGTTTGAAGAAGCATCGCTATGATATGAAATGAAGAGAGAATTTTAACAGTGCCGAAAAATTTGATCTATTTGGTAAACTGTAAAAAAATAATTGTAATACTCACTTTAAGACTAGCATTGTTGGCGAACGTGTGGTAAGTCCAGAATATCCTGGTCGTGACGTAATAAGCTATAATGACATCGACACTATAATGACCGTGGGACAGCTCTAACATAATAACACCGATACAGCCTAATATCCAGTAAAGCCAGTGGACTAAGTATAATTTTTTGGGCGTGTCTGGAAAACGAACAAACATCACACACCGATCCGCAGACGGTACGACGGGATACTTACATTCCGATATAATTAAATAACTAAACACTAAAATAACGGTGTGGCCGCTGTAGATGAAGTCCCCGCAGTATGTGTGCTGACCGTTGACGGACAGTCCGAAACCGGACATCAGCTTCACCACCCTCTTAGCGATCATAAGGACAGAGGTTTCGTTGGACTTCGGCGAACAGGGGTAGGTTCTACTCGAGAGAGGCAATACGGTCACGTACATGGTGATGGCTCGGTACATATACAGTAAGGACATTATTAGGAATATCCTTCTAAAGACGATAAACCTAGAATAAACGTATTTCATTACAAATTCTCAAATTCATGTTTCGTTCAAGTAACGAAATTGTCCCAAATATCAAAATTTAACAGAGAAGTTAACCAGCTTAAAACAATTTATTGAGTCAAAAATCAGTAAAACAAATTCGATGTTGCTAAAACCACTCTGATAAAGGCTTTAAATATTTTACACAATTTTTTTTAAAAGTATTTTAAAAAATATAGGAACGGACCCTTATCCTTACTCAAAAAATCTGATACCAAATCGTGACGTAAAATTTAAAGATAAAATAAATATGAATAATACAGCAAGAGATAAAATTACGAGATGTTCATATTTAAACTACCGAATTTCCCTTATCTGTTTGACTACTTACCTATGTTTGTGAAAGATCATAGCTATCATACACGAATTAACACAAATTATAATAATATACTCTGATACATCTAAAGCCCAGTCATAAGCAGGTACATTGTTGAGGAACACATCGGGAAGAGGGCCGTACACCTCTCTGTCCGGCACGCGTTCGTGCACTAGACTCAAAGACGTTAGTGTTAACACAAAATTAAAAAACATGATGATCGCAGCTGAAAAAAAAAAGTTTCAATGAACGACCAGCCTGCAATTTTATTAAAAGTAGTAGCCAGTAAATGAAAAAAAAATTGTAAAAAAATTCGTTTCAGATTGAACCTTGGTTTAATCGTTAGTTTAGGCAAAAAGAAATATTTCCCAAAAAGTATCGGTTTAAAACAACAAAATCATTGTTTAAACAATGATTATAATGTAAAAATTACCAAAAAATTGAGTATACAGCTAAAAAACTTAATTTTTGGTAATTTTTACATTATAATCATTGGTTTAAACAATGATCTTGCTGTTTTAAACCGATACTTTTTGGGAAATATTATTTCTTTTTGCCTAAACTAACGACTAAACCAAGTTTCAATGTGAAACGAATGATTTACATGTATTACAAATTTCATTTACTGGGCTATAGGTAATTCACATTCATCACGATCAAAATAATCAAGCAGCACTATTAAAAAATTTAAAATGAATTAATTGTTACCAAAATAACGACCGCTTTTATACAAAAAATTTTATTTTTTTTAGAATTTGCAATTAGCTGTTTCTTTGAGATATAATTTTTTTGAGCAGTATGGATTCGTTAGTTATTTCTCAACAAGGTGTTTTATATTATGCGATTTGTATAATGCTTGAAAATTATGCATACACTGACCTTAGAAATCAGCGTTTATTTTTTTACGGTAATACAGAAGAACAACTTTAATTTGAATACATTGTTTGTAGAAGGTCACTCACTTAAGGTTTAAAAATAAATACAAGATCTCATCAAAGGCAATAACTTTTGTCAAAAAAGTCGATATATTATGCAAGTTAATAATTTTCACATATTAGCACATTTTCATACCTAGCAGCGTTTTCCACCTTTCCTGAGGAAACCGGGGTTCTTCCCGAATCGGCGTTGGCAGATCTATCGAAATATGTCCGTTTCTTTCACTGCTCTTTTGAATAATATTATCGTCGTCGTCGTCGTTGGGTGTGTTGTGTCCCCATTTGTCTCCTTTTCCAGGATTAGGCAATAACGGTTGTCTTTGATATAGGTCTCCTGGAAATAAAAAATAAGATACGTTTAAATTTCGATGTTTTTATGAAGCTTTCAAAGAATTGGGACTTATTTGCCTCGTTCAAGTTATTCTGACCCGATTATGATCTGTTTTCAGTTGATTTTTTAGTTAATTTAATAGTGCCGACAAAGTATTTATTTATGTAGAAATAAGCCTTGCAATATCTATCGAGCATAAACAAATGGGGCACATGTGACCTTCGCATTCGCATATTTTGAAATCGGCATGTAAAGCGTGCATAAAACGGGCTAATAAGATGACTAAAACTTCACCTACGTAGAAGTAAACAGTTGTCATACGGCGCACGTATCGAAAGTAAGGCGATTTGAAAAACAAGTTTAATTATGTTTATTGATGTTTAAAAATAGAGACAACTTCATATTGATTTTATGATGGTAATAAAATATAAATGAATCGTAACAAATTAATAAATACACTGATGCAAACAATTAAAGGGTCAAAAGAATTTGCGAAATTTTTCCGTGATTTTTGACAGACTGGGAATTAAAAAAAGCATTTTGAAGCTCCAAGATTCTAGTTTTTAGATCTTTCGGTCGATTTTTTTTAAGAGCTAAGGAGCAATTCTAAGAAATAGCGCGACAAAAAATTTTTGCAAATGTTCATTTTTTTCCGAGTCCACAAACTTGGAAATTTTTTTTTAGCTAAGCCATTGCATGGACCAGATAGCTTGTTTATTCAGCTTCAATTTCTTTTTTTTTAATTTCGATACGACCATTTTTTATCGAAATATCGGATTTTTAATAGACAATGATCCTTTTGTCTTCAATTATCGATATCTCGGCGGCAAATGGTCGAGCAGAGAATTGAAGGGCAGTTTCGAAAACTGGATTAAATTTCTTATAACATGCTGCCGCAACTTTTCGGATTTTTTTTTTTCATCTTTTACAGGAATTTAAAAAAACAGGAAAAAAGGGTAATTTATGGTCTTTTAGACGGCTAAATTAGAAATATTCATGAAATGACTAATGTTAAGCATGACTTTTACAGTTCGATATACCCAGAAGAACCCTGTGAAGTTTCATCTCGATCTAGCGAACCGTTTCTTTGTGTCAGTCAAACTTTTGAAAAAAAAAAAAAATTAGAGTCACGTTTTTTGAGCTAAAATCTTTAATTTCATAACTTCATTAAGTAATAATATGTAGTGAAAATGTATTGAATTACATTTAAAAACGTCGTAACTTTACATTTCGACACAATTAAACTATTTTCAGAGCATCAATGTATTCTAATTCATTTGTAAATACAGGGTGTTTATCTAAGAGGTATTCTTCTGTAACTCTGCGACTGTAAAATTTATAAAAAAAAAATAGTTTCAATAAAAGTTGCTGGAATCATGTAGGCCACGTAAAGAAAATATTTTTAGCTTTACAGGGTGTTCCATTTGTCATTTTAATTGGAAGACCCTGTATATTATTTTATTTTTGAATTCCTTGGTTAATATTAGGTAGGGTTTATGAAATGTACATGGTGTTTAAAACTTACCGTTTTCGAGATAATCAGGCATTCAATTTTGTATTCACCCATGGCAATTAATATGGGTCATTCCTTTTGAAAAAAAAGTTTTTCAACTCGTAAGATTATTAAATGTAACTCTCAGTATTTCCGGGTTTGAATAACGTACACGTTTTGCTCACAAATGACAAGATAGAGTAATTTATGCCAAAACGAACTGTGAAAACTGCAGATTTCTAACTCTTTGGGTTAAGACGCTATCTGGCCTCATTTAGAGAGTTAAGTTTTAAGCACCATGTATATTTAATAAACTCTACCCAATATTAACCAACGAATTCAAAAATGCATTAATATACAGGGTGTTCCATTGAAAATAACAAACTTATGTAGTGCCCACGCGAAATGGAACACAATGTAAAGTTTAAAATAGGTATTTTGTTTACGTGGCCCACATGATTCCAGACACCTTTAATTAAGATCATTAATAAAAATGAAGAATAAAAGTGGACTGAGACTTTGACCTTAAGGTACACCAGAAACAGAAATATAATTTTAGATTTACAGCCGCCATATTGTACGAATTGTCTGTGTCATAAGAATGTTTCAAATAATGTTAAATTATCGGAAAAACAAATTGATCTGATCCGAGTTTAATAATTAGTAGAGGATGGTCAGTTTCACCAAATGTATTTTGAAGATCTCTATAATAACGTCTACTTGCCCTTCAGCGTCTAAAGCTTCTAAGAAACAGTCAGACGCCATGACCCAACGACATTTGATTCGAAACAATGAATATTGGATCTTATATCAGCATTATATCGGAATGCGCTTGCGTCTGATTGTTATCAGCTTTTAGAATAATAAAAACACTTCAATATTCGATATTTTTATTTTCTGTTTACTTCAGTCCGGTCGCTCAGAACAGAAAACAACGAATTATTAGCAGCCCGACAGGAAGTAAACGAGCACCTCGTCTAAATCTGAGGACATCGACCGGTTCGCCATTATATAATCCCATCGAATATTTAGGAAGTTGGACTTTATGCACCGTACTATACCTGCGTCTAGACCTTCAAGGCCATGTCCAGATGTCGGTTCCGATAATATAATTCGATAACGCCGGAAGACGGTAATGAAATAGATTGAACGTCACAAGGGCTCTCTCAGGAACTTACACTCATCAAAGGAAATTATTCTAAAGTGCAGCTGCAATCGAATTCATTAGTGCAGTCTACTATGTCTAGTATTAAATACGCTCCCTTGATGAATAAACTAATATAATTAAGTCAGGACAATTATAGATTGTTTTTATTCAATTTTATAGTTTACTCATTTTTTTTTGTTTCAACTGCGTTGATTTATTTTATTAAGAAATTAGACTGAAAATACACAGGACGAAGACAAGTTCACCAATTGCAGATCTCAGGCGATGTAACTCCAGAAGGTTTTGATATTGTGTATACGATATTATATTCCTCTGTGGAGAAATTATTTTCGCCGTGTTCTTTATCTTCGTGTAGTTCACTATATACGTGTCGCGTATTTATATCCGTAGACGTCACAGGGGCAATAACAGATGACTGGCGAAAACAATAATAGCAATTGAATACAATGAAAGCAGAGGCACCGTTTTGTTTGTTCATTTAGATTTTGTTAAAACGAATATTTTATATAAGTTTCTAGCATTGCAGTTTTAATAAACCAGACAACTTTTTAAATTTAGTACTGTTGACACATGGACGTTTATTATGTTGTCAGTCTTCTATTTACATTACAATGGAGATAGATAAAAACAAAAACTGTCAATATATTTAAAGAAATTTCTAGCAAGAACAGAATTTTTAGTCATTAAGAGAAGTTATAGTCTTTCCGAAGTCAGTTGAACATGTATAAAAACGCCTAGCAATAAAATTTAATGAGTTTCATAGGCGCCCCTAAAAATGTTTTCTGCTAAAAGTAGAAAATAATAAAAATTTGTATATAATATCTAAAATAAGACGACGACATTGGACATGTCAATCTTTATTTTTAAATAATTCTAAATCTGTTTCGTCAGCAACGGTTCTACTAATTCAATATTGTCTGGCGGTATTTCGTTTTGTTCCGTTTCAAAAGATCTCCAAAATGCCATGTTGTAATAATATTAGTAAACAAAATATCCTTCTTATTTCTCCCTTTCGCAATATGAATGATTAATAGAAGGTGCCTATAATAAATTAAAATTACTTGAATCGTACCAAATTCCGCATTGCTGCACTGCACTGCTAGGTAATTTGTTCACAACTGAAATTTATGGCTGGTCGCCCAGTCCGGCTGTGTTTGTTCGCCGTTTGCCCGCGCGCGCAATCTTCAACTGGGCGACCAGACCTGTATATGGGTACGGCTAAATACATATGAGAACAAGTTTTTCAAATATTTCAATGACGAGTTGTTGCGTAGCGACCGAATCTGATACATACCGCCTAGCTCTTTGGCCTTCAATTGAGAATCTCAAGATCTGAACACACATATAATCGCATTCTTAAATTGGAAACTACATTAAAAAAAGTAATAAATGAAAAATACTTTTCGTCAAATGCTAAAACGAAAAAATGCAATTATTTTTACCTTCACCTTTGCTCGTTTTAATAGTATTCTTTATATTGTACGGACAAAAAATTATCACTTCGACAAAACGTGTTGAGCGCTGTTTATTTTTCGCGTAAATACAACTTTGGCATTTCAATTTGCTGGAAAATGTGGGCAAAAATACATCTTTTTATATTTTCGATTATAAGCGCGATTGGAACTTGGACATTTGCCACTGGTAAAACCTACGAGAAGGACCGGCTCCACTAAAATTTACCCGTAATTAATAAACTGAAGTTTGATTATTTGTTAAGATGTTAAAAACCATAACATAGGGTAAATTTTCTCTTATCGTCTAAGCATGTCTGACCTTGTATATCAACAATTATATAGAATCTTTCAATACTTCATGTATAGCGTATGGAACTATTTTTTTTTGCCAATTTTGATGCTCTCTAGCGACTAAACGAAGCCACTTTGATTAGATGTAAGTTTAGTTAAATATTTTCATTTTTATCCCAAGAATTCAAGACATATACGAGGTCTGTTCATTTATTTGTAACACCACCAAAGTATAAAAATAAATTGGTAACTTTGATATGCTCATAAAATCGTAGTTGTAGTGTTCATCGGAAAAAATATAGAGATACTTTTGATATTATGGCCTTTTCATTTTTCTGGTTAACCATAATGTTTATATACCGCTGTTTATTTATTTAATATTTTTATCATTTACCGCAAAATGATACATGTATATCTAAATTATAATATACTGTCGTAAAAAATGATATAAAAATAATATCGACGAATAAAATAACCCACAGAAAGTTTTAAGATTGATTAGCTTTGAGAAATATTACTCACCTAATTTCAAAAAGGAGGTTAGGTATATATATAAAAAAAAATAAAACCAATTACCTATCAGTTATCACTAAACTACAATATGATTAATACAGATTACTGAGCAAACATAATTACACCTGGCTTCTTTACTCATAAAAATTTATAGATCAATAAATTATACAAGGCGGCCTTCAATTTATTTTTGGTCGTGTCAAACAGAAATTAAGGTTAAATTTATTAATATGTAATACTAATTAGTGCTAGTGTAATTGTATATAAAAACAAAAATCTCCGTAGATCATAGATCTAGTAAACTAAGACTGGTCCGAGAAAGAGAAGTTTATCGCCCTGATGTGTGCAAGAGAGACAAAGCTAGCGAGGGCAAAACTGTTTAAAAAAATGTGGGAAACAAATAATGTGTCTTACGTAGAAGATGTCATGATCATACCGGCATGTTTACATTTTATGTCTTAGTTTATAAGGTGTATGCTATGGGTGTATTTACTACGATGATTATTTGCAACCTTTTCGAAAAAACTATTGTAACACACGTATCTGCCGAAGAGTGAATCCGTCGCACTCAAAAGGTCGTTCAACTCTCGAGAGCATTTTTTAGGTACAATAGGAATGTTTGCTTTTCACTTGAAACTTTAAACCTACTAAATTACGATGACACTAGCATTGATGAATGGGAAATTTTGGACACGAAGCGCACTTCTATGAATCAGCACCTAGGTTTTTTGACATTAGTCTTTTACCACTAAAAATGTCATGTAAGAAAATATTGCGTTCAGTCATGCAACAGAAAACAAAAGAACTATATGACCTACATAAGTCTATGGTGCATGTTTGGGCGCACTTTTACATCCAAAACGTATTGGTCGGAAGCTGTTAATAGCGTTCGGACTGGTGCACTTATGGAAGAGGAGGAAGAAGAAAACGCCGATTCTGGCACTCACCTTGAGTCATCTTTCCTTCGTTGGAGGTGTTCGGCGACTCCTCGTCCTCTAGGGGCGGCAGCGACAGGGATACGGGTCTGGGGCTCAGTAAGGCATGCGACGAGTTGTGCTGCTGGAAGTGTTGATGAGGCACGTCTGCTGTCGGGTGGATGCTTCCATAGTCGACGAACTTGGGCTCTAATACCATTCTGCAACAACACGGGGAGTGAGAGAGAGATAAATGTTAGATGATGCGTCTAATCGTTTCGCTATTTTTAATTTCATTCATCCCGTTATCTTATCCCGGGGATCAATTTTATGGCGAGTGTTATACGCAGATGTTTGTTTTTCTAAGCCGGAGATAAATGTTATGTTACTAGGAGGTATTGTGTTGCAGAGGTCGGCGGTTTGTATATTATCATTTAATTCTTATCTTTTTCGCCAGTCACAGAAATACATATACAGGGGTGCAACGTTAAGCAGGAGTGAATTTTTAGGGCTAACAGCACATGTTTCCTTGAATACGAATCTGAATATTAGTTTTTTTAACTGCACAGTAAAAATAATTATTTCTCATTCTACTCATTGTGACTGTTTATGAATTTGGACCCCGCACAAACCTTATGGATCTCTCTCAAATTTTGGGCTCATTATACCACACACATGCAATATATGGCTTCCGGTATATTTTTGAACGCTGGGCACGTATCAGTCTTCAGCAGATCGCTGAAGAAGCTTCAGAAAACTGAAGAAAGAAGATTGTGGCCTGTGATTCACATGCGATATGTGGTTTCCGGTGTATTTTTGCACGCTGAGCACGATTCTTATGCACTAGGTCAAATGTGCTTCAATTACCTTACCTTCAACTAATCGCTGAAGAAGGTTCAGTAAACTGAAGAAAGAACACCATGGTTCTTCAGTGGTGTGTACATATCGCTTGTGAATTACAGAACGCAATGTTCTTTCTTCAGTTTTTGAAGCTTCTTCAGTTATTAGTTGAAGACTTATGGTAATTAAAGCACATTTAGTACCAGTAAAACTCGCCCCATCTTACATTCAAGACAATTTAGAAGGTGATGGGAGTTTGGAAATGGATCAAAAGCTGAATGAATCATTTTTGATATGAATCCGCATTTAGAGTTTATGTAAAATTCTTCCGTTTTCAGTAAAACGCTGAAAACCCATGGTTTCTTTCTTCAGTTTTCTGAAGCTTCTTCAGCGATTTGCTGAAGACTGATACGTGTTAGAGCAAAAATGATGACGTATTCGTGTCCAGCGCTCAAAAATACACCGGAAACTATATATTGCACGTGTGGGTCTGATACTTTTTTGGTGGTCGAATGCATCCCCTGACTTGGTTGGGAGGGGTTTCCGAGTTTTGTGCCCATGAGAACTTTTGATTAGGATGCTCTGACGAGTTCATTCCCAAAATTTGAGAGATTCACCGGGGATCCATTTCCATAAGGTTTGTGCGGGGTCCTTTAAATTCATAAACATATTTATTATTTTTTTTTTTACTAGGAACATATCAGGGGGTTACAAAATTCGCATGCAATTAGATCAAGACGATTTCAGCAACGTTTCAGTGTCAACGTTTGAGGTAGCATTTTCAACAATAATTTACTGCCAGTTTTTTAAAAATCGTGTAAAAGATGGGACATTTTTTTCCGAAAACTTGCGGCAACATGTTATAGGAAATTTATTCTAGTTTTCGAAATTATCCTTCAATTCTCTGTACGATCATTTGTCGCATCGATGATTGAAGACAAAAGGATCCTTTTCCATTAAAAGTCCGATATTTCGATGAAAAATTGTATCGAAATTTAAAAAAAAAAGGTGATTGAAGCTGAATAAACGAATTATTTGGTTCATGCAATGGCTTTGCTGAAAAAAATTTTTCCAAGTCCGTGGTCTCAGAAAAAAAAGAAAATTTGCAAAAATTTCTTAGAATTACATGATAACCGTAACTTTAAATTTTTGCATTAGTGTATACTTATAGTTTCATAATTTTTACATATATTTACACAAAAGACAGACATTTCTAACAACAATAATAAGTTTAATGAAATTGTTGCTTATCAATCGGAAAATTACATGATGATAAGTTATCATCATGTAATTTTGCGACCCACGTAATGTTGTCAATGTTATCATTATTAATAACTTCAACAACACCCTTCATATAGATGTCCAAATCGACTTATCTACATATTATCTCGATTACCCATTAATCTGTTTTTATTCGACTACAACTAGAGCGATGTTTTTTAAATTGACTTAAAAGGACGATATGCTCGCCGAACTTCGCGACGCCGTGGGAAAACGCCTTAATATTTCGAAAATGTCCATAAAAAATTTAATATCGACCATATTCTATAATTTTGTTTTTTGATCACAGTAGGCATAGTTTTATCAAAGAAGTTTGTCGAATACAAAATTATCTGTAAGTAATCGGAATAACTGAGCTCTTTAAACGTTGCATAAAAATAAAATCGACCTTATATCCCAGTGAGTCACTTTGTCACTTCCACGGTTTCAAGGAGATTTCTTAAAAAGTTCTAATTTACATTGAAAATTAAACACAGTCGAGTTGTTACTCAACATCCTTATAAATAACATGCTTCGCAGCTTTTCTAGGAATTTTTCTGTTACGGTCAATCTGTCCTTTTCTTTTGGAAATATGGATTCAGGAAACAGTACTTAGCTTTCTCTTAGGACCGGATACCAGAAATGTAACACAGTTTGCCTACCAGACCAAAAAAAAAAACGTTTTATTTTTAGGTCTTCCCATTTTTCAGTTTTTTTCGATGGCTTATTTAAAACTTACCTAACTCATGATAATTTCGACAAGGACGTGACTAAATTCGAGATATTTTGGAATATACAAGATAAATTTAATTTAAATGTTTTTTATATATGTAATTATTTTCAAGTGACCTTAGTTTCGTTTCTATTCGGTTTGCGTCAATGCTCTACGGAACATGGCTCACTAGATGTTAACAATAAAACAACACGTGAAAACATGGACTTATTTCAAACCAGTAGACGGAGAATTATGCTCCCGTCTATTTTCCTTAGCATGGAAATCAGGAAAATCTTATGTAAACGAAAAATTTGTAATGGATTTAATTGAAACAAATTCAAAATTCTTTGTAAAAAATCTTATCAAATGAAATTAGACAATGTTCTTCGGTATCAGAAAACTAACTATGCAAAATATATCTAATCCAATATCGTCATGTACAAGGTGTTCTAAACAATATGCTCTATAATTTTCTCCTGAAATTACAACGAAAATATTGAACTCAGTATCAGTACTGTGTTGCCTAACAATACCGATGTGTCTATTATATGTCGATTTAATGTATGTTTGTCAATATTATGTAAGTATACCGCATATCGTATATCCAACAAAGCCAAGGGCAAACAGTAATAAACTAATAAAGTTAAAGTAACAACAAGCATAAAACACTAGCTAAATGCATACATTTAAAATTTGTTCTCAACAATCAATAATATTTTATTTGTCACTAAAATGAAGGATAAATACTGGAAATACTATCACTATATGTCTTATATAACCCCCTGTACGTTAATAAGATGAGAGGTAAATTATCTACTGTCACTTATTGTTATTATATACCTCAAACTTATATCAAAAATTCAGATAAGTTGACCAAAATTGCGGTTTAAATGTCCATTTAATTGGACTAACAAGTCGAATTTGTATGCTCGCTTGGAAATGTCGAAAACCTAAATACTGTGACAGTCTTGTATCCAATCCAATCCAATATTATGGCTTATAGCTAATAATGTCTTGTTTAAACCAGTCGGACAAGGTGTAAGATATGTCCAAGATTGGTTAAGAATTATCTAACGATACATATGAACGTATTATGTAATTGTCGCACAAGTGAGTCATGATATTATTTCGTAATTGTGCATGTCGTAAAACAGAATAGTTACCGATTATTGCAGTGCTATTACTTCCAACAAATCATTAATATTTTATCTCAAAGTACGAAGTTGTCTGTTTACGACGTTCAACTTGCTAGGACATCTAAAAAACAATTTAAAAACAGCTGCATTAATCCCACAGTCCGCCGTACGTTTCGATACTTTCGCGAGCGGAGAACTAGGTCAAGCACCGCGAGCGCGCCATTTTGGTAACAAGTGTTTTACTCGAGTTATCGGGAAAAAATGCTGAAGACATTGTATTTCGATTTTCAAATATTTTCTTGGGATTAACGAACAAACGCACTCTCACACATTAATTTCTGGAAAGCGGTTCGATTTATCAAAATATGATCACATCACTTTGTGGAATGCTCCCCTATTTTCAATTCTCTGAAGAATTTTGAACGAATTGCCTTATGTGGTCTAATTAGACCTGCTGTCTAAACCTGTAAAAGAACGCTCTTTCCAAATACGTGAAGATATACAGGGTGCTCCAATAAAAAATAACTCTTCAAGTCTGCTTTGACTGAAATTGACTGAAAAGGGGAATTCTCTGTACACGTAAGAATCACGGGAAAACCTACTTTTGAAAGACCATTAACTTTTTACGACACCAGTGCAAGAGAGCATGCGACGATGTAAGTCAAGGTTGACGCATCTGCTAGGTCACCTTGTAACAGTATCTCCTCCGAGGGGAATGAATGGTGGTGCGTTTCGAATCACAGTGTAAGCTTCATATGTTGTCGTAGGTCAATCTTACAAATGGTCTACTTTGTACGTTTCATTTTCTGATATTTGTGGTATCCAAATCAATTTATTGACATTTTGGTAACATTATTCAAAATCTATCTAGTGGAAAAAAGGTGTAGGGTTGTCAATTCTGCTGAAAATTAAGAACCACCTTGAAACTCCAAAACGATAAAAGATACCACCCTATATAGACACAAAACAGCTCTGAAACACTTCGATTCGACGCAGAAAGGTCCAACGTACACAACGATAACAAATTCACTCCGATTGAACCATTCCTGCGCTCAGCGGTTGCGACCGAATATTTGTTACACTTTTAGATTCTACATGTCTTCCATCTAACGTGGCACTACCGATTCCTTATGTAATCAACGAGGTAATTAACAGCGACTAGTCTTGAGTTGTCAGCGATGCAGTTTTTTAATTGAACTGTTTATTTCGCTCTAATGGAGACCCATGCAAGCAATGCCAACAAATCATGATTGATAATTGTTGTTTATTGCTATGTTTACATTCCAACGATGTCGACGGTTTCTCAAGTTGGTGATAATTCGCGCTGCACAGCCAACAGGCTTTTAGACAAAGACATAATGAAGTGTTTCTTAAATAACGAGATTTGTTATTATCGTATGATAAACTAATATAAATTTATAATTTTATAGTTATATGTTTATACTATGTTAGAGAATGGAAAAATAACACGTTTCGTAACTGATCTGTAACAGCATGTTTAAGAGAAACAAATTCTTATCGCTGCCAATGTTTCGTCTAGTCTTATTTGAACATTTTCAATGAAAAATTAAATATGACAGAAAAGTCTTACACTAAACACTGAAGCGTATTTATATTTCCAAGCGTTGTTCAGATGCTAACTCTTCTGCAACTTCTCTGACAGTCAATCGGCGATTTGAGTCATCAGTTGAAGTCGAAGACCTTCCTGGTCGAGTATCATCTTCAATTGGCCTATTTTAAACTGTGAAAACCATTCGTGATATTGCGTATGATCCAGAGCAACATCTCCGTAAGCTTGTTTCAAAAGTTGAAAAAAATCACACTTAAACACGTTGCATTCAAATAACAATATCACGAAAAGTAAATGAGATATCAGCAATCCAAGACAAAGGGCACGTAACATGGAATCGAAAACGACTTAAAGAAATCGGTGAAGTAGGAGGTACGTATTATACAATTAGGTTGTTTGTACCGAGATGTATTCTATTCAATACCTTCAATAACGTAAAATCAAGACTGTGCGCTGCCATGACTAAAAACAACTGCCGTTTGCATGGCCGCTGATGATTACCGATTAAAAACTAGGGATACAACTCCACCAAGGTTTTGTTTTTCTTCGAAAAAACGCCGCGCTCGCAGTTGGCAATCGATGGTTTATATTTTTACAGAAGGAACTCAAGGTAACGCAATACATCAATTTTTTCGCGATGACTCAGCCAATTAAAGCGACTACGTCACGAATCGGAGAGATCCGGTCGCTAAATTAATCAAATCCATGAAACGGTCAGCGTTATCAAACACCTGCCATCATCCTTGCGCTTCAAATCGTAGCTTTTCCGACGCTTTGCATAAAGAGATCTTTTTTTTTAACTAAATCATTGAGAGGGTCAGTGTATCCGATTCATAATAGTAATTCATTCCGCTTAAAAATTACGCAATACATGGATTTGAATTATCTTTTATAATAATTTAATGTTTTTAAAGTTAAAAAGTATTTTTTAAGCACTGTGTTTGGTTTCTCAATCTCCTCTGTGTCAATGACCTCTGACATTGAACTAGGTCATAAGAACTGAACTGGAATAAACGTAATCATAAAAGTAAACAGGGGAAGTTGAAACAGGTATTATTAAAAAGCTGTAAAATTCTATACAAAATCGGTTGTCCTTCTTTTTCTTATTCAGCTACTTCATCGGCCGAATCAGTGCTAGATATCTTAAATTAATCCAAAACAGCAACAGTATTAATCGCGCTTCACTCTGTTTTGACCAATAGTTGAATAGTTTCGCAACCACAAGTGCTTGCTCGCTGTTTATACGACTGAAATATTTTGACAATGAAGCAAGGGACCCATATTTAGTTCTTCAGGAGATGATTTCTAGGCTGACATAGAACTTCCATGATGAAATTTCGAATAAGTGGTCGACCCTGAAACCTCGACAGGGACATGCAAAATATTTGTCGTCATAATTATTCCATGATACAAACAGGTGTTTTCCTGTATTTATTAAAATATTTTCATTTTTCTTAATGTTAAAATTCACATAGATGAAGGAAAACTAATTTTGCCGAAGATAAGCGCCTAATATTGTGGGTTTCCGTTTTTTTTTTCTGGCTAGATTATAACTGCATATCTAACCACAAAAGAAGAAGAAAAGGTTTATATTTAACGATATAGGAACGTCCGGTAGCAAAGGAAAGTTTATTTTATTGTTGAATATTGAAAATTAAAATATTTATCACTTGTTTATTTTGCGCTTATTTCAGCTTGCTTGTAAATTATTTTTAAAACATGATTCATGAGCTATTTGTTGTTTCTAAAAGCAACGTTCAATTTCATGATAGTGGTTTCAAATACCCGATTTAATTTAATATTCTAATTCGTAAGCAAATGTATTAGCTCAAAAAAAATGCTCCCAGTCATGTTTAAAAATAATTTATTAAAGATGACAAGTACCTACAGACAGAACGATAATTTAATCTCGGACAGAATTAAACAACAAAATATCGAGTCTGTAAGTAAGTATACATACCCCAAAATGGGGAGGGGTCCTTGCGAGTTAAAATATTAGTTTTTAAGTATGATTAAGGTTAATTAAATTTTACATCGTAGGATTTCCCATTTTCAGCGTAACAGAAACGCGAAGCCGACCCTGTTTAACTTATTTCTGAATGCAAGCATTCGCCAATATACAGGGCGTGTATAATCTATAAAAATTAAACTACAGCTTCCTAACGATATTTGTAATAGAAGTCTTACACGAAAAATTTTATTTTTGCGTTTTTTTTCGTAAATTAAAGTTCAATTATGGATCAAGATATTTTCACTGGAACGGCCCTGTCCGTGTGCTATACGATGAGTTACGTGCAGTAGACCAGCCGCGTAAACAAATCGTCGTTGAAAGATAGAAAGATATTTCTCAATTTTTGGGGAATTTCTCAATGCAAAAATGCGAACTAACCGGTTCTCCAAAAAGTCATCTTGGTCTATTTAGTCATCCCTCAAAGAAATAGGGAACCACAAGTACATAGCCTATTATGCTAGCCCAAACATTTACCGAGAACCGATGTTGAAAATGAGTTTCCCTAATCGCATGAAGATTTTCATCGGCCCATATGTGCATATTATGGAAATTCACTTGATTACGGATAAATGTCGCCTCATCTGTTACACAAACATAAGCAAGAAAGTCTACTTGATTGGCACATTGCCGTAAAAACCATCTGCAAAAACGCATTCGTTGATCACAATCCGGGGGTAAAATCTGTTGAACTGGTTGCAGATGATAGGGATGCAACAGCTGGCGCCTTAAGATGCGATGTACGGTACGAGATGGGGTTCCTACTTGCTGTGCGAGTCGTCGAGTACTAATTGTGGGGTCTTCGTTAAGATTTTCCAACACTGCATCTTCAACATTAAGGTTCAATTGCCGACCACGTCCTTCTCCTCGAGGAATAACACTTCCCGTATTATATAATATTATATAACCTAGTCGCCGCGAGCGCATTTTCTCCGGCTGCATCATACACTAACACCACATCGACACGTTCGGAAATAGTAAATGCATTGTTTTCTTGGTTCATTGTAAAACTAGTTTGGGCACAAACTAAAAAATTATTTTTACTTCCTTATAAAAATTACATTGTCACTATCGTGGAATTACAAAATAAAAACTTTTGTCTGGAATCTTTCACTTTTTAACACTGAGGGGTCGATGGACGATGCTTGATATTTAATAATTAAGTGAATAATGAATTCAATACAAATACAAAATCTGTTGACTGCACAAATTTTTTGACAATGTAACGTAACCTTAGTATTAGATTATACTGACTTAAATTATAAGGTTGCATCTCGAGTCGCATAAAAACATTTCCAAAGTTTTTAATAAATAACTCAGAGTCGGCCTTCATTTTCGTTGAATAAATGAACTTTAATTTACAAAAAAAAAACGCGAAGATAGAACTTTTTCGACTAGGACTTTTCTATTACAAATATCATCAGGAAGCTGTAGTTAAATTTTTATAGATTATACACGCCACACCCTGTATAGATACACAAATTGTAACGTTCTTATTATGGTTATTCAGCATGTTTATAAAACAAAATCTCCAACATAAAGTCCAAGGACTGACTGCTTAGGTAGCATATCTGTATCTGTCGGCATGAAAATACGTTTTTAAAATATAAGCGAGTTGTTTTACTGTAATAAACGTATAAATATCATCGTTTATTATTATGATGAGCCATTTCGAACAGTGAAGTTAACTGCAGTTAAAAAAATTGCAACACTCGTGTTTTTAAAAAGAGTAAAGATATTATATTTGAGCGGCATCCTAAGCAATATTTCCAACAATTTGAGTATAATTAGCTTATACAAGCGTTTCAAATAAACAAACATTTTTTTATATGCCCGTGGCAAATTACTTAAGTCGTTTACAATTTTTTGTTTTTATAACCGGTACCTCTATTTTCTATTACTCAATCGAAATAGCTACATGCTTGGCCTAATAGCAAAAACAACTTATCTACTTATGGACAATTTCTCAAGTATTATTCAACAGTAGCTTCAACATAGGTACTTAACCTTGTACGGCAATTAACGTTAACATCCAGATGGCAAATAGTCGTAGTGTATGCAGTCCGGCCACGATGCCTTAGGAAGTAGGTACCTACCTAATAAATATGCTAATAGCCTGTCAACCTCACATAGTTGAGGCGAATCCAACGATTCGGCTTCCTCAACTCAACACTTTCCTTTTAATAACAACAGAGAAATTATTATAATTGCGTTAAAACACACTCGAATCGTACCAGAACGCGTTCATTTTACTTTCTTTTAGACGGGGTCCGAAGTGCCCGATTTCACAAACGTCGACACATAACCTAAATACAGTCCCACGAAACGCGCAACGATTTAACGGGAACCGTTCGAGGTACTCATCGGGAGGCTCTTCGCAGTTTATTTATAATAGTTCATCGAATAATCGTTTGGTTACAACGATATAATTTGCGTTTGATTCACCCTGCACATCGAGACGCACAACCCACCTCAACAATGCTAACTCATCGACTGGCTAGCCGAGTGGCTGCAGGCACGGCTGCCAGCTGCTGCCAGTTCTTCCGCGGCGGAGTTCAGCGATCGGTCTGCGCGTGCCTTTCCGACATCGGCCGGGTTTTTCCATTTAAATGGGTACTGTTTAATAATCGAATTATCGGAGACGAAGACGCGAGGGCTCAAGGATCTAATCGTGGCGAACAATGCCTGTGATAACTGATAACTAGAATAATTATAGTTATAGGCCAATGGCGGCTCGTGACATTGAGAATAGGTGAAGCATATTACTTGATTGACTAAAAAGAAAAAAAAAACGCAGCTGGCGAAAATTTTCAAATATTCAAGGTCAAACGGCTTTAAATGAATCTGGAAATATTTAGTAGCATTTGCAATATTACTGAAAAACTTGACGTTCGTGAGAAGGATTTTCATTTAGATTTTATAAAAATTAGAAATATTAGTTCGGCTTGTGGACTTCTGCGAACATTAACATACGCCGTACATGTATGTTCCAAAGAAGCCCCCCTTATTCCACACGCCCGACTTTACACCCACACGGCATACAGAAAAGTTTTTTTAAATAAACACTTCCACACAACCACTTATACTCCGAATACCATTCATTCCGAAACTTTCGAACGTACACGTTGTCTTTTGACTTCCCCTTTTTTCCACATCGAGAGAATAAGGCACAGGTCTCTCGCAATTTAAAAAATCATTTTTGTCCTCAATTTTCCATCTGGAAAATGGCATTTCCAATAAAATACGTACTGGATCATACATAGGAAACATTTCTACAATTATTATACAAAACAAATATTAACAAAGAACCGTTATAATCGTGCACTGGGCGACGCGTATCGTATAAACTGTAAAGGCGGGTATCCACTTGTGGCAACGCTCCGTAATGTAACAACGAACATGTTACGGCCTGTTGCAAAAAGTGACACGGTTCGCTGCGAAAGTATATGTGGTTTTGGTCTTATCATTCATTCCGTAACGTAACAAAATAAGGTTACGAGACGACACAGGAACATAAACTCGCAGTATGAACCGGACTGCAATAATGGATTTGTCACTGCAATTGCGGTTGGTTAACAGCAGCGTCATATATTTTTATTCATCATACAATTTTGAAGAATAAGAAACGGAAATCTCCGGAAATCTTTTCTTTACTCCACTTCATGGCACAAACGCAGAAAAACACACTCTTTCTAGTCACTGCAGAAAACAGACTGACACCAGACCATATACAAAAGACTGACGAAACAAAAAATAAGACAAAATCACATGTGCAATAGGCAACGTTACGGCCAAAAGAGTAACCCCGTCTCAACATGTGGCAGAAAGTACTGTTGCATCTCTTTGATGCGACGACTAAAAACCGACAACTGATGATTCGTCCCGGATTAGTTACGCGTGTCAAATTTGTTATACGTACCATGCAACAATTTTCCGTCTCCACTAGCTGTAACGTAACATGTTCGGTGTTACGTTACGGGGCATTTGACACAAATGGATACCCGCCTTCAAAGGCAGGCGACAGGCGATGCTGCTTCAATTTCTGCGTAACTCGTATGGTCCGAGATTGATGTTCGCGCTCAACGAAGGTAATGTTTTTTTAGAAGGCGTTCACCGCGCAACTATTCTCCTTATTTCTGCGTATTAAACAAACAAACAATTCATTTTCAATATAGAATTATACCTAAATTATAAAATTTATATAACATTTGAAATAATTTTAAATTGCACAACCAAACGGAAATTTTAAATGAAGCGATGCGTCTCTTGCGTCACCCAACGAGCCGCCACTGTTTTAGGCAAACTTTCGCGTTGGGAACGAATTGGAGTGCCTGCCGAGAACTACTAATTTCGCCCCTCTCCAGGGACATATTAATTAAAAACAACATAAAATTGGCTACTGCGTTTCCTTCAAGGACTTATTTAACTATTATCCACATGTTTGTTCAGTTGCCGAGTTCCTTCAACTAGATGAATCCACAAAAATGCATGCCAAAATTAGCTTGTTCGGTCGTTGACCTAAATTTTTCTAATTTTATTTCCTATTTTTATACCGTGCAGTTTTTTGTTATGTTTAAATGTTTTTTATTTATACACTTGTAATATTAGCTTTTGTTGTTTTACCACTCGTTGTAGGTAAGCACTTTGATCTGAATAGGCAAACTAGGATTCTTATTCTACATAATATTTGGAATTTCTCCGTACAACAAAATATATGACTTTAAACACAAACGCCAAAGCCTACTTTTGACAGCTCTACCGCCTGGACTATACTAGCAACGTGTTATATTATAAATTATAGAGAGTTTCAGTACCACTTGAAGGCTGGCGTTTTATCGATAATCCCACTTTTAGTAAGAAAATGATAGAACAAGTAAATCCATTTAAACTATGAAAATATTGAAATACAGGGAGACTCCTATAATTTGAAAGATCACGGAGAACATGCAAACATTAGAAAATGCACCTTTCCTGTTTTGTCGAGAATTTTGTAAAGATACTCAATAATTATTATGATTAATGCGGGTGTTAATAGTTTCCTAAAAGCATTCTGCGGGGTGTGATTATGTTTATTATAGTACCGTACGCGGTTTTCTTTATGTTCAACGGGAGTGTAAAATTCAGGAAATATACGAGGTAAAAATATGCCTTTTTTCCTTATTGTGAATGCATTGTCAATTGTCTTATAAGATAAGCTGAAGAAAACTTATATAACTGGTACAGTGAAAAGATATTTTCTAAAATGCTGGACCAAAAAATGCGCATGTAAATGCTCCCGTTAAGGTAATATTTACTGTTAATAATTGTTATCAAATAAAGCAACACAACAAAAAATTATAAATAAGTCACCTGTTTATAGCTAGTACCGATTTGAAATGTATCAAAGAAAATACATATTAGTGAAGCACCCTATATACTGGAACGAGTGCACACACAGATAAATATATCTTAGAAACTGAAATTTATGATTAATTCGACATTATCGTTACTGACTAATTTTTGGCTTATAAAAACATATCACCCACATTAATATTGATTTATAGTAGCTGACTAATTGTTACTTAACAATCGGTATACTCATGATTAAAGCAATTTGTTCTGCATTTTTTAACTAATCACAATTTTTAAAATTGTAGGTTATTGTTAAAGACTAATAATGTATATAACATATAATTATTAAATTATTAATTATTAAACTACTTCCTAAACCCAGCCTACCTACCAGAAAAAATGTTAAAAATGTTTAAAACAACAACTACTTTACATTTAATTACATGTCTGTCTGTGATCTGAAGCTTCGCATCGATCAATTTATTCGATACGTATCTAGCGGCACCCTAATACCTGCCCTGTCGGCCTAGCATGGCGTGCCGGTGAACGATTCAGGTTTTTGCATTTGTCATTTGTGCGCGTGTGTCAGTTTGACGCTTTGCTTGTTTCGAGTGTATGGCACGAATTTTTATGGCAGTTAGTAGCATTGTGTTTCGTAAGCACCGAGCGGCACATGGCTTGACCATAGATTTAACCTATTTCTGCTACTACAACGCGGTTACTAGCGTAATATATGTAGATTACTGCTGTTTATTTGATTGTCGCCACAAAGTTTTCGATGTCTACTGTACTAATTAATACATTTTTAATTAAATAAAAAATAAACGTAAATCTTATTTTTTTTCTTAATTATCAGTAGAACAATTCCTATCAGTAGATATTATAACAAAGCCAATATATTCCTACATGTAACAACCAGATAAATAAATAATAATCCAAATCTAATTCCGATAAGAGAGTGTAAGAAGAATCAATCAATAAATTTGGATTAACATCAATTTTTTTTTAAACGCTTTATTAAAGTTTCTAAATAATTTTTTCGAAATATCTCCCAAAGGAAAAATTGAAATTAATTTTTCCGGACGGATTCGCACTGTATAAAAATGTGTAATGCCATCGAATAGGAAGAAGAGAGTTGTATTAACATTTAAATCTAAAATGTTATGTTCTTTATTGACGTTTACTTGCTGTTACTAATATTTTCGCAAATATTTATTTTAATATCATATGTCATATGCTTTGGTTAATATTTAATTCAATTTTATTAGAGATAATTGTGTATATATCGAAGCATTTCGTTTCTGAATACATTTGACCAATAAACCAACAATGAAAGGAAATTTATTGTTCCTTAATAGCAAATATTAATAAAGCTATGGTATGTTTTAATGGAGAATAGATTTACCAGGCATAAAATATCAATTATAGTTTATAGAATTATGATGGCGACATAAAAGTTCATTAGGTGATATTCGTGTTTTACTTCTAGAAATAACTATAATCTATCTGATTCTTGAATTTACGCTGAAGTTTTGATATCGAGGAAAAATTTGCATTCAAGAAAGTACGTAAATCAGATATTGAATAGACTCTTTTAGTATGATGTCGCATATTTAGGCAACCCACAACAAATTATCATAGTTGAAATTGTACAGACCGAATCTGACCCTTATTTACTATTTACATAGATACTATAGAAATGAACAACTTAAACACACAACAAATTATCTTATTTTTATAAGTACATATTTAAAAGTATTTAAGAACAGCCAACACGTGTTTCGTAAAATAGATACACTAATGTGCTTAAAACTTACAAAAAACAATATAAAATATTCTTAAATTTAAATAAAATAAAAATTTAACATTAGCCGTGTTATTCCTAAAGCGCATGCTCGGGAAGAATAGCCTCATATGCAGGTGAGATCTTGTTAATGTTGATTTGTCATCGCTGTTATCATTAGCGTATTTTTTCTTCTTTTGTTTAATGTTGGCATTTTCGAGTTTTATTCTACCAAGTATTTTTATTGTTTTTCTTGGTGTTCTGCTGTGTTAGCCTGTTTATCGAGTATTTTTTTCATCAAGTGGTTTATTAAAGACATACTCTTAACCAGAACTAAACTTTTCCTGAATGATATCCTGTTGCGAGGCTACTTCTTTATATGAAATTATCTTTAATGCGCATGCTCAGTAACATTGATATAATTTTACTTAATTAATTTAAAAGTCAATATTGCTCTATAAATTTAAAAATATGAATTATATAATTCTTTTAGTTTGTTACTTGAGGTTTGAAACCTCTTAAATATTTCTAATATTGTCAGACTATCGGGTCATGACAAAAACATTTCTTTTGCGCTTATGTCCAAAGGTCGAAAATCGATTTAGTAAATACGGAGAAATTCTTCATGACAATGTGTACTGTGGGGTTGCCTATTATTTGGCGTATGTGACGTCACTACAAAAAAGGTCTATAAGACCTCTTTTATGCACGCGTTTTTCTCCTCTCGACGCGAAATTGAGAAAAACGCGGTATATTTCTGCTCCATTTTATGCACGCGTATTCTATCAGTTGTCGCCAGTTTCATGTCACACAGTAGTCAGTGAAGTACATGAAAATGGATCCGTGTATATTGTATTTGTGCTATAAAAAAATATGTAATAGAAAACGTAAGATGCGATGGGTAGTACATCCAATTAATAGAAATAGAATTCAATTGCGTCCATTGCATCCATGTCCCGCTTGATCAATAGCTAAACTAAAACTAAAACAAACTGTGTTAAAACTATTCTTGACAGACAGAGCCACTGGACTTGCGACAAAGAGCGCTTTGCATAAAAACGCCAATATACTTTCGTGCTTTTTCGGAACGCGTGTCGCCAAGCGTTCTGTAAAGCCATCGCGACAGAATTGAAAACGCGAGAGCAAATAAACGAGCGTAAAATGCATAAACGTAGTAACTCTATTCAGGGTATCTTGAAACGCGGCGTTTTTGTCAACTCCGCGTTGAGAGGAGAAAAACGCGTGCATAAAAGAGGTCTAATAGTATAATAATCAGTGATAATAGTCTTATCTCAGTATTAAGGTGGGTAATTGTGGATAGGCAATATGCAACAACATGTGATTGTTGGGTTGCATATATACATTACATTTTTATTAAATTTAAAGAAGTACATATAAGCAGCGACCGAATTTAGGGATTGTGTACGATATGCACATGTAAATAATATAAAAGATCAATTAAGTCTTGTAATAAACTTTGAGATTTAATTAATCATTTCTGGTACATCCCTAACCTTGTAAAAATTATAAATCCTATAAAACAAATTCTTTGAACTAGACTTTACTGGTTGTTATCTGTGTACTTTTATGTATTTATTTATTGTACGTATATTATCTGGATTTTTACGGATTTCGAGTGGATTTTTGTGAACAACTCGACAATAATGAACACAATACTGATATCTTAAGGTACTGAATAGAGGGTGTCCAAAAAAACTGCCATTCGCTAGTTTTTAAGATATTTTGATGCAATTTGGCATGGGTTTTTGAATAAGGTTTCGAATAGGTTTATCTGAAATAGTATGTATGTTGCATGTCTCAAAAAATAGCATACAAATCAAGTATAGACTGTGGTTCATTTAATACCAAATATGAGGGAAATACTATGACTTTGTTGTGTTCTAAGTGAAAGGATACAAATGCATATAACATCAACTTACTCTTTGTCTAAATCTGTCTCTTCCACACGCGTCCTTCCATCCAAATGTACCTCCACCAGACCATCATTTTCGTCGATATACCTGATCTCGTCCAAATTCAAATCATTAAAACCCATCTTCTTCCCCCCTTTCTTCACTCTCTCCTCGCCCACGTGGTTGATCTTCACCTTCACCGGTTCCAAATTTCTAATATTGTTGTTCTTCTCCGCGACCTGGGATTTATTTTTATCCAGACAAACGACGATCTCTATCTGCACGTCTTCCTTGGAAGGACTCTCACGCACGTTCACGTCTACGCTCTTGATGCTGTTGTTGTTCCTCTCAGTCTTTCCAGGCGAAGACGATGGTTCTCTACCACGCACCTTCGAAGGCGGTCCCATCGTCACAAATTCATTAACTTTTTTTCACAGGGGAAGAGAATTGTACGCGAAAGTTCGAATCTGTTTCCGTCTGCTCCGGACGAACATTTCACTTGGCTTAGGCCGCTGGAAACCCGAAATTGTTCATATTACGAGTTTACGAAACGTGCCAGTTTCGACGAGCGTCCGCGGGAAGCAAAAGCGCACTGAGTTTGGTGTAGATCGTTTAGGTGGAAGGACTAGTTAATTAGTTATTAGGATAAACATAAACATAGATAAATTTTACGAAATGCAGGCAAATATCCTACTCCCACCTAGGCTCCGCGTATCTTTCGCTTTCCGTCTGAGCTCACTTAATGACTTTATTGCCCGTTAACGACATACAAACATAATTTTTCTCATATTCAGATGAATCGTAACGTCTAACAGCGGTCGAAATTGAAATAGTTCAGTGTTTAGTAATTAGCGATAAAAAATCAACTGTTGATTGTCGCTAGCGCAGTGGTACTTCCATGGAAAAATTGTTCGGGGATGCAGGGGGTAAAGTAAAAATATAGTTTTTGTTTTCGTACCTACACGATTTGATTATGGTGATAATAAATGTGGCACTTCGTTGGAAATCTCTTTTTAGACAGTGTTTCTACGCCACTGAAATTTTCGTAAATACAGTAGCATTTAGCGAGCGACGCTTTAGAGAAACAAAATCTCTTGGAAGACAGAATTATTTCAAATGAAGAATTAGAACTAATTAACTATATTTTCAAGGTAAGCAAATATTCATTCGAGGTTTACCATGGTAAATTCAAATATTAAATTATTGTAGAACGGCCACAAGAGTCCACAGAAAGTGCTTCGAGACAGTTAGAAATAACCCAAAGTAAAATTATTAGAACGTTACATAAATATAAATACCGCCCCTAGAAAACTATGTAGGTCCAAAAACTCACCCAAAATCAAAAAATTCAGCGATTAGAGTACTGCAGAGAATGCTGCACTTGAAAAATGGCGACCTAAACTATTTTGAAAATATTTTATGGACTGATGAGTCGACTTTTACAACAGCTGGCATTTATAATAGAAAAAATACTCATACCTGGGCAAATGAAAATCCTCACTGTACTAGGGAAATTCCAAGTCAAGGACGTACATCGTTTAATGTTTGGTGTGGTATATTGAGAATATTAAGGTGCAAGGAAAACAAATTGGAAGACCTGGTGCTGATTAACTGTACCAATTTAATTTGACACCAATACGGAGCGCTTCATCCGCACAGAACCAGAGCAGTACGAAATTATTAGGTTTGATTTGTGGATTGGTAATGGAGGAAATATTCAATGGCCTTCAAATAGACCAGACCTTACACCCTTGGACAGTTTTCTGTGGGGTTACTAAAAAACTAGTGTAAACTTAAATGAACTAAGACATAAAGTTGATTAATGCATACAAAATTTAAGTGAATATAATTCCTATTTCATGCTAAATGCAGTTCTGAGCATCTGTGACCATTTGTGTTTTAGTTGGTTTTTATTAATTAGGTATTAAAATTCTGTTAAAGTTAAGACTTGTTAAAGTTACGAATGATTTTTATTATTGTCATAAAATAAACGGATAACTTCAAATTTTTCGTTCTCACTAAACATTATTTCTTTGTTAAGAAAGTCATTTGCTTATTCCGCGTGCCTCGTCCATAGCCACTGGGATCCGTCAGACATAAATTTCCCTCCTGTTTTTTTTTCAAAAATAGTTTTAAACTGAAATATGTCGAAAAGTCCTGAATTATTCTGCATAATAATTTAGATTATGTCATACGACGTCGGGTGGTCAGTCAGATATAGATGAATAACATGGAATTAATTCAAATAAAAAAAACAGATGAAATCACATAATTAGAATTTTAAACAGGCCAATTCTTGGATATTTTGAGGTTCTGACCTCATCAGCGTAGATTGTCGATTTTATAACAAGCACAAAGAACGTTAAAAGATTACTATTTATGTTAACGCAAATGACTGAAATAATTCTAATTATTTACTAAGTATTAAAAATAATTGAACCAAGGATACCTAGATACAAACAGTTACTCGAAGCGTATGAATCACGAGATAATATATGGAGGTATTTTCATCCATTTTTTTTCTTATTTGCGCATGTGTTACAACTCTATGAAGGCGAAGGTTATATAGCGCTTAACATTGAGGGAATTTTATGGACAATGATGCGTCAGAACTTGAATTCCACAAATTACGATTTGTCGAGATTTATCAGCGGTGACGTGCTGGTAATTAACTTTGTAAAGACCGTCTAGTAAATATTTCGTATACAAATGTAAATACAAAGCTGAGTAATAAGATAATTTTACATCACGAATATCCTAAAATGGAAGAACGCATCAGGAAAACTGAATTTCTCTTGGAAATTTTAAATAGCCTAAAGAGGTCTCGGACATTCAATAATTTCGACAATAAAATGTAAATAACGCCTTTATCATATCAATATACAGTTATAACACTGATAAGTCAAGGTTGCGCATACCATTCAGATTGGGTCAGGTCAAAAAAATATTCTCCGTTATTTCAGAATGCATGTAGGACAATTATTTTATTTTTTTCCACGGAATACTTGGCACCGTCTCATACAACGTCTAGACTATTTATGAAACAGAAATATTTAAGTTTAAATTAGAATAAAACGTTCAAGGCACGCCACTGGTGTGAAATATTATATCGGTAAGTCGTTGATTGCGCGTTTTTTTTTAGAGGCCTGTAGGTATAGACCTTGCATCAGCTCTGAGACTACCCTAAGCAAAAATTCTAGCTACGCCCATGTCCTTTAGTAGAAATCTCTTCAATTATACACTACACTAGTGTCAAATCCAAATTTTATTGAATTAAAATTGACCATCCTGTATTGTATTTTTAGGCATTAATATAACAAATGGGAGATCTACGTCTAAGTCTTCTATGAACGTTTTTAAACGACATTTAAGAATTTTCAAGATGTAATTAATTTTATTCTGCTTAATTTAGCTTTTATGATCTAATTACAGTTTATTAGCCTGTTAGCGTTTAATAGTGTCCTCCTCCAGAAATACACCACTTAATTTAGAAATGCAATTATCTAATAATTAATTAACATTATGCAGACTAAGGTAATTGTACTAGAATATAAATAATTATTTTCACTGACATTGTTATTAAGGACCAATCTGTAAAGTCTCAAACGAATTTATTTCAAAATATGGCCTTTAGGGACGAAAATTTGAAACATTCTGACTCAAACTTCAAAGTTAAGCAAATACAAACTCGTGCTACACTAGAACCTCGTAATACACCCGTGGAGAGATCTTTACGTGTATGGCCGACTTTATTGTAGATACGTTCATAAAGGCAATCAGTATTAACAACTTTTTGATTAGATAAATGTCTGTATAAGTAGTAAATTGGATACTGATTAACAAAAATAATCTCTAGGAGAAAAATAATGACAATCTTGATATTTTACGATTTTGTAGATTCCATCGCGAAATTAAGGTAGACATTTAGAAAATTCCATGCCTCGTTCAATGCGTTGGGTCATAAAAAAACATGATATATTAAGAAATGCAGGAGACGACAAATTAACGTAATTAAACATAGAAAATATATATTTTTTTATTAAGAACATTTTATCAAAATATGATTCATTTTCATTCTATTCAATGCTTGTTTCACAAATTACACAAATTGCAATTTTATTTAGTTGTGAGACAAATGCGTATACAGTATCTCTGAGAATAACCTTCTAATGTATGTAGTTTCACTCGACAAGATGAATCACTACATTTCCATTTAAATTGATCAGTTATTTATAGTATTTACGTATTTACTATCTTGTAATATAAAACATACGTTTGTCATCAATTTTTGTATTACAGCTTTACTAGGTTTTAATAGTATGATGTATATTGTGGCGAAAACAAAAAACAATTGAAAATGTTTGTACAAATTTGTGATACGATTTTTGTTTGTTATGTATTTTTTAGCACATTCAGGAAAACAATGGATATTATTGTTGATTCGCTTTTTATCACGGTTATTCAGAAACGATACATTTCCTAGGCAGTTTAGTTTAAGTAAAATATATCAAGTGGTCTGAACAAATATTTGGCTATCCAAATATTTTTGATAACGACAGGCGCTTATCAATTTCTTTTTGGTGACATCATGACATGATTTTCAATTTTCGATAGTAGGTATTTGAAGACGTAAAACTAATAAATATAAAGAAGATATAAAAAGTATCATTGAAAGAAGCAAAATTTGCTGTTCGCAATTCATTCAAAATTATTTCTCATATTGCCACTACAATAATTTTGCTTAGAAGGGTTTTTACTTTAGTTTGAAGGTAGGTAAAATGCATCCAACTTATTTGAAAGTGATATTAGAAGAATAAAGGATATTTCTTTGAAAGGTTACATTATTTAGCAATTTTATAATTTCGGGTATGTGTTTTTGTATTAATAATATTTAGACATCATTTTTAATTTTTATTTTAGATAATTATTGTTTACTAGACATTGTTGGTATAATTATATGCTAGTTACGGCAGCCGTCCATAGAGTAGCTGTTTCTTACAGTATCACCTGTTAGATGTAGGTTAGTGTCTATGAAGATGGATATATTTCACTTGACAGGACTTTTTGGAAAATTCTTGAATTTATTTGAATATTGTCGACGCAATTTATCAACATCCAACAAGTATACCTTTTATATTTAAAAATCATTCTAAATTTCATTATTCCCTTATTTAAACAGTGACGTAGCATTTGTATTTTTTAAAGGGCTCTGAGAATGAAGTTTGCCTGTTATTAGTTTTTTTAGCATGCGAATTTTGCAAAGGAAATGTACCAAATATGAAATAATTTCAAAATGTTTTTTCCTCTAGAAAGGAGTGAGTAGTGACATTGTAAATGTTTATTTAGATCATTTCTGCAGATATGTCGCGAAATTAAATAAAGCTCACAACCGGAAGCCTTGAGATATCAGGGAACAGCGGCTTCATTCATCATAAATCGTTTTTTATATTTGTACAATCAGTTTTCTCAAGGGCGTAGGTATACAAGAAGGGTTAGGGGGCCGTCCCCCTTATATTCCCGCTACGTCTTCCTTTAAAATGAAATTTAATACAAATATTTAAATTTAAATAAAAAATAACATTTCTATCAAATAAATAATGCCACAGATTCGGGTATGTAACATATACGTCTCGAGTTTTTGAATTTCGAACTAATTAATACTTAGAGGGTCAGAAAAACTTAAAGCAAACTGAATAAAAACTATTAATTTTTAATTTGGCAAAACTTAGGACACTGTGAAAAAAGGAAAATTAGGTACCTTTATGCATTTTGTATGTACGTGAATTACATATAGGTTATGCCTATTTCCTTTATAAAACCAGATAGGTAAGACAAATGGGTATTTTAAACATCTAGAAACGCACTTAAATTAACACTTGCCTTCGCAACTTAACAGTACCTACAAAAGAAAACAACGTTTACATCATAAACTGGTTGTGGTATTGTTTATAACGCGTATTTTTTTATTCACAACGCCCCGATATCTATTGTCGGATTATCATCAGTACCCACGCATACAGATAAGGCGAGATTTAAACTGTTATTAAATAAAAATAATGCCTGAAGCGAGAAAAAGTTACGTTTGTATGTTTGTTTACACAACAGGTGAAGAAAGTGAGGTTATGTCACCCGTACACTCACCGGTTGGGACTGAAGTCTCGGCTCCGAGTCTGTTAAATAATCCCGATTTTCCCTACCAACTGGCACGTTTTTAAACTTTCACGGTAAACTACACGAAAACGGCATGTGGACTATTCTTAGCCGTGACCTTCGGGACTTACCTCTCGGCAAAACAACTAAACCACTCCGCCACGAACCAAAACAGCGCGAACACAGACGCACGTGACACTCGCGGCGCGTTATGTAGAAGATAAATTCCCCTGTTTGATGAAATGTCCGTGCAAGTGGTCACCGTTGAGGTTCCCTACCACGATCCGCCCCGCAACCAACAAACCGACGGACCCGGGCGAGATATGTGGGACTTTCATATCAAAATATTGCATCAATCTGGCCGAACCGTCGGCTGCGGGCGATTTGAAACGTTCGTCGCATGGCAAGGTTACGATTCGCTGGCCGCACACACATAACGTGGATACGGCATACATTCACCGTTAAAAAAAATCGCTCTCGACGTCGAGCACCTCGGAACGGTGTCAATAAAAATAAATTACACGCTGATAATGCTCGCGGCGTCCTAGGAAAACTAGCGGTGATGAAAAATGTCCGCAAGGGGCGCATGGACTCTGGACACTTTTACCGGCCGTTGTGTTTGTTTTTCTTGCATCCAATGCGGATTTTCTGGGCTCCAAAACCTAGTATTTTCCATATAAACAAAAAGTTGTTTCGTCAGTGAAAATTATGTGATTTTTTAAGTTGGGTTGTCTTTTAAATAAACTAATTTCCTCGCAAAACTGTAATCTTCTGTCTGTGTCATCTGCCCATAGTTCTTGTAAGACGTTAACTTTGTATGGATGTCACTTTTGACTCTTCAGAGTTATCTGAACTGAGGATTTCGACAAGTTGAAGTTGGCCGAGATAGATCTAACGGATGAGTAAGGATTTTCAGTGACGTGACGGACATTATTCGATTTCATTGAATTTAATTCTTTCGGTGCGCCAAAGCACAAATAAAAGGAGGAAATATTCGGAAATACCCTCATGGCTTTGCAACATTCTGGTATTGATTTACCACTTACACACACGCTAGTCGAGGGTCGATTTGGGTTTATGCACTGTCAGGAACTGGTGGTAGAAATTAATCATCTAATGAGCTGACCCAACGGAAGGAATAAAGCCAAATACTGTTTCCGGTTTACAGATGGGAATCTGCGACTGAGGCCTCGGTGCATCAATCATTATCATCCTTGGGGCGATCTTAATTGATTTGAAAGACGAAAAGAACAGAAAGTAAAGAGAATTTTACAAATAGCGAAGCTGTTTTGTAATAAAACGCCCCCCAAAGCAGTTACAGCTTCAAATAACATAACTTTCATCCAAAGATGATACAAATTTGATGAGAAATAAAACAGCAATACCGAAAAATCGATCTGCTTCAAGAAAAATTGAGGAATAAATGATAAAGTCTCTATTTTAAGTATTGTTGACATCAGCCACGTAAAAGGAAACCAAGCCTTTAACTTTTTAGAAGCAGCAGATGTGTGAAATATTTGACTAGCTTTATTTACTTTCAAGTGTGCACACAAATCGACGGTAGAGTATGTCAGATTTTGATTGTACATCTGGCAGGAAATTGCAATAGAAAATATATGTGTATTGATACACATGAGACATATTCATCAGCTAAATTTATAATAAAAAAATGTTAGAAAATAAACATTAAAGATAAATATAAAATAGAAAGGGACCTCAAATAAGATGCTATAAATAGAACCAGACACCTTGCCAGACAAAAGAAAATAAATCACCCATATTAACAGCGACTGATGATGGACAAGCTAGTAAATAAATACCACAACACTAGAAAATATGAAATTTTATTGGGTCACAGATAATGTTACGCCTGCCTTGGAAAAATGTCTGTCGATGACAAACAAATCAAATTGTATGTTTATCCCTGTATTGTATGTACAAACCCAATAAATGAATGTAAACCCACCCGAAAAATCAATTGTTAAAGCGTCGATTATACAATACATTCTCAAAATGAACGTCCAGTTTCATGTTGCATCAAAGGGAGCGGAAGGAACGGGAATAATAATTTAATAACGTCGGATGAGATGAAACTTAATTAGTTGTGAAAAATGTGTTCTTTTCGAATGAATCATCTGACACGGCGAGCCGTGAAATAGCCGGCTCATCGCCATGGCAACCATTGAGTGAGTTACACAAACGAACGGCATGCAGGAAACAATAACTTTCCTTGTTTAAAACCCGCATCGGCATCAGCGTGGTTGTAGAGGTAGAGGAAGGGCAGTGAACTACGTATATGAGCGCCGAGGATGTTTATGGTCGAGAAATAAAGGTCAGAGGGGTAAATGTGGAGCTTTGTTAAATTAATTATTAAAATCGCTAAAAAAATTGTACCTAATGTAAAAATGAGGTTATGCCAATACCGGTAGATTGGGTGAGTTGAAAAAATAGCAAATGGATTTTAAAAAGTAAAACACATTTTTGCCTACCTGCCAATTAAAGAGTCCCTGTCAGCCATCCCTCCAGTTGCTGTCACAAACCACAAGTCTTAATACTCTGGGCTTTAGATATTTCTAGATTATTTATAATTATCTCATTCTGAGGTCTTTTAAAAATATTTAAACAAACTGCGAACTTTTAAAACAGCGAACTTGTAAAACAGCGATAACATGTGCCAGCCCGTTGATAACGAAGTTATTATTATCATGGCTAATAAGTAGAAAAACAAATTAATTAACATTCCCCCTCCCGTTCTAAACAGCACGACTACGTTCGAGGTAAATGGACGATATTAATTACACAACCACACAAAAATCGACTTCCGGGCCTAGAGGTCATGCCATGTTTATTATACGTTTTTTGGGTCGCTGAATCCGAATCCGAGGTCCATTTAACCCCATCACCTCAGGATTTTTCATAACCACAAGGAAAAAAACGATATTCTGAACAATTAAACCATATAACCTTAAAACTCAAGCTACCAATCTAAATCCAATTAACCAAATCCCATAAACATTTAACCCAATGATATCCCAACCCAATAAGTTCATGAAAAATCCTGAGGTGATGGAGTTAAATGGATTCAGATTCAGCGACCCAAAAAACGTATAATAAACATGGGCCCGAAAGTCGTTTTTTTTATGTGGCTCTGTTATTTCTGGCTATAAGAGTCCATTCAGTCAGGTAAAACCGCAGTAAATCTTAGTTTTTAATCATTATTATTAACGAGTATTTAGACATAACTTAACTGTAACTTTATCGTAAACCTTGGTCTTAGTCTTAATGGTCTTAATTTTTACCTCTTTCATAAAAGAACTGACGCTTAGCCTCTTTCATAAAAGAACTGACGCTTAGAAATGAACAATCTAATGACTTTTGCGCATGCGTTCTTATTGTAAGCTTAAGGTCTGTCGAGGTCACGTAGACCTTTAAGAGTGGTACAGTCTTTCCGATCTCAATTGAAGAACCAAGAGGTTGACAGTATATACCAGGTTCAGTCGCTAACGCAGCAATATTGAAATATTTGAAAAACTTGTTCCCATATTTATTTAGCCCATATACAGGTCTGGTCGTCCAGTCGATGAATGAGCGCGCGGGCAAACGCGGCACAAACACAGCCGCATTGGGCGACCTGACCATAAATTCAGTTGTCGACAAATGACCTAGCACCAATGCCGAATTTGGTGTGATTCAGGTAATTTTAATTTATTATAGGCACTTTCTACATTCATTGCGAAAGGGATAAATAACAGGGATATTTTACTAATATTATTACAAATTGGATTTTGGAGACCTTTTGAAACGGAACAAAACGAAGTTTACCATCAATATAATAAAAGACACAAATAATTAAAACACATTATATACAAATTATTATAATATTATATATTATAATAATTTCGGAAAGACTATACTAATTTGGAGTTTTAATAAACTAACTAACATCTAACTTCTTAGGAAAAAGGCTAGGGCTAAGTTAGGGCTAAGACCTTTATTGATCCCAAGAAAGGATATTCTTCTATTCAATTTGCTACAATTAAATACAACATAAATGAAATCAAGATCCGCAAATTATTATCAACGATTTTTTTTCCTTTTTTATTTGATAGGGTTATAAATTTAGTTTTAATTAACCACAAATGCCTTTTACATAGGAAGTAGATAACTGTTGATAGTTTCACGATAACAAGACAAGATAACGTTTCAAAAACTCATTTGTTTTCATTCTCGAGACTCAAATAAAAACGAGTGAAAGTCAAAATTGATTTTTTTCGATCAAGCTGATTTAGGCACAAAACAGATAAATTTTCTTAAAGTTAACAACTTGTCATGTAATCCTGAACCATTTCTATATTTTTTTTTATTTGAGATATGTGCAATCAAACAAAACTACGTTTACAACATCTACATTTGCAGTTAAATAAAAAAGTAGGTAATGAAGAATGCCACAAATGAATAATGACAGACAATATCATTTATACTATATTGCAATGAAACTTGCTCTCAGTTTGTGAGTAGGTATTTAAATGAAAGCTTCAACATGCTGACGGCTATCTGGAACTGATACATATTAGAAGTACGTATTGTGTCGTCATTACTTAAACATGTTGACTGCTTCTTATGACATGAATAATAGGGTTTATGAAAATTCATTCAAATTACTTGTTTAATTCTATTAAATATTCAAATACGCGACTATATATCATCCAGTATGCAAACAATAGCGGTCCTAGTTGGCTGGGTAACGAATCTTTATAATAAAAACTGTTTACGTACATCTATTTTTATTATTTAAATAAAATCTGGCTGCAATTTTTATTATATCAACAGAGCTGTAAATTTTCTACAAGCGAATACTAATATGTTTATTTTTCACCGCTTGCCAAAGCTATGAAAAATATTTAGTATGTTATTATTTAATTAATATTACGCACAAATTGTGACCGCGCGAGCCGCCTCTGGATCGAAGAAAACCCGTCCGGACGGCAAATAAATTAGTTCAAATTCGATTTGTTGCGTAGAAGAGACAATTTCCACGTAGTATCATTTACGTAGTGCGTAGGAGCCAACTTATTCGTTAAGCTCGGACGTCGACGTCGCGACGGACAGGCGACAGTAAGCGTATTTTGATTGTTAGTCGACCAAGGCGAGAAATGCCAAGAATTGCGGCTCGCAAAGCATATGCAATACGCAGTTGATAGTGCGATGTCAGCCAATTATTGTCCTACGAGTTTCAATGCCAAATGCTGGGTAGCCTGCAAGTTCAATAGGATTGATTAATGGGGTCAGATTGAATTGTCTTCTATTAGTCCGGGGTCACATACGAGGCGAGAGGAACAAGATCTTGAAAAATATGCCGACGTTTAAAGTAGATACCATAGAACCAGCAACAAGAAGAGAGGTCTACATCAGGGCGGGCCTAGGGGTTGTATAGCGGGTCCGCCACCACAGAGCCTGGCCCGAGAACAACAAGTACTGGTCAAATATCCCTAAGGTTAAGGAAGTGCGATGTAAGTCAATCTGTAGCTGGCGACGACCACGTACCTAGAGCAAAATCTGCTAATTTTCAGAATTAGTCCAGACGGAATCTGTTTCAAAGAGTCCATATTTGGGTGAATCGTATATCCACGGAGATTTTTGGCTTTTTGGCTTTCAAATATCGCTAGAAATGAAAATTTTTCTATGCGCATAAAAAAAACGTGGGCTTAACTTTTGGCGGCACAATATGTTAAAAAATTCGAAAAATTTCATATTTTTCTTCCTATTTAATTGTGTATCTTTTCAAGAGTTGATTTTAGGCGAAAATGGAAGAGGAAAGAAATGTTTGTAAGTAAATTTTACAAAATATGACTAGTTACAAACCGAATGAATCATGATTATTATTGTTAAAAACGGAAAAATCGCCTAAAATTGGGTTAAAAAACATTACTTTTTAGGGAATTTTTTTGGGGTCTTTAAGTTGGGTATAGGACCTTCATACTTGGCTCAAGAAAAGTTCATGTTATGTAGAATCATTACACCAGATTTCATCAAAATCGGTTCAATAGATTTTGCAAAATATTTGCAATACAGATTTTGAAAAAATATTTGTAAAATTTTGCACAGCAAAAACCAAGGCCCTTAGGTACTTGAAAATTTAATCACATATAGAAGGGCTCTCAAGCATTCAAACGCTTTTTGAAAAATTCGAATCCGTCAATTAGGAGAGCTCTTAAAGACTCCAAAAAAAATCCTAAAAAATAATGATTTTTAACCCAATTTTAGTCGATTTTTTCCGTTTTTTACAATAATAATCATGATTCATTCGATTTCTAACTAGTCATATATTGTAAAATTCAATTGCAATCATTTTTTTCCTCTTCCATTTTCGCCTAAAATCAACACTTGAAGAAAAGATACATAATTAAATAGGAAGAAAAATATGACATTTTTAGAATTTTTTTAACATATTGTGGCGCCAAAAGTTAAGCCCACGTTTTTTATGCGCATAGAAAAATTTCCATTTCTAGTGATATTTGAAAGCAAAAAAGCCAAAAATCTGCGTGGATATACGATTCACCCAAACCAAAACAGATACTAATATAACCAAGATGTAACAACCAAAAACTAAACCTAAAGAATAAATAAACCGAATTTGAGATATAGCAAAATTTCCCGAGTAAATGAGCTTTGTCAGTCAATTATCAAAGAAAGTAGGTACCTATTTTTTTAAATAGCCACGTGCATTTGCATTAAATAAATGTAAACTATTTATATTGACTCAGTTTTATATTACAAAGAAAAACTGAAGGCAACTTTGAGCATCGTAAATATTTTTAATTGTACTACGAACGAGGGCAAGCCCAACTAATAAGTAATCATATCACTCGTAGAAATAACTGAGCTGGCTCAGAGCTGGAAAATATCCAGCTTATCTCTCAAATACTCATGGGCGTAGCATATCGGCATATCGGTAAGTCGCTGACTGCGTGGCGTTTTTTTTAGAACATTCATATGAATTAGATTTCGTGGAATTAATACTTTTTACATTTGACCCTATATTGATTACAATATTGTTATTCCAATTACTCAGTTTCTAATATTAGCGTTTCCTAGACAATTGCTCACTATTTTTGGAAAAAAAAACTCTATAGAAACGGCTATTTTTAGACCGTATAAGGAATAAAAAAACACGTGTTTCAGTTTAAACAGGCTCCCTAATTGTCGGGAATTAAACGCACTGAAGCTCGTGGAAGTGGAGCTTTAATTATAAAACAAATACTTAAAAAAAAGTTTAGCTGTTAGACAGTCGAATTTTGAGAATAAACAAGTGCATACCAGCTGTTTCATGCAAAACTCCGGGGAAAAAGTGCTGGAAAAAATTCGGAGGAGAGTCTGGGACAAAAGTCCGGGCGAAAATTCCGGGGAAAGAGCCTCCGGTGCTTGGTATATGGTATGTGTTAAAAAAAAGCAAAAAGGATAAAATAGGATTTTTTTTCTTAAATCACCACAATGTGTTACAAGCAGTGACTTTATAATTAAATTTAGTAAATGTTTAATTATCGTCTATCAGATCGGCATATCGGTAAGTCGCTGAGTGCGTAACCTTCTTTTTAGAATGAAATCAAAACGTGTTCAGGTTTTTGAAATTTTATTCGCAAAGTTGCTGATTGCGAAAGCTTTTTTTTAGTTGCTCCATAGAGCTTGCAGCTACGCCCATGCAATCACTTGTTTAACCATCGGATTCGAATGTATTTTTAGTTTACATCATGAATCAACTTTTAATTACATACCATTGCTCCATTATAATAATGTCATAATTAATAAAAGGCCAACGAATGAATATATTTCTGACATTCTGACGTAACAAAACCTCAAAAATATTTTTGGTTTCCCATATAACAATTTTTGAGATGACCTAAGACTCATTATCCTCGCTGTTTTTGCGAATCGAATGACGTAATCCCCAGCAATTGAACTAAATTGATGAAAGTAATATCTCAGTCATGGTCAACCATTATCGCGAAATTAAAATGCGAATGGATATCAATTAAACTGTATGTCTGTTCTGTTGCGTCTGAGCTTTTGTGTTTGTGTGAAAATTTAAACCACCGGTAAAGTTTATATTTTCGAGGAAAATAAACTGTGTTTATTATACGAGACAATGTTTTTTACACCAAATATTTTTCACGAATTTTCACAAGCACGGCATACTTCAAAGGTCGGTGCAAAGTGGCTGTCCAAATATCTCTCACTAATAGAAACAAAGCGAATTGTCAAGTGTTCCAGAAGTTTCTGGATCTATCATTAGATATGATAACTCTATAAAAGAGAATGAAATATATGGACCTTGTGACGAAACGTATATGTGTAGAGAGTAACATACGAGAAAAACGACAATCAAAAGTTTTACAGAATTGTGTTTTGTTTTCCTAAATCTGGATCTAGTTCCAAGTGAATTCTTATCGGATTTGGAATGTAATTGGAAAATTCTCTGAATCATTTTCAAGTATTTTTATTCAGCTTCCTGATTTCTCAGTTCTGTGACTTTTCTGAACGTGACGAAAATAAAATAGTTGGATGGAGAAATCAAACACAAAAATGTATACCGGGTGATTCAGTTTGATATTCGCGGCCTTGTATCTCTTTTATTTTAACAAATAGCTATAACAAACCCAATATATTTTTAAATCACCGGTCAAACTCTATCAAATGACGTTATTAGATCGTCTCCATGGTAACATATGTCAAAATTGCTATAGTTAACTGTTTTTGTTCAAATGGCACACTATATATATTTTTTTATCAATTCTGGAAGATATTTTTTCTGCGTTCAGCTATATAAGGAAGTCTATAGTTTCATTAGAAATATTGCTCGAAAAACAGCAAAAATTATGAACCCTACTTTCAGTAGCTTTATTCTGAAAAATGATAGCCAGTTGCGAAAACAACTGAATTTTGACGTTTCTAAATAACGGTTTGTCAAAATAATTGACATTTTGTACCTATCTATGCTATCTATAACTAATTATAACATGAATACTTACAGTAAACCAAGAAAAACTAGATATGATTTTAATTTATGGAGAGGGCCGAAAGAACGCTAAAAAGGTCAGGTATTTATACCAACGTCGTTTTCCGCAGAGATAACTTCCATCAGATAAAATTTTTGGAAAGTTAGCCAGGAATTTGACGGCAGATGGAAGTTTTTAAAAGAAATGAAGTTTTTTAAACCCAGAAGGGCAAGATATGAAGATGTTAAATGGCCTGCTATATCTCCGGATCTCACTCCTATAAATTTCATTATTTGGCCTTACCTAAATGATATTGACGACCTTAAAAACAGAATAAGAGTAGAATGTCGGTGATTGTTTCAGCAGCTGGCTATCATTTTTCAGAATAAAGTTCGAAAAGTAATGTTCATCATTTTTGTTATTTTTCTAATAATATTTCTAATGAAACTATCTAGACTTCCTTACATAGCTGAACGCAGAAAAAAAATATCTTCCAGAATTGATAAGAAAATATATTTGAACAAAAACAGTCGACTATAGCAATTTTGACATAATATGTTACCATGGAGACGATGTAACAATGTCATTTGATAGAGTTTGAGCGGCGATTTAAAAATATGTAGGGTATGTTATAGCTATTTGATAAAACAAAAGAGATACGAGGCTGCGAATACCAAACTGAATCACCCGGTATATGAAAAATCTCAATAGATGTGCCTAAAATCATATAATGGCAGACTAGTCACTACCCTATCTACAAATTTGCGAGTTTTGTATTATAGACATATATATATATATATNTTGATTAGTTACAATATATATATATATATATATATATATATATATATATATGTGATTTAAATTTGTTACAATATCCTTGAGGAAGAAAACATATATACACTTTTGTAGGTTTATCTAGACTAAAGTAAATTAAAATGTTTGTTTCAAGGACTCACACCTGATGCGCGGTTCCGTGACACACACCAATATCATCTAACTGCCATGCAAGTAACGAATTCACAGGTTTACAATTTTTTTTGCATTCATGTAAACAAACCTGTCATAAAGAAAATGTTCTTTCAAACATGCAATTCGTTTCTCTCACCTTAACAAAGCTCTTCGCCACTTTTCCCCTGTCTCGACGACGATGAGCTGAAGTTTCATGTCCAGGGTCCCTCGGCTGCACCAGGTCCTTCACCACTTACACACCGTCAATATCAACTGTAACATATGGGTTTTTCTGCAATTCGGGTTAATGCAGCTACAGCACTGCGCTCATTCTCGAAATGTCACCCGACCCGGCTGTAAATATGACTATATTTAATTTTGGCAGACCGCAAAATCGCGGAATTGCCGGTACAATGGGTTCCCCGAGTTACCGCAAGCGATCAGAGAAAGTGTTCGAACTTTGAGTTCTTCACAAAACGATCGGGTTATTCGCGGGTTATGTATGTAAGCATCGTGTAGAAAATTTCATATACTGGGTGTAACAGCGACGTTGTGACGGACCTACAAGATTGGTTCCCGTCACAAATAGGACAAATACAAAAACATAGACGGGACTGTGTTCTGGACTAGAATATTATTCCTCCCAAGGATATCGTTGCTTGGATAACATGATAATGTAATAACTGGAATAGAAATTTATCCCAGTATGTAAAAGATCTAATACAAACAAGTAGATCCCATTAGCAAAATCATCTGGTCAATGCCCCCCTTTTATGTCGGATACGGTTTCGATTAGCGAACGTATATCACATTTGCGATAGATCAGTTCAAGGTCTGAATCGAATTATGATAAATAGGCGCCCGTATTTGAAAAAGTTCGATCTTGCCGGGTTTGAATAATACATACTGATGTAAGCGGGAGCGCAAATGGCTCCATCAACTGTGCCATAGAGGGCAAAGACAATGTTTTAATTGTCAGTATTGCGAGAAACAACTACTCCAAGGGCTATATGCCCCTAGCGGCATTGAATTAACCCACCAGGCTCTCAGAAATTAACTTCAACTTCTGGAAGCCATAAGTCGGGTTCTATACCACCTACAAAAATTAAAAAAAGTAATTTTTGCTATTTAATTACCTTCAATTTTTACTTATGATCATTTTTTTGATAAAACTTGTAGTTTTTGAGATATTCGCGAAAAATGGCTCAAAAACGTGCATTTTGTGGGTTAAAAACGAACATGTTTAGGCGCAAATAACTCAAAAAGTATTGACTGTACAAAAAATTCTTATAGAACATTTTTTGCTTAGAATTCGTCCCTATATTTTTAATAAAAAAATTCCCACTCCCCAGAAGGGGGGCATCCACCCCGAGCAAACATCGGCACTATATAACTTTTGTTTCTTGGGCTATTCCCTAGCTACAGTTCAAATTTCACGTCAATCCATTCCATCCGAAAAAATTGGTAGCCAAAATGCTTCATTGACTGGGCTATATTATGTCGTATGTCGAATATCTACGTATACAGTCATTTATAAAACTAATGCAACTGACGAATTCCAAGTAAACAACAACCTTGATGTCCCGCGAAGCGGTTACGTAAACACATACATTTATGTGTACAAGGCAAGTGGTAAACAAACTCAAATCGCTAAATGATTATATCTAAAATATGCTAATGAGTCATAAAATAAATGAAAGTCTAAATTAGTTTCTAACTCAGATTTTACGTCGTTTGTAGATACGAATTGTACGTGTAGGCAACCAGATAAACACACGTGAAATAGTTTCAAAGATGTAAGGCAGTTATACACTGGGGAAAAATTATAGAAGCAAAGGTATTAGAACCCTCTAATACCTTTGCGAAGAAAGGGAGAAAGGGATATCAGTTCGAACCAAATTGCTATAAAGATGGAGATCATTCAAAATTTTCGAATTTTCACCACCATGAACGGCGTGACATTTTTAACAGTAAGGCGATGTTTCGCGTTGTATTAGCTATGTCCTGTCCAAATTTGGTTAGTGTAACTCTCTTAGTTTCAACAATTTAATACATAGTGTGGAGACTAAACTTTAGAAGAAAAATAATATTTTGATCAAGTGGGAACTAGAAGGGGGTGCTATTGAACAAAGAAACGAAGATCGTAGAATCAAAATAGAAGAGAAAAATGTGGTACCAGCTCCCAACAAAGAGGATAATTGAAGACAAAATTGAAAAATAGTTGTATAACAGGAATTAACATGAAGATAGGAAATATAGTTTTAACACAGGAAAGAACAGAAAACAGAGTGAAAATAAATTATAGAACAATGGTCAAACTTGGGATTAATAAGATAGGAAGATCCTTTATCATTAGATTAGATTGGCGCTAGAAAAATTTGTAATATGATGTAGAGATGCACAGATCAGGTCTCATATAATACAAGACACAATAGAAGTAATCATGACATTGCAAGAGCAGTATATGCTTGTATATTAATGAGGGAAAAACTGAGTACATGGAATGAACAGATAAAAAAGTAGAAATTAATATTGCGAAGCCACAGGCTTTCTAGGCTTGAGGAACTAGTTTAGAGTTTAGTTAATAACAAAGTTTTGTCCACGTTTGTCTACGTATCTCTACTGTTACATTACTTTATATTTTTTAATTACGAAATTAACTACACTCCTATACAGGCCATTACAGAAGATAATAATCGCGATAATTTACATTTTTCAAAACGAATTACGCTGTTTCGGGTATTATAAAAAAGAGTTTGCTAAAATATTAACGTACCCACATGTTATAACGACCAAAGGGCGCGGTTTATATATAGGACGGAGTCATTCCATGTGTATCGATTTGTAATTTTCGCGATAATCTGGAACAAATCTTAGGGGTCAGTAACTTTTGGCGCTGACAAGCGACCTAAATGTGTAAACATTAACGGAGAAGGATGTAGTCGCATTAAAAAGTCCATTATCGGGTTGCATTTTACGCACTTTTCGTGCACTAATGTAGCACATGAAGGAAGGTTTGTGTTATATTTTTTTTAATTCCACCGTATTTATACCACCGAGGAGATATGGTTTCTGAAAGACGAAGCTTCATGACATTTTCTCGGACATGTCGATTTTGCATTTAAAAAAAAAATACTTTTTCATAGATCCCGCCTATTTCATGTTCGATTGTTTGCACGCAAACTCAAGGTGGCCGAAAAAATATTTATAGTCTCGGAAATAACACAAATACTTCACAGATTTCATACCGCCAAAAATTCTCTTAATAATGTAAAATGGACAGGGTTTAAATATATCATTCACAAAAAAATGCAGTTCAACAAAAACTTGCAAGTTTCTCTTCCGAAGTAAAAGGAAAAAAAATCCAAAAATCTTTCTGTTTTTTTACTATTTAGACAATGTAACTCCACACCACTCACCGTCCCATATATCTGCGTCGTTCTCTCAGGGAGGCGGACTTTCTTTCGTATGAAAAGTACATATATCACAGGATCACACCGTATAAACTAATCAGTTCACAAAAAAATATTTACTACGGATCATGGATAACACTTCCACCGGATACAATTATGACATTATCGTTAAACATGCACGTTGTTCCGATTTTTCTGATATACCGAATGGTTCATTTCTAGCTTTGGTAATAAGTAATTTATAATACCTGAATAAAATATGAAATAATTACATATTTTTAGTTTCCTAAATGTTAGCCACCATTGTTTTTTAACTGAACATCGTTGCCCTTCGTAAGCGTTTGGAACAGGATCGGATTCTGCTTAAGTTTAGACTGTTCACGGTTTTATTCTGTACTGCCTTGTTTATTTTGAATTAACTTAGTATGTCTAGCACCGACCGACTGCTGAAGTGGCGGAAAAAGTGGCACGCTGATATCAAAAAATATGGTGACTACAAAACACGTTGATTAAAATAGCAGCAACGCCATTTTGTGCAGTGTATGGACGTGAGAAGTTGCGACTAAATAAGACATGTTTCTTTTTGCATGTAAGAAAAGATTAGGACTTAGGAGATCCTCGTAAAATTTTATTTCGACCATAACTTTCAGGGAAGCACCAGTCGCGAATTATCTCAGTAGGCCGAGGCCATCTCTAGAAAGGCACGTGCCTCATAGGGCAGGCGCCACCCCGGTAATTGAGTCAAATGCCAGCGAACAATATTAGTCTGGATTCGCTTTCAACATTGACTGAAACCGCTTGGATAGCTGGCACAGAACTCGGTGTATATGAATATTTAATTTGTATGTGATCCAACGTATGTCCTTAATTGGTCTCTCTAACTGAATTGTATTTGCGGAGGGAATGAAAATGGTTCACAGGGGAAAAGTGCAAAAAACTTTTGCAAATAAATGAAATAATTCTAACAATAAAACATTCAAATGTGATAGTGCACATCTTTAGCCATAGTAGTTGTTCTCGGGTTAGGCTCTGTGAAGGCGGATCCTCCATGGTAACCACTCATTCAGTTCAAGCTCATAACAGTTACGCCAGCTTACATTTTGTATTATAAGCTTTAAAAAACTATGAAAACTGGATTTGGTAATATATATACCTGTTTTAAAAAAAAATAAGAAAAAAGATTTTTGTCTTACTGAAAATTTTAACTTCGGGTTTATTAGTATAGTCTTTCCGATCTCAATTGAAGAACCAAGAGATTGGCAGTATGTACCAGGTACATAAAATAGAAATTTTCTACACCTTATTATTATTTTTTACCTTTAGTAGAAAACTTTTTTAGGGACGGCTATGAAAGTAATTTTATTGCTAGCCTTTTTTATGCATGTTCAACTGACTTCGGAAAGACTGTAATACCTAGTTTTGTATTAATACTGTTTTAGTTGTTAGAATTATTTCAAACGAAAATTACTGCCTTAACTTTTTGTTCTTTTTAGGTAAATCAGAAAGGAGGATTTATCAAATTTGTGTAATCCTTTTGAAAAAAAATGAAGGTATCTATTCTAATGATAAACCTTGAATTATACAGCAACTGTTGTACTTTATAGAATTAACTATGTTGACATTGGCGACTTCGCCACAGTTTAGAAACAATGTAATATTTAAAATGGGTAGGTAATATTTTTTATAAGTATTAAAAAATAAATTATAAATTTTTTTTCCTATATAAAAGACATTGATTTTATGATAACAAGTTGCTTAAGGCCGTTATTCTTGTCACCTCGAGATAAATTTATTTGCTAGTTACATCTCTAAAAGAGCGCTTAAGAAAATGAGACAAATTTAATTTTCAACGAAATAATCCTTCTCCGAAATTTTGGCTCAACCCCATAGAATTTTATGACCGAAGTATGATCGCAAATTTTTGATTTCTCATATTTTCGTTTTTTAATGTAATCTTTACCGGTCGAGAATTTTTTAGTCAGTTTGCGTTGAAGTATATGAAAAATATTTAAATAATACAAAAATAACACAACGTAAAATAAAAACTGTTGTAAAAAAAACAATGTAATGTCTGTACAATTCTGTAAATGTACTAAAATCATATTGTGCCACAAAATTGTGAATTATGCTAATAGTCCAGGGAATGAAGAGAAAAATAGGGTAAAACCTCCGAATACTTTCGGATAGATCCGATTTTTATGAAAATTTGGAATTAAGTTTATTTCACCCTGTAGATGAAAAGTTACCTATGTTTGATATGCGCTTCCTATTTTTAGGGGATGAAAACCACCCCTTATTAAAAAACTGAATAAATATAAAAATAGGTGTTATATAAAATAGAACCATATCTCAGTATATAGAATAAATATTGTTTTATATTGTGGGTTATAATTTACGTTCTTTTTATAAAGTTTCAACCCTTAAAAACCATCCTTAATGATAAAAATATAAAATTAATAGTTTCTTCGACCTTAAAATATTTTTATAGCGCATATATTATAGATAGAAATCTTTTCAATAGTTTATGGTATTATAAATAATTTATTACAATATTTCAACCCTTAAAAAGCTACCCCTAATAACAAAATATTAAGGAAAATAGTTTTTAACAGTTTCAAATGATTTGATATTACAAATAGGATAAATTAAATTCTTTTACCTGTTTATATACAATTTATAATTTATCGCATTGTTATAACCCTTAAAAACCACCCCCAGTGACAAAATATAAAAAATAGCTTATGATTATTTAAAATGAATTATAATTCCCTAGTGTTTATCAGATCACTGGGTTTCTTATAAATCACCCTTCATTATACAAATAAAAACAATTTTATTACATTTAAAGTTGATAAGTAGAATTATTAAAAGATTAAAGGGAGAGTTTTTTTCGATGTTTAGTGTAGGGATTTGGGAAAGTGGCAGAGATACAAAAAAGTGTAAATGAGGAAAGATGTGCAGTTTTATGATCCTTATTAAATGTTACTTCTATTTTTTGAAAAAAACGGTATGGCTGACTAAATATTTGGAAAAATTCGAATTCGGTCAATTCCTTCAGATGCGTTTAGCTCCGTTGCTATTTATTTTACAAAAAAATTTTAAATTACAAAGTTTCAGGTTTTCACAGTGTTAATAAGACGGTGTGATCAAATAGTCCGTGTGCACTTTCGTTTTCAAGTTATAACATAAACTTCAAGTTTTTTAAATGTAAACCATAGTTATGTGCTAGAAAAAATATCTTTTTATGTTATAACTTGAAAACGAAAGTGCACACGAACAATTTGATTGATAAGACAGTGTAGTGTGCCTTATTAACACTACAAAAAAAATATTGACTTATCGAAAGATGTTCATAAGATACTTTTTGCTTAAAATTGATAGCTTTTTCGATTCTTTGGGTTATTTTCAATATTTTATTGAACCCCTAGAAGGGGTGGCTTCCACCCCTGGGCAAAAGCGCTCATCGGCACTATATAACTTTTATTTCTTTTTATTATTTTCTACTTACAATCCAAGATTCACGTCAATCAGTTCTATCCGAAAGAATTCGGAGGGGAAACCCTTGGTTCCCTCGATTAAAAGTTTTTTGTGTGTTATTTTACGAGTAATTACTCGTAAAATAATGAGGTTAAGACAAATAAACTCAATAAATTTCCTATCAAATGAAATCAAGCAATGTACTATACAACAATCTAAGTATGCATAGATAGGCAGAGGCTTGTAAGTAGTTGTTTTCCGCAATATCGTTAGTTAAGGCTGACAAAAAATCGCGCTTTTACTAAAACAACAAATTTTTGGAAAATTTTTTGAATTTATATGAATCAGCTTAAAACCTAAATAAAGTAAAATTTCACCAAATTTGTAAAATATACGATTTTCACGAGCATCATAAGGAAAATCAATATTGCAGGCAATACATTTGAATGCAGATAATGTGCACGGGGAACACTTACGAATAAAGAAAAATTGAAAAGGTAAGATTTAAGAACCCACTATGCGGTCTCGGCCGGCCGTAATAGGACCCGGAGCGCAGTGCGTAAAACTACAACCACCTGGAGATCGACGACTATGCACACGGCATCGATTTACCTTCTCCTTCGTACAAACCAGCTGACACACACAACACAAAAAGAACTTAAGTAAGGTTATGCGACGGGCTTTATAGCTCGAACCGAGCACGGATCGTAGACACTACCCCGGAATAAACTAAGCGCCCCGAGGACCGCGTCGGGGCGCATGCCCGCGTAATTTTTCGCAATATCAACCACGGCGGTGCCTCCAGAACATATCCCGCAACTGGCACGGGGTCTTAAGGGTACGCGAAGGCTGTCGGCGGGATGGAGCCGCGTCTCCGGGCGAGGATCTTCGTGGAATCGTCATGAATGGCCAGGCGCCGCTTCACCTGCCGGGGTATTGATTTCCGGACGGCGATGCTTACGCGTTCCTCGGGCACCCGGATGTTGTGGAAGGGCAAGAACCGATACAGGATGGACAAGCTATTGTGACTTCAAACACTTACTCATTACTCACTTGAGTTTTACAGCGTATGACATACTTGAAATGTATTCAATATTTCTAGCTAGAACTGTCGAAGTGATTGAATAAGAAAACAGAGTAGAAACATGTATAGTCTTCCCGATCTCAACTGAAGAACCAAGCGGTTGGCAGTATGTACCAGGTTCGTTCGCTGACGCAGCAACTCGGCATTGAAATATTTGAAAAACTCGTTCCCATATTTATTTAGCCATACCCATATACAGGTTTGATCGAACTAAACGTGGAGGTAGTAGAAATGTATACGCCCAGTTGAAGAATTCGCGCGTGGGCAAACGGCGTACAACACAGCCGCACTGGGCGATTGGACAATAAATCTTTGTCGTTGACAAGTGGTTGACAAATTGCCTAGCAGTGCAGTGTAGTAATGCGGAATTTGGTGTGATTCAGGTAATTTTAATTTGTTTTAGGCACCTTCTATTATTCATTGATATTACAATTGCGAAAGGGAGAAATAATATTATTACAACATGGCATTTTGGAGACCTTTTGAAACGGAACAAAACGAAATTTACCATCAATATAATAAAATCGTTTGAGGACATAAATAATTAAAATATGTTGTTGGCCAAATGAACATATAACAGAAATTTTCTACACATTATTATAATTTTTTACCTTTAGTAGAAAACTTTTTTAGGGACGGCTATGAAACTCATTAAATTTTATTGCTAGGCGTTTTTATACATGTTTAACTGACTCCGGAAAGACTATAATAACCTAGTTTTGTATAAATACTGTTTTAGTTGTTAGAATTAGGGTCTATTTCAGACGAAAATTACTCCTTTAACTTTTTGTTCTTTCTAAGTAAATCAGAAAGGAGGATTTATAAAATTTGTATAATCCTTTTGAAAAAATAAATGAATGGATCTATTCTAATGATAAATCTTGAATTATACAGCAACTATTGTACTTTATAGAGTCAACTATGTTGACATTGGCGACTTTGCCACAATTTAGAATCAATGTAATAATTTAAAATGGGTAATATTTTTTGTAAGTATTAAAAGATAAATTATAAATTTCTTTTCCTATATATTGTGCCACAAGATTATGTTACTTTTTTAGGGACGTCTATGAAACTCATTAAATTTTATTGCCAGACGTTTTTATACCTGAACTGACTTCGGAAAGACTGTACTTTGTGTAGAATTTTATAACTTTTTAGTATTATCTGTTTTAACTTTCCTAAATGTGTCCCTTTCTACTTTACGTGATGACAGGAGTATAGTACACACTAGGAATTACAAATTAAATACATATACTGCTCAAAAACGATAATAGTTTGTAAAAATTTGAAACAATTTTAAAAATATATCAATCAGATTAATATTTTTATTTTTTATTGTGAACGACAAAAATAATTATGTATCTAAGCCTTACAAAAGCAATATGTTTTACTAAGTAATTTGTTATTCCAATATTTGATTTAAAAAGGCAGCAACTGACTATGCTGACAATGCACTGATACAACTTCGGTAATTTCAGACGGCTCGGTTTACGTCGTCCAATTGCGTACATCGGTAGACAACTCAGAACCACCCTGTAGATGTGATTCGAAGGGAGCGTAGCAAGCGTAATTACATATGTAGCGTATAATGGGGACATTTAAAAATTCGAATGGACGTCCGAGTGACGTCAGGCGAATTAAATATGCTTCGTTTTTATGCGGGTGGATCGGGGTAACACCTTGCCTTGCGTCAATCGGTACGTTTTCAAAGGTTCCATTCATGAGGGTACGTTTATGAATGGGACGGCGGTCGTCATTAAGCAAATTGGCCTATTTTCAGGTATTTAACTGCGTGTAAATAGAGAAACGTTGCATTCTTTTCAAAAATATCACGGCAAACTAGAGAATTTAAATATATCTTTGTTTTTTTTTGTTATTATTCGAGCGTAAATCAAATATAAACGGATTTTTATTTAAATAATAAATATATACTAATATGAAAATAAAAGGCAATTATAATTTATTGTTTACATAGTTTCCTGCTTCAGAAACACATTTTTCCCAGCGAGAAGAAAGGTTCTTGATCGCATTATCGTAAAATGAAGATGGTTTCCTCCACGGCCTGGTCATCTTCAAATCATGCCCTCCTAGAGCTTCTTTAAGCGGCCCAAACAAGTGAAAACCGCAGGTTGATAGGTCCGGGCTGTAGTCAAGTTGAGTCCGGTGTATTTCTACTAGTTTTGAGACTGTGAAAGGTGCAGCTTGACAGTTCCCATAACTTATTCCGACCTGTTTTGCAATTTCGGATACTCGCACCCGTCGAACGTCTTCAAGAATGTCTCGAACCGCGCGAATATGTTGGTCCGAAGACGGCGATTGTGTTTCTGATTTTCTTGACCTCATCCTTCCTTGAACTCAGGCCAAGCGTTACTGACGAATTGATTGGGAATTGGGAGTGTGGATTGGCCGGTTCTCCCCACTTCTAAGGACCTCCACCCAAACATATTAGAAGCGCGGTTCCAGTCCAACAAAAATCGCGTTTATATGTATTTCATTCACCCTCGTATCTTTCCTTTATACGGGGTGTCCCAGATTAGCGTGTACAACGGAAGACCACTGATTCTTGGACTCAAAATAGTCAGATTTAGGCTAATTCAATTTGTTTGGCCGCTAGTTGGCCTCAAAGTTCGTGAACATTTTTTGAATTTTTCAATAACTCAAATAGTTACGTATTATTCGATTTTGATTATTTTTGTGGTGTGGACTTTTGCTTTCAGTCTACACATTTTGGTGTTATACAGAGTGTTTTTTATACCATACAACAAAATTGAAGTATGGTGATAATATCCGGCAAGATAATGTTTACATTTAAAAAATATTTTTTGTACCCAAACCGCTCATTTAATTGAAATTCTACAAGAGGCCCATAAACTTCCAAATCGTATCACCTATCAAATAAAAAATAGTTGTTATTATTCCCTCAAAGAGGAAAAAGTTATGAACGGACATTATCCCATACATAAGTTTTGTAAGAGTTATAAATTTTAAGAAACACTTTGTATGACACCAAAAGGTGTAGACTGAAAGAAAATAAGTTCACAACCCAAAAATAATCAAAATCGAATAATACGTTTTCGAGTTATTTGTAAAATTCAAGAAATTTTCACGAATTTTGAGGCCATCTAGCGGCCAAACGAAGCGATTTTGGAAATAGGTAAATTAGCCTATATCTGCCTATGTTGAGTCCACAAGTCTGTGGACTCCCGTTGTACACGTTAATCTGGGACACCCTGTATAGGAAATAGGAATCCTTTTCTATTCATTTTGTCTTAAAATATTGTCATTTAAGTTTTTACGGTTGTGTTTTTCCATTTCTTTGAAAACAATAAATTTAATAGTTTGCAAGCCAATAATGATAATTATTTCGAACAATCGCTCATTAAAAATTCATGTTAGTACTTATTTAAATGATAATTTAAAAACGACAATGTCTTCAGATTAATAAAATTATTGTACATTTTTCTTATTCTCCCTCAAAGTTATTATCTATTCAGGAATTGAAATGATATAAGTTATAATTCACATTAATTTTTCGTTACAAATTTTAATGATGGTAACGATTAATATTTCGAGCAGCGATTAATAAATATTTAATAGAAATTCGATAGAACTAATTAATAAATGAGAAATTGGTTTTCTTTCCTACTGAAATTTCATTAAATTTATACAGGGTGATCCAGTCATAATGCCGTTAATTTTAAGGGAATATGGGCAAAAATTAGTAGAATACGAATACGGGATTAAAAAGATTTTAAAATGCATATTTTCAAGTCATTATTTAAACCTTCTTTCGGACCGCTATTTACTTTATCAAGAGTAAATGTTGACCTACTGTAATATGCGATAATTAACCTAGCTGCATCGAATAAAAACAGCTTTTTAGCTAGACATGTGAATGAATTAGATATTTATTTAATTTTCCTGGCTGAAACCATACATAGGTATTCGAAACACTCGAAGAGTGTTGCACTAACTAAATTTGGACATAGGGCATTGCTAATACAATGCGAAACATCGCCTTAATGTTAAAAATTTTGTCACCGCCGTTCTTGGTGGTGAAAATTCGAAATATTTGGAATTATTTAATTTTCGTGGCTGAAAACATACATAGTTATTGAATTTTCGAAACCGAGTGAGTTGCATAATCAAATTTGGAGATAGGGCATTGCTAATACAATGCGAAACATCGCCTTACTGTTAAAAATGTCGTCACCACCGCACTATGAACGATTGGAACTACTTTAGTGTCAAAATCATAGAACTCTGGATAGAAAAAGATAAAAAGGTTTAGCAAGCGGTATTTTAAAGGTAAAGGGATTACTTTTTAGGGGAAATATCGAAAATGTGCTCGATTTATTAGGCTGCTCTCAGAGAACGTTGAAACCTCGGTTTTTTAATTTTTTTCGATTTTTACGAATGCCACTATTTTTCCTCATCTGATTATTAAAAAATACAATTTTTTTAGAAAGTAGATAAAAAAATCTTCAATTTCCATTTTGGTAAAATTTATTTGACCTATTATATCTTGAGTGATTGGCATTCGAAAAGTTGAGTGTTCATTTTAGTTTCTAACAGTGTTATATTTAGTCCGTTTTCATTCAAGTTCATATAAAAATATATTTTCATTAAAGTATACATTAAATGTTGGATAATTTACTAAAGTTTTAGACTGAAATACACAAATGTTTAGTTTTTAAAGATTTTTTGAATGACATATTTAAATTTAGCATCCTAAAAAACCCCGTCCCCCAAGTGTTATGCCAACATTCATTTGTTTGGAAATTATTCCTAAAAAATAAAAAATAATAAAAAAACTGACATCCTGTATATCGAAAACTAAGCATTTGTGGACCCACGTTTATACGAAGAAACAGTCTTATTTTGACCTAAAAAATGCGCCCTTAAATTTTTTGTACTGAGTTTTTCATCACCCTGTATATGTTCAATTCATTATTCAGTTTGCATGTTATGTACCTACCTACTTATTATTTAGAAATATTTAGATATACTCTAAATTGAAATATATATATATATTTCAATTGATAGCACATCTAAATATTTCGCGAGGGAAGTGATTATTCATTAATTTTCGTTATAATGCAGCATGCGTACTTTATCATGACTTCCCCTAACGGTTAAATTGAATAAATTATGACACATTACATCACGCTATTAATTTCGGTTTTTTATAATATCAATTTATTTCCCATTTGACCCTTAGGTCAAGGCTGGACCAACATGCTATTGGAGGGTGTGTTATTCCTATGGCAAATTCTAGTCCTACACGTCGAACGGTCAGTACCACATCAAATCATAATACTTGTGTCATCAAAATTTTATGTCACTTTCATAAACTAATCTCTCGGAAGACTATACAGGGTGCCCGCTGGACAAGCCAGTTTAACCCCAAACAAAGGCGCGTTAGTCGCTGATTTTTACAGCATATGACATACTTGAAATCTTCGAGCACTGGTATAGTCGTTACGATATCAGTTGGAACCGCATAAAAACATTTAACTCATAGACTCTACGGAATCCATAGGCGTCCAGAAAAATTTTGCCCTGTCTCGTTTAGAAGTACTATATTCTGAGCTATATTCCTAATTAGTTGACGATATTCTCGAATTTTTTTTAAATAATCTTCCCGAAGTGCAACTATACGTCGTGATTCCATAATTACCATACGACTGTCAAGTTGTTTATGTTTAAAACCGCATTGTAATAAAACATGTTGTATAGTATCTAAAGATTTATAATTATAATCAGGATAATCACTTAATTTATCTCAAATCATGTTTAAAGTAGGAACTCTATTTTCTTTATGCATATAAATTGTGCGCCGTATTATGTAATACGGTAAAATCGTCAATATTCTTTAATTTTGTATTTTTCCGTTTCTTCTTTGTACCGTGATTAATAAATTATCTTTCTTTAATTACGCAATAAATTGTCGTTTTTGATATTAATTAATTAATTAATTCGCTAATCCGTTTCCTAATTCCTTTATCACATTCTTCACTATTTTCTCTTTTCAAACATTGATATATATTTAAAATAATACGTTGTTGAGTTTGTTTCGACGCTTTGGACAAAAATCGGCTCAACTATTTGGGGATTTTCCCGGATTATTTCGTTATCTTCCGTATCAAAGGGTCTGCAGAAAGCCATGCTAAATTACTAGATAATTACATATAATATTTATTTTAATAACTATTACCCTTTACTGGTTACGATATGAACAAATATTAATAATATCTAATAATTAATAATACATATACCAACAATAAATATACCACGTCAAGCACTGCTCTCTACGGCAGTGGCAAAGCCAAGTGAACCCCGTTTGACACCAAACTAATTATAGAATACCATGCAACAAAATTATTTACGACCTAGTGGACCAATACAGGTTTGCTTTGACGACCAGCACGCCACCGTCGATTCTACATCAGGCGGATTGGTCTACCAATACCGAACTCGCCCAATGGTTGTTCGAGTATAAATTACGAGACACATCATGGCTAAAGCATAGGAAGAAATTTCAAGAGAAGTCCAGACGGTCCTGTGCTTTGAGTTTCACAGGTTCCAATTGATATCGTAGCAACTATATTAAAATCTTCCAAAGCGTTTCAAATTTCTGGTTTCAAGTTTCTCATTCTCTAAGTTTGTTTCCATCCAACATTAGCTTTCAAAGCTCCCGTTAAGTCTCAAACCATTCTTAGAAACATTTTTCGGTACTTGTCGGTCGAGATAATTAATCTGATATCTTCTTCTTGCAACAGCATCGTTTTTCCTGAGGAAAAATAGGCTTTAACCGTATCAACTCTATTGACTGCTTTTTCGTAATACCACACAGAAAATTGAAAATGAAAAATACACCGTACCGTCACTAAACACTGAAATAAATATTATACACTTACACTACATATACACCTTCTCGCAAGCCGAACTGAAAACAAATAAAAATGTAACAAAATGAACTTACTATCGTACTATCCCCTTGTATCATACCAAGTAAGAAGTCAACTGGCACTAGTGGCTTTCCAAAGGCGGCAATACGGCATTTTAATTGAAGAGCGGAGGCTAACCTCCTTTGCCATTCGTAAGCGTTCTGAACAGGATCGTATTCTGCTTAAATTTAAACTGTTCACCGTTTCATTTTGTTGCTGTTTTGTTTAGATTAATTTCATATATACGATTCATATATACGATTTAATTTCATATATACCGATTATTGGCTGTTGAATTTGATAACTTTTTAATATTAATTGTTTTGTCTTTCCTAAATGCGTTCCTATCGTCCCTATACGTAGTGATAGTGGTATAGTTCAGCTAAACTAGATCAGTGCCAGAGGACAGTGACACTCACAAACAAGAGTTCACCAAATTTTCCGTATTTTTTTTTTGTAGAAACGACAAAATTCATTTATTGAAATATGAGCATATACATTTTAAATGAATAGTAACCTTACAATAAATGATTATTTAATGGTGTTTGTATGCAATCGGATTTGATTTTAATCATGGGAAATTTCACATTCCTGTTTTGTTTTTGATAAATAATTTATAGGCGGATGCATCATAATTACATGAGTTTGTTTAATTTTTCGGAATAATTCATTTGTTTGTGTTCTTGGTATAAATGGAAGCTTCTAAACCAATAATTATACGGAAATCGATTATATTGGAAAATTATGTTATAAATTACCACACTGATGATGATGACTTTGCTAATACAGTTCCGATGATGTACCTTGATGTAATCTATCATAGAAATTAAGGTATAATTACACTGAAGCGACTTGTCGCTCGGTAATGAAAAATGAAGCTAATAAAAAAAAATGTTAATATCAAATAAATTGAGGTGCGGGTTGTCGTTTTAATACCTATTCTCTCTATTTAGTAATAAGAGCTACGTTATGTACTGTTAATTACGTGGAAACAGATTTATTTGTTCAAAATAACTCAACGTAAATTAGTTGGGCGAACATCATTCGAAGGATAGGTCAGGGTAGGTAACAGACCACATACCTAATAGTTTTTCTCTTACCTAACACATCTTCAAAAAATTATTTTGTAAGAATCTCAATTCAAGTTTTTGTTTATCAAATAAAGGACAACCACAGCGACATAAGATTTCACTTACCGTTCCCCATTGTTCTTCTGCGGAATGGTGAGGTTCTCAATGAAATTGTACTCGTTCCTGGGCACCAGATATATCGTGAAATGCTCAGAAGATGGCGTTGTCCATGGTAGGCCGCACCGCTCCGGGTTTAGGCTATTCGGGAATGGACGGATGTAGTGCTGGAGGCTACACGAACTTGCACCGGACTCGTCGTCACCATCGTAACCGCTAAAAACAAACATACCTCTGTTAACACTTGAGAAAATTACAGGGGTTGCTTTTTGCGCCTAGCGTTGATCTTCATATTTTGGATATATCCGTCATTTACGGTAAACATAGTCCAATCAATCTGTCTCGGACTAATGTTAAATTTACAAAGAAATACCACCTGGAAACAAAAAATAAGGTGATATAGGAAAAAGAATTCTAATAAAAATATAGTGTAAGTTAACCTCAAATATTCATAAAAGTCAAAATACGGTTTTTCACTAATAAAAAAAACTCCAATCGAAAAAAGTTAAATGAGAAAGTTGTACTATTTAAAAAACCTATACTTTTCGAGATATATCGAAAAAATCGTCAAAAATCGACTTTTCTTGTTTTTGCTGTGTATCTTGCAAATTAAGGTTTTGAAATTTGTTCCTTGCTGTAAATGTAGCTCTCGACAAGCAAACAAAGTGCCTTTTTTAAATTAAAAAATATTTAAAATTTGTCGAGCTATATCGATTTTCGAAAAAAAGGCGAAAGGAAAGGAAAATCTCGAAAATCGGCTCTTCTTGCTCGACAAATGGTCGTAGAGAAACGAATCAGGGCTCATTTTTTCCCTTAAGAATTGTACTTTCATGGCAAAAAAGAGTGATACCGATTTTATTTATTTCGAATGTCCAAAAATGAGTTTAAAAAAAGTAAAAATGTTTTGGTCGTGTTTTTCTTGAATATTCTTTTCGATTTTCATTTCTCGATAATGTTTATTACATGATCGATTGCTGGCATTTTAGCAGAGATTGAAGTTGAAGACTTATATTTTCAATAAAAAATTACTGTGGCTCATTTTAGCCATTTCAAAGATATTCAAGAAAAACGCGACCAAAGAATTTTTACTTTTTTCAGTCATTTTTGGACACTTGAAATGAATAAAATCGCTCATTCTTACCCTGAAAGTACAAATCTTAAGGAAAAAAATGAGCCCTGATTCATTTCTCTACGACTATTCGCCGAGCAAGAAGAGCCGATTTTCGAGATGACTTGTTTTTCTCGAAAAATTTTTAATATATTTTAATTTTTAGTTTTGCTTGCCGAGGGCTACATTTACAGCAAGTAACAAGTTTCAAACCCTTAATTTGCAAGAGATACAGCAAACACGAGAAAAGTCGATTTTTAACGGTTTTTTCGATATATCTCGGAAAATAATATAGCAATCGATATATTTGAAAATACGAATCGATAGTTTTTTTTTAATAGCTATAACTATCTCATTTAACTTTTTCCGATTGCAGTTCAATTTTTTTTTACTAGCAAAAAACGTTTTTTTGGACTTTTTTAGGTTAACTTCGTCGTTTATGCGCCACAGTAAAAAAACAGTGTATTTCTTAGAATTTTTTTCCTTATATCAGGTACCATATTTTTTGTTTCCAGCTGGTATTTTTTGTAAGCTCTTCTACATATTGATTGGACTAATACGTACGTTTTTAAAACGTATTTTCAACGTGTCATTAGTTAATAATAAGTCTTACGTTTGTGTTTGGGAAAATGACGGCCTATCCTAAATATACGTTATTCCATAATTTTTGTATGAAATATGTTGGATTTAATTGTCTTCAAATATTTTAATTCCTTGATTAAGTATAAAATAATGCTCTGTGAAGTTGAGGAAAATGTAATCTAATCTCTTTCGCGATGATAATTTTCAGTAAATATATTTCAGTTAAAAAAATATACATTTAGTCACTCGTCATTCGTTTCATTTCATAGGAACAATACGCTATTTATGTTACCCTTTGCCCGTACTAATTTATTATCTTATGTTGAGCAATTGTAATAATATGGAGGGTTTTGATATTACTTTTTGTAATGTAAGAGATGTAAAGGCATACTTTAATTAGGTCTATTGTGTATATTCTTGTCTCTTTAATTTTAATATGTATATTTTTTCATTGTTTTTTACTGTTCTGTTGGTTGTTTTTATTGACTTTGACTTTTATTCTTTTGATCTTAAGATTTTGTATTGTTTCTGTGTATTGGTCTTTTTTATTCTTTTGTAACTTTTATATTAATTTTTAGGATATATTTTTAGTGCTTCTTTCCATTAACGTATTTTTTTTGTACTAAAACTTATCCTTTAAGTGGGTTTCACCCGTTGGATATTTTAAGAGTAAATAAATAAATAAACTCTGTCTTAAAATTTGAATCTATGCGTGATTATTCTTAATTAAGTAGTACTGAATTAGATGAATTCGATGAAAAACTGTTTAGGGGTGGGGGTATTTCTCCCTTTTTTGTAAATGACTTCGGTTACTGTGTCAAAAAGTGACATCTGTACACAAGTATTAGCATACGAAATTTTATTTAAATCGGACAAAGGAATTTTGACTTGTTATTAAATTAATTTATATAAAATTTTCTGGAAAATATGGCCCTCCTGAAATGATATCAACAGAAAGTTGATAGAACATGATTTTCAATATACTTTCGAAAACTAAATTCCCTTTTGAGAAATACTGTATAAAGCATTCTTCCTAAATACCCGTTTGTTATTTTGTTTAGCTTCCCAGCATAAATTCTTTTGTTTATTTTTAGATTAGGGAAAGCCTCCTTAAATCGAAAGGAAAAATATTCGTTTTTAATTCGCAAACAGGATATTTCCGTATCGATCTACTTCGGCATTGTTTTAAATGTCGTTTCGCGAGCGCCTCCTAACATTTGAGCTTAATATATCCAACGGCAATGACGTCACCCAATAACCCAGTTTCCGCGACAAAATTAAAAGTAAATTTTTCCTTTCTCTGCCAAAGAAGGCTAGTTGTACGTGAGGATTAGTCGCGTCAACCCCATTATTCCGCAACAGATATAAAAAGAGTGGTTCTAGTTTTGAAACAAATCCATACAATGTGGTACTACATTTATATCAACCGCTATGTCAATGGTTAATTTATATTATTTTTCTGTCCCATTATACTTAAGGTACTGGCTACCCAACCCGCCCATTTTTTTACCGTCACGGAAACACAAAATTATGTTTCATTTGTTAAAGGGGAAAATGCTCGGTAATTTATTTTGTTGATGGTGTGTATGCTGTCGGTTTTAACTGCGTTACAAATCAATTTTTTTTTGTATAGCACGCGTCCTCACGATCGTTACGCCTACGCCTATGACGCGTGCTGTGGAACAAAATTTGATTCGTAAACATTTAGAGCCATTTATCACGTCGACGTGATTTGCTTATCCCCATTAAATGTCTACCACGAAAACAAACATCAACCTACATTTTTTAACGCGCACTTATGTAGCTAAATTAATATACAGAATGTGTTAATATAAAATGGCATTTGAGACATCGTAGTAAAAACAATCGAAGGTAATTAAATTTTAGCCTTTCTCGATGTTTTCATCATTATAAGTGCATAAGTGAAAAAACTAAGAAAAAGTAATCACTTATTCAAATAAATTAAAAATTATTTGCAACAAAATCAGTCATTTTGTTACCTGAGGAGGTTTCCCAATTCAAACTCGGACCACTCTGTATAAGAAATCACTTATTTATAAGAAAAATTCGTTGACATTTGAGTTAATCCCCCAGACAGAATAAATTGAATTCAATTGACATTTTAATAGGATTCAGTGTATAGGAAGTAACTAAACAACTACAGAACGATTATTTGGAACGACTGCCAATTAATAATTCAACCGTTAATATCAAATTCAGCAACTACAAATGAATTCTAACTAGACAGATAATGACAGGCTGCGACATTTGGGGCAAGGGCGTATAAATTATTGATTACGACTTTTTAGCAACGGCAGTTTAGGTATCATTATTTATTATTAATAAACAAAATTAATGGGAAATTAAAAATATTAGGTTAATTTTTTCAAATATACATTTTTATATATATTTTGTATAACGCTCTGTTTGAGAAAATATAAAGAAAATTAAAAAATATATATTAGGCTCTTAAATGAATTTTAAATACGATCTTCGCTAATCTAGATGATCCAAACCTCGATCGCGCACCACTCGATAAATATTCAACAATGTTTCAATTGTAAAAATATTTTATTAAAAATAAATAAGCTTGAAATGTGCAGTGGGGTGGATACAATGTAATGAGCTATAGACTTTATGAGCGGATTAAGTACTAGCCAGACTTCCATCCTAGTCAATGAACTGCAGAGTGTCAAAGTTGACGTTCGGTCACACCCCATGGCGGCTAGCACATTTGGCCTCTCTTGATTTTCCTCTACTGAGTGTCTCTCTGTTCTGGTTCTGGTCGTTGAGAATGGTTTCGTGGGCATCCACGTGAGAGATTTTCGAAACTTATGCGAACATTTCGATTTCCCTTCCGCATCTTCGACTTCAAACGGATACCATCGAGGGTTGGCAACTAATTTTGATGGGGTTTCCTTCACGTGGATGGCTTCGTAGCTCAGATTCGAAAGTTTGGTGAAATTCGACAAGAAACCAAAAATTTTGAAAGAAATAGATCTAGTTTTTGTTTATTTGCTAGGTTTAATTTTATATTCTACTAATCCTAGCAAATCGTCATTTGGTAACTACCAGTTATGTTAACTTGCGATTGCAAAGCTGTGCCCCAATCTGATTAATGCCCGCATTACATGCCTCATGGCCGACTAGAATAACACGCCATCTTCCAATAATCGATCGATTGCCAATGTAGGCGATAGTCGGACCCGCTGCGCCGGCCGCGGCACACTTTTAACTAAAAAGGTAGAAATCAACCGTTAAGGATGGTTAGCTGATTGAGTTCAACGCGTTGCATGAAAACTACTTACAGTAAAAATAAGAATTGGGAGGTGTTAGATCTGGTTACTTTCCGGGTCACTGAATAGGTCCATTAAGCCCAATCTATTTTTTTTTTTTTGGGAAAGTGGTATTTATATATTGCTGCAAAATCCTGGCCTTATGGGGTGGAGTCCCGTCGTGCTGAAACCATAGGTTTCTCCTTAGCTTTAGAGGCACATTCCCCAGAAGTGCCGCACCATATGGTCTTGGTTTTGGACTGGATTTACAATGTGGGCAAACTATTACTGACAAACCGACTTTCATCCGTCCAAAGAACGTTACGAAAAAGGTTCTGATCAACAGTTTCTACATTTACTAGACTGTGAGCTATAAAATTAAGTCTATTTTCAATGTGACGCTCAGACAAATACTCCAAATTGTGAATTTTGTAGTCATGATACCCATTGGTCTTTAAAATTTGTTTCGTGGATTTTGTTCAAAATACTATAACAGTCTAGATGTATTAACATTGTTTCTTACCCTTCGGTCAATTATTTAATTTTTCCAAACAGAAGACGCATCTTCATTTCGTCGCAAGGTCGCCTCCAATCTTGTAAAGGTTCTGTGATCAGGAATGAGGCGCACTGGATATCTTTCTCGATATAACTCTACAACTCTTCTTGAATTTTTTTGTGATTCGCAGATAAATTAGCAACATATCACCTTTTTCTGAACGAGGAAACATTCTGTAAGCACAAAAGTTCTACTTTTGACGTTCGTATTGAGTGACACTGTGTCTACTTTAAACAACGAATATTCAGTTATTTTCCAACGACTACTTGATCCTTCCACCGCTAATGCGATTTTTGGGTGGTATTTCTTTTGAGACTCTTTAGGACGATATTGCTTATAACTTTTAAACGAAAAATTTATTAGAAAAAGGGACCTTCTTAACAGGAAAACTATTTGGGTAGTTTCTGAAAAAAATATAATTGATGACGTCATTAGTCGTTTCTGTCAAATCCTAAAGATAATACTTTGGATTGAAAATGGAGCTTACCTCATCCCATTTAACACCACGTGCCCCAAATTTTATTTAAATTTTTTGTATCCTCCAAACTATCGAGTTTGAGACACCGAGATAGTAATCAAAATCACTTTCTAATCTCCCTATTCTCTTATTTGTACTGTAAGTAATTTACATGCAACGCGTTGAACTCAATCAGCTAGTAGAAACTGTCGCGCACAATACAGTATGTTCACATATTATATATTTAATTGGATATGTGCCGAATAAAAATAATAAATCCAAATAAATAACATGAAACCGCAAAAAACCTTAAATCGTCGACCTTCTATCTGCTCCACTTAATCATCAGCCTGTATCGCGCAAAAAGGTTAATACCGGGTGGTTGCATTACCAACCGCCATATAATTTTTGAGGTCGCAAGAATGCAATAATTTCTTCTTTATCTGCAAGGTCGGTTATTTGTCAATGTAATAACCATGTAGAAACTGAATCTCCAAGTTATTTCCTAAAGCAAATATTACGAACATACAGGATGCGCTTAAAGGAACCATATTCAGAGAGATAGAAATATTGTTTGTGCCCACAGATTAACAGGTCACTGTCTGTCAGTGAGTGATGACAACAAAGTAATGCTTTGTACCAATGGGCATTAAGTACCAATAACATTGTAGGTTCTTGAAATTTCTGCTGTGTTTGTTTCCTTTATATACAACTAAAGCATTTGTTTTATGGAAACTGTTCCGAAATATGTGATACTTCAAAGCACGTACATCGATATTATGAAATTCTACAACAAGTATATCATTTTACTTTAAAATCTTAATTTTTTTGTATTTACATGAAATTACGTCTCATAATGGAGGTCTATTTTAGTACTTTCTACGTCAAATTAGAAAAATATTGCTTAGTTTCTTCCGCTTGCTTAAAAATAGTTTCGTTTCAACTTTGACTGCATTCCGAAGAATTTTCCAATAAAACTTTATGTGGACAAGCCTTCCTAATGTTTGTTAATAACTGAACCGCCTGTATTTCTCCATAAAATTCGTATCCATACCTGCATCCAAACCAGACATAATCATCTCATACTTAGTATATACCCTCTTATGACCCGAAAGATCGTATTCTCTGCCGTTCCTAGCTCTTCGCGTCATCCCAATTTTCCACAGAATAAACCCCGTTCTAAGGAGCAGAATGCTCTCAGGAAAAATTCTCGTCGGACAAATTGCACTGGTCGGGCTCATTAATCACGTCCCGATAAAAGTGTGTTTGTGGATTTCGCGAGTCCCGAAATAGTTCTGACGTTTTTAGACCCAACAGCCAGTATAGTGGTCTATTTTTAGAACGAAGTTTTATTTAAAAACGCTGACAACTCTTTTGCATTAGGAAAACGCTAAAAATGGAATGTGATGACGTTCAAAAAGCTCATATTTTGTAGTCGTATAGTATAATATTCATGAATTGAAAATCTATAAGAATAGTTCCAATACGTAATTTGATTCAAAGTTATGTTCCTGTTTTAAGGGATTCATAATTACTAAAATTCGAACTAAAATTTAAGCACAACACTATCTTCGTACTACAAAATCGATACAATTTATTTTATTTATTTAAAAATTGTATAACAGTTGTCTTGAAATTTACTAAATGTTTCACAATAAGTTTACATTTTTTCCGTAGGACAAGTCTGCCCCGGGTACACGTGGTATGCATCAGTAGGTTAAGCGCTGTTGTCACGTTGTGATGAAACTCCCCAATGTAAATACTCGCTGTATTTTGAAAACTGTTAATCTTACGCCCCTGTAATATACAATTTTTTTGTTCGTTTATGATTATTCTATCTCATGCCGAAGTAATGGCAGTCAAACTTCTTACACCCTGTATATTTCACGCCCAATCTTTAAATGATCATAGCGTTTTCATGAATAATTTTATAAAAAATCATTACCTACTATTGTTTCTTTCTTCGTTCTGACGAGAAAATCGGTTCTAATAATTTTTTTGCAAAAATCAAAGGGAAAATGATCTAAAACGCATTGATCAACCTTGCAAGTTGCATTTCTTAAATTTCGATCTGTGACCAAGTCGGATTCCACATCCGTGTCTGTCTTGTGTAGACGGAGGATGAGGCAGAAATAGAACGGATCGAAGAGCCTTACTTTGTCACTATAATTAAGTAAAATGCTTTCGTTCCTCCGATTTCGCCACTCCCCATACCCAGACGGGATTGGCCAAAATGAAATATTATCGGGGGTTGTTAAATACAGACCTGAAAAAAATACATGACCAGTGTTAACAATGTTTAACCAACACTCCCTGGGTCTCGATAATGTTTTTTAAAAGTGGCTGAAGGGTGTACCCAATATTGGCAACCAACAATGCGCGATTGATACTATCAGCTAAAAATTCCTAAATCTCAGTGGTCAACAAATTGCCTATTTATTAAACTAAAAGGAAAGTAAGGTCCTGGTAAAATATTTCAATTTGAAATTTATATTTCTTTGAAATCTATTAATCGAAAAGGCTAGAAGGAACAGACAAATTCAGAAAAAAATTGCGGTATAATACACCGATTGTGTCTCGAGCAGAAAAATATACCCTTTGTAACGATTCTAGGAATCACTGAGATTTAATTATTATCGACAAACAAACCAGCTAGGCTTGGAGTTTTCGTATGAATTATTAACATGGAAATGGAACACGTTATTTTCACTGGCCTGTTCTTTGACTTATTAATGGGAAGACCTTATGTACGGGATGACATTTTTAGCGTGTTTGCCAGCAAATAAATAAAAAAAAAGTCGAAATGGACAACGATTTCGGAAAGTGTTTTCCTTCATTCAATAGACAACTTGAAACTAGAACAAGATTTGCATTGATTATCTTATTTGTCTTTTTTCTTAAATAAAATAAAAGATAACTTTTATGTCACAGGTCCGGTATCGGTAGGTAGGTTTAAATAGATTTATTGAGACTTTTGAAATACGTAATGATCCAAATAGCTAACCACTTGCAATTGACATTAACTTAGCATGAAAATACTCTGTATACAGGGTGTTCCGTTTGAAGCTCCCTAACGTGATACGCAAAAACCAAAAGATGTGTGCAGTGCCTATAAATTACTTTAAAAAAAATGATCGGTTATTGGAAATTTTGAAGGTAATCTACTTGAAAAAAAAAAATGTATATTTCTGAGCGATTTTCGAAAATTCACTAGTTTTGTGAGTTAAATATCTTTTATGGTTATTGGGATATACGGGGAACATCAAACCAGACAAAATCCTGTACATATTGTTTGAAAAATAATCTTTTGGAATAATGGATACATTTCTCAGAAAAAATTGTATACGGGGTTTAGATCAAGTTGGGAAAGAAAAAGAAAAAGTGAAGAAAATGTTTAAATCTATTACCGATTTGCAAAATAGCAATAATTGATGACAAAAAAAAACAAAATAATCAAGTTTTTGGGATAATTTTTTTAAAATTTTTTAATTGCTCAGAGGGCATTCTAGTTTTGATAAAAAAACTTTAGAGAGAATAAAACAACACACCAAATTTCATTAAAATCGGTTCAATATTCGCAAAATAATTTTTTTAATTTTGAAAAAAATTTTTCGAATTTTCAAAATGTTGCACAGCCTCAAATAAATACTTGAAAATTTTTTCACATAGAAAAGACCGCTCAACCTTTCAAATTTTTTTGAAAAATTGAAATCGGTTGATTTGGACAGCCACAGTAAATTAAAGTTAACTAAAATTATAATTTTTGAAAAAAACTAAATTGCAAATTGACAAATGTAATCTAAATTGTTTAAAAATAAAAAAGGGTGTTAACTTTAAAAAATTTCTGTGGCCGTCCTAATCAACCGATTCCAATTTTTCAACCATTTGAAAGGTTGAGCGATCTTTTCTATGTGAAAAAATTTTCAAGTATCGAGATGCTTTATTTGAGGCTGTGCAACATTTTGAAAATTCGAAAATTTTTTATCAAATTTCTTTCAAAAAATTATTTTGTGAAAACTATCGAATCGATTTTAATGAAATTTGATGTGCTGTTTCTCTAAGTTTCTCTAAAGTTTTTTTTACCAAAATTAGAATGCCCTCGGAGTAATTAAAATATTTTTAAAAAAATTATCCAAAAAGATTACATATTATTTTGCCTTTTTTTCATCAATTATTGCTATTTGGAATATCGGTAATAAATTTAAACACTTTTAATTTACAGTATATTCTGCAAAATTCAATTTTAAAACTTTTTTCCTCTTCAATAATCTTCCAAAATGCAGTTTCCAATATATAAGTAAAAAACTTAGATAAAATAGGTATATTTTTAATTTTTAAAAAATTTTTGAAAATGTTCCGGGCCTCGTTTAGATCTAAGGATCTACACTTTTATTATGCGAGTTGTACTTCAGGTAATCCAGAAAAAATTTGCTTGCCCCCTCTCACATCCACCTCAAAACAGATCCTCCCTGGTCTATTAATACCACTTTGTTTCTTTAAAAAAAAACTTCGCCTATGATCCTGTATAATCCTGTTGCCTTTTATAGAGTAGAAGGAAATAAGAGCGGAGTTTGAGCTGCTCTATAGTGTGTATCAGGCCTAAACATCTACACCAAAAAAACCGGATACCTTGCAGACTAGTGGGAACTATTTGGCGATGGGAAAGACCTCAGTATCGATTGGTAGAGTTGCCTGATAATTAACACGGATCGATTTGAGAAATATTTCGTTCTTGGTTCGAGAACATGTAAATGTCACAGCTGGGAGAAAGCTCACAGAAACGTATAATTTAAATTTTTATATTGAAAACAATATATTATTATTGTGAAATTACACGGAAAATTGCAGTAACGAACGTCATTACAAAATTGTAGCTGTCACATGTCAATTTAAGGTGAATTTACAAGTTTGAAGAAGTCGTACCTACAAACTTTTCATATGTCTTAAAACAGCATTATGGAACCTGCTAATAAAATGAATTAGTAAATTTTTCGTACGTACGCTGTCAAATGAGGTTCTGAAGATTTACTAAAAAGTAATCATTTCTCAATGTTATATTAAATATGTTTGTGACCTTAATAAATTAAATCGTCCTATATTTTCCGCTTCATTGGTAAACAAATTTTCTATGCCATGAGAAAACGTTTAAAATGCATTTCAAAAAGGGATTTGCACTACTCTGAATAATGTAAATACAACTCAGATTAAAAAATGAATAAGTTATTGTCAATGTTTTGTTAACACAGCATCACGACGAAGAAAAAGGTTTAATGTGTCTTTCCCATACGTTTCTGGGGTCTGAATCCGTATCCGATGTCAGTTTGACGAAGTTAGCCCATGTTCAAGGCTATTTGAAGGCCAAATCTGGTTTTGACTTGTTTTTGAACTAAATGAATTTTTAGATAATCAGATAAACCGTCGAACCAAGTTTAGTCTATTTACGCCAAACATTTTCAGAGAGATTTGAGAAAATCAGATATATTTCTGTTTAATTCTGACACTTTGTAAATTCAATTAATGAAATTCAATGATTTTCGCTTAATAACCTGCTAGTTTTATTAAAGATGATCAGAACCCAAAAATTCAGATATTTCTTAAGATAATACAATGCTTCAAATTTATGTCTGTCTAAAGTAATAGTACTTTTTCATCTTTGTGGTTAAGGTTTGGTCGGTAATTAATGCTTAAAGATTGTGATGGAGTAACTGTTACGAGTTTCATAAAAAAAGACAAATTTCGTAACACTTAAGTAAATATTGATTACTATCTTACCGATATAAATTGTTCAGTTAAAGGTAAATAAAGTTGAACAAAATCTGATTTGTCATTCAGAATTAGGCATTATAGAAACGCCATAGAATCTACCTGCCATCATTTTGATTTATTTTTATAATTTATGAACGAAAAGATACGACTTGTTTCAATCGTTTAAACTGCTTAAAGAACGGACACACTGTATACTACGCCGTTTTACTTTTCAAGGATTGGCTGATAATCACGAGTACTGCCTATCCAAAGAAGTAACCGCGTGATGAAAGAATTGTTACGGCTTTGTCAATAAAGGAAATTTCATCAGGTCAAAGAATCGGTCACTTTCTTTCCCGTTTGCAGTCATATAAATTAACTTGCGTTCAAAATGCGATAAAGGCGTCATTGCTACTTCACTAGTGGACTTACCCCTGTCTTTATCACCTCATTTTTATTATCAAACCAGTTCGAAGAACTTTTTAACCGCAAGAAAAAAGTACGTTAAAGAAATTAGAAACTTAAATCTATATTTGCAGTGGATTATACATAAAAGGTGCATTATTTACACATAATAAATAATTGTTGTATTTACTGTGTCATTGTGGCGGTTCCAGGGGTGACTAAACTACGGGTAAAAGTAGCGCAAATTGTTCACCTGGCCTCGGTCGACGTAGTGGTCTCCGCGTGGATTTTAAGCAAGATACCGCGGCGCACTGGTGGGCCCACTTCTGGTCAGGTGCGCTGAACACCACCTGGTGACAGCACCGCTGGAGGAGGCGCCGGTAGCGAGGCGCGCTTGCGTCCTGAACAGGTGGTAGATTGCAAGAAAATTAGGCCTTACTAAACCTTAGTCCAGGTCTACATTATTTTGCAAGTAAACGTACAAATACGTTATTCGCAAACGCATCTGTATCTTTTGTTTTTTTCTAATACGCAGGGGTAATGTTTCTTAAACCCCATTTTTTACAAATCGAATGGAAATATGTTACAGAACAAAACATTAAAATGCATAAACGCCATGTAATGAGGAAAAAATTAGTAAAGTAAGCCTAACCGTGAACTATATTTTGTCACAATATATTCAAATACTCATCAAAATTTATTTTATCTCATTCAAAATGGGCTCCATTTGAGGCACTACATTTTTTCCAACGAATATTTCGGTATGGACTTCAACTCCTTCAGCGATATTTGTTATATCGACTCGAAAGGTGTGCCACGAAGTGGTAATTTGAGTTTGCAAAGAGGAAAAGTCAGCATGGGCCATATCCGGTGAATACGGTGGCTGCTGGATGACGTTCGTTGAGTTTTGGTCAAAAATTCATTCACAAATATCGCTTTATGTGATGATGCATTATCGTGGGGCAAAATTCAAGAATTGTCCTTCCATAAATCTGTTTTTTTTTTTTGCGGCGGATCAAACACCTCATAACACCCAGACAATATTCTTGAGTGTTTCTCCATCCGGAAGGAATTCTGTGTGGACAACACCACGATAGTCAGAAATAAAGATATTACAGGTATGTTTTTCATAAACAATCGTAAACAATCGTGATAAAAAACTACATACCTACCTATAGGTACCAACAATTCGCTATCATAAACTGTTTAAATTACTTACCTACAAATGTATCCGTGAGTTCTTGAAATGTTTCCCACCGTTCTAGCAAAATGTTCACATCTGGCTCAATTGCTTCTGACGTCATGCTCTCACAAGACACAATCAACACCATAAAAACACGAAGGTGTGTGATTATTTAATTTCAGTAAATTTGACTGGAGAATAGACATCAATATCGTATGGCAATAATAAAAGTTTTAATGGTTAGTATAAATATGTTCCCTGATATACTTACGAACCATTTAACGGAATAAGAACACTTTTTAAGATACTGTCAAGCAAACGCTGCAATTTGAAAAAAAATATGCATCACGAAGTTGTAGGTTAAAAACAATTCAACACAGCATTTAAAAAAATATCTTATAAAAAAAATCGAGTCCTTTTACCGTCCGAAAAACTTAGTTTTTGTTAATTTGGAGAATATGATTTATTGAGAAGTATATCATTTTCCTTGTTAAAAGTTAATAGATCCGTACTAATTATCATTTTGCTGATTTCTAAAAGACTTCTAATTTAGTTAAGAGGTAAGTAAAATTTGAAAAACAAATTTTGTTATATAAGATCGATTTTTTAAATATTTGCAAAATAATGTATTATTTTATATAGCAGTTATATTTACTACTTCGATAACTAAACGCATATGTGAGTTTCTTGTGTTGTTGCTTTAATTTTATTCCATTTTATAGTCCAATTAACTAAGCCTTTAAATCGAAATATCAAAAATTCAGCCAAGTTAGCAAAATTTCGATTTAAAGGCTTAGTTAATTGGACTATTTAATAATAATCGCTGAAAGACATTCACGCACCCATTTGTTATAACGAGGCCTCATTTATCTAAACCCCTTATCGCTTTGCGTAATAATGAGGCAAGTTTGTACAAAAGAAACTTGCCAATTAGAAATATTTCACACAATTTAATAAAACAAAATTTTTGTACAAGTCATAAAAATATTTCTAAGTTTAGGAGTCTAATTTTATACAGTTTTGTTCTATCTAATGTAAAATATCTATACCTGAATAGAAAATATTGCTTGCTAGTTTCACTAACCTTCATACTGTTGATATCAGAACCTACCAGTCGTCCTCTGGTTGGTAATGGCACATATTTCAGCTCTAAGGTGCACATGGCACGTACCTAAGGCATGGCTGTGACACTACTGACATTAACCTGTCACAAATGTCATTTTATTCGATTTTGAAGGGAACAACAGACGTCGTTTTTAGTGCATCACTCAGCTTATGAAAACCCATGAGGAGATTTCAATTATTTCACCAATTTATCGACGTAAAACATCTCCAACATGGTCACGCACACAAAAAAAGTAATACAGGTCAGTTATGAGAGAATCGTGAATAGTGAAGTTCCCCAAGGAACTGATCTAGGGCCTATACTGTTTACAGTTTATACAAATACTTTATTTCGATCTCATAAAGGAGATAGTTGGGATAACTGAAAAAAGTTAGTACAATGGTTTAATAAAAGATAAACTCGTTTATTACAGATCTCATATATAGATAAATATAATATTATTGTCTTAGACGTTAGGCGATATTAAAATATTTTCGCACGGTCTCACAATATGGCTTGAATGTAACAATTATACAACTACCCTGTAAAGATTTATCAATCGTTTCGCGCGGACTAGAAAGAAGATTCAAGGAAGGGGCTGGATCAGAAATTGATGTCCCAGTTGGATAGCTCGTCTGGCGGAATGTCGTTATCTTTCCCGAAACAGTCGAAGTTCGAGGTGTCGCAAGGACCTCTGACGGGCTGTTGAATGGGCGCTGGTAGGGTCCTGTTAATGAGGCCGTCCCAGTCGAAGCCCTGGAACCACCTGGAAAGAAATATGTCAAGTCTAACATTAACTTCGAACATATAAGGAAAATTGAAACTGAACAAATGTATGGAGATTAATGTATCGCATATGGAGGATCTCAATTATCATAGAAGTTCCAAATTAACTGCGAAATGCTCTTACTTGTGTTTTTTAATGTCTTGAATCCCCCCTCGCTGATATCCCAGTCTTTCTGAAGGCGCATCTCTGCACAATTTTTTTATTAAACTCTGAGCAGATCTTCCAATATTATGTTTTGCGAAATCGATCATATCGATGCCCTTCAAAATGAGGTTGTAGGTCTTCATGGGGTCAGACGCCGTAAAAGGTGGACTGAAAGAAAAAGAAAATAGAACATTGTACTAAAAAATATATGTAAAACTATCTTACTTTCCCGTCAGCAATTCGTGCATCAAAATTCCTAACGCCCAGTAGTCCACAGACCTGTCGTGACCTTTGTTCAAAATAGTCTCCGGTGCCACGTACTCTGGTGTCCCGCAGAACGTCCAGGTCTTACTGCTATAGCCCAGTCTTTTAGAAAATCCAAAGTCCACCAATTTGACGTAACCCCTGGAGTCGAGGAGTAGATTCTCCGGTTTCAGGTCTCTGTAGATGATACCTCTTGTGTGCAGGTAATCGAAAGCTTCGATAACGCAACTCGCGATGAATCTAGTGGTGTGGTCGTCGAAACACCCCCTGTCTCGCAAAATGGTCCATACTTCTCCTCCTAGGCAAGCTTCTAACATCATGTATACGTATTTTGTGTCTCGGAATGTTCTGTAAAGTCTAGAAACATAAGAAATGGTTATTGATTTCTTTAGAATTTTCATAAATTCACTTAGATATGCAACCAACATTACACAACCAGTGTTATGCCAGTTGCATACCTTGGAAATTATCTACAATTTCCTTACCTGCAAATGAATGGGCTTTTACAGCTCATCATTATATTTCGTTCGCTGTAGATGTGATCCTGCTGTTGAGTATCGACAATGTGTTGCTTCTTCAGGCATTTTAAGGCAAACGTTAGGGAAGGATCGTGCATGTATTGGACCAGTTCTACCCTACCGAATCCTCCTATACCCAGTGTGGCTACCACTTCTAGGTCATCTAGCTTGATATAGTCATACTCTAAAATCAAATATTTTGTCAGAGGTAATTCAAAACGGTTGGATCAATACTTACCTATCTGTTCTATCAGAGCCGTGCCCGACGGTTTGTTCAACCTCTCCTCGTCTCCGTAATCTTTCTCTTTGATTTCGCTCAAGTCTCCTATTAGTTGATTGAACGAATCCCTGTCCAGGGTCAGGCATTCCACTCCTGGGTGTAGGGCGATCACTGATGCAGTTCTGCAATCTTCTTTCAACAGCGCTTGTTCTCCAAAATAGTCCCCACGCTGAAGCACCCTGATTTCCTCTTCGTCTAATCTACCTACAATTAAAAAAAAAATTAATTTGTAAATGACTTGTTAAATAGAATGTATAGGAATGTCATTATTTTCCAATAAAAGTAATGGTTACAAATTTTCGTATTTTGAAATTCTATATTAGTTTAAAAAAAATCATAATCGCTCCAATTTTTTTTTAAATAATGACGTTATCGCTTAGGCCGTCTCTCTCTACCATTACAGCATGTACCGTTCGTCACGAAATACTCTGTACCTTTCAATTTTTCACATTTCAAATATTCCTATTTACTTTTATCTTCACAGCTTCTTATAATTTCGTTTTTGCGTAACTTTCATGCACGTGTTTACGACTGGCACTCTCCCTTGCCGATGTAACTAATTACTCTGTTGCTTGAGAAGTTTTACAAGGCCTGATTAAATTGATGGTGGTAGGTAGGTAAAGCGAATTCGTTACATATCGCACCGTTATGTGTCTGCCTTCCTTTGCAGGTTTTTTCTTAATCACTTAATTTTAGCGGGATTATGAGAGGTGAACACAGAACGGAATAATATTGTTTTTCTTAATAATAACATTTAGTTTTAGTGGTCAAATTGTGTAACGAGACATTAGTATTTTTTCTACTGATTCCAAATTTACAGGATGCATAAATTTTATAAGAATTTCACGAATTATCTGATTGACATCTAGGAGTAAATAGACACAGTCCATCTGATTTTCTTCAGATTTAATAGAAAATCTATTTTTTTTAATGGAACACAGAGTATTTTTATTTATTTGGATAGAAGTACAATAAACAGTCACAAGGATATCAATTTAATAGGTCTTTCTCTAATAGTAATAGAGATACGAGTATATCTAAACAGTATCCTCTGAATGACATATTTAAAACCGATCGAAAAAAATACAGACAATATACCATTTATCACAAGCATCCTGCACACCAAACAGAAAAAGTTTTTAGAAATACATACCTGGAAGTCTTTGTGTTACTTTCACAGATCCACTGCTGATGATGAAGAACGAATCCCCGCTAGCTCCTTGTCGTATGATGTACGCTCCTGCTGGGTAAAATTCCTGCAAAGCACAGTCCTGCTTTATACCAAATATTCTCTTAACACTTCATACGTACCACCTCCAACACGTCAGCGATTTTGGCCAGCACGTCGTTGCTGAGGCTCTGCAGAAGCGGCACCGACTTGAGGAAGTTTATATTGTCTTGCAGTCTTTGAAGCCCTGTGCGCATCATTATCTGTTGGAAGACTTTTCTGTCCAGCATCCATACTTTGGATCCCGTTACAGCTGGAAAAAATAGAGGAAGGTCATTAATAAATATACCAGAAGCTGTACCAATGAGTTGGGAACACAATTGTATGAATGTTGATTGACCATTTAGCTCCCAAAGCACAGGTTTCAAATTTTGATATAATATCAAAAAATAAGAACGTCATAGGGAAAAGGATAACATCCAGTCAAGTCTGTACAAGAACAGCTCGATGATGGACTTACGACTCAGACCTGGGAATCGGTTAGGATTCAATTGCTCATGGATTCATGTAGGACTAAATGAAAGATAAGGCCCAAAAATGAGGGCAAGGAACCTCTGGACATAGAAATTGAAGACAGAACTATTTAGCCAAAGTCACAGACCATTAAGAATAACATTAAGACTGTTAACTCGACATTGTAAACCCAGGAAACTCCTGAGTGAGCTTGATGGAGTTAATTTTGAATTGAGAGAAAATAAAACATATTCCTTTAACTCTTTGCCTGTAAAAATTCGTTTCTAAAAAATGTTATTATTGCAATATAACTTAAGAACAGCACGTACCTCTTATCGACGCAGTTCTTGTACAGTTGTACAAAATGGCAAGTTCGCCAAAGGCCTTTCCAGGCCCCATATGACCCAGAACTTTCCCATCTTTGATCACTTCGAAGTCGCCTTCAGCGGATACAAACAGATGAATGCCAGCTTCTCCTTCACGCACCACCAGGGAACCAGCAGGGAATTCCTTGGAGTACATGGAGTCGACTATTTCCCTCACTTGCGACGTGTCCAAGTTCTTCAGGAAGTCGTTATCCATGATGGCATCTTTGATGAGCTGTTTGGATCTGAAGCAAATTGGACGCTCAATTTAAAGAAGCAGACGATGTAGTAAAGTAATTTTTGTGATTTAAGCTTTCTCTTATGAAGGAAGTAATTTCATCTGGGACTGGTGCATTACCTAAAGTCTTTATCATGCTTCGTAATAGTGATGTGACTAGCTTCCCCAGTAGCTTCGCTAGATTCCGCTGACACTCCCTGTTTCTTCGGCACGCTGCTGCTGTTAAGCGAAGGTTGGCTAGGTGGCGCTCTGTTCGCCATGGCGTGTTGAGCTTGGATGCTCGTGAGGATGTCGCCATCCTGACCGAAGGTTGTGGTCTGCTGAAGAACACTCTATAAAAAATAAATTTAAGTGTAAATAGAGAAAGAGAGAGACAGGAAGAATAGAGATAATGAGTTTAGATACTCCCAACACACCCTGTATATTGTTATTGTCTTGTATATTATTAAATGTGCTATTAAAGCTCGCATTTTAATTTTGTGTGTAACAATTGCTGATTAGATGTATACAAAACCGTTGTTTTAATTTTTTTTCGGTAAACACCATTATTTTTAGAGAGAATATCGAAAAAAAAACTGATAGTACGAAAATAACAGTCACGTCAAGCGAGGAGTAGCTACACATAGCGGGTCACGTAGCCAATATTTGACAGTTCAAGCGTGCCGTGTTTTTATTTTATTTTCTGTGATTTTTATTTAGATTATATTTTATTCGGCGTGGGCCCGTGTAAAAAATAGATTTCAAATAAATTGTAATTATTATACAGCAAAATATATTATTTTTATATGACAATCGATAACTTCTATTGATACATCGCGAATATATAACGGACTGATTATGAGACATTTGCGGAAGCAGTATTGCTTTCCCTGTTCCTTTAAAGAGGTGACTTGTGGCATAACCTGATTATAAATACGAACTGATAACGTAACCCAAGGATGTTTAAGCTGTATAGATATTGTTTATGAAGGAAACTGAACTTGGCACAAAATAGATAGTTACCTATACGTGTCGTGTAAAAGAGCACTGTTTTCATTAGTTATTTCCACAAAGCCAATAGGTTTTATTTAAACAAACTATTTATGTCGGTAAATAACAGCAACTTTGTGTGACGGATTGTAGTTATTTTCTTTAAAATACAGTTTTACCAAAATAAATAAAATCAAAGTTTATCTTTTCACAAAAATATACAAGTAGTGGGTCTTGAATTTGAACAACCCATAGTTTTCCATTCCATGTTTTGTTGTTTTTTAATGGAGTACATTTAATGAATTATGTTTGACGATTAAATCTTGATTTGCCTTCCGCCATTATATTCATTTTCTTTCCTATTAATATTAAATAATTTATTCCGCATAAGCGACGATGTTTTCCAGGACTTAATATTTTAAAATCACTCTCTTTAATTAAGTGTGTTTTTTTATTGTTAATATTTAATAGACCCGCATTACTACAGCAGTAGTTAATGTTATTGTTGTTGTAGTAGTATAGGAAGTTATTTTTATTTATAAGTAGAACTGTCATAACAGGCCGCGCGCCAGAGACGTGCCGGCCATCAATATAAAATAAAGTGTACAACGATTATAAGATTTATGTCATTGTATCAATTTGAAACATGTAAATTGTTTTACGCATCGTTGCCATCGGTTCCACAATCTGGATGGGATCCATTATAGATCGCATCATCAGGTATGTTTCTACCTTTGTTTCGGCGAAACTTATGTCTTAATCTGAAGAGAACGACCGTTCTAGTAATGTAATATTTGCATAATTAAATAATCTACTTCCAGGCTGGTCCGACGTGGTAATTTCCACACGGGGTTGTATTTATTCCAGTAGGAATGTTTTATTATTTACTATATCAAATGGTAGGATAGATGCAATCAGTATGAAGATTAAATCAAACATAAATTGAGTCTTCTGGTTTTCTTTGACAATTGGCCCAATAAATTTTGCTTCACTTCTCTCCTAATTCCACAAAAAGAAAACAAGTACCTAGGTAGTTTTTAAATAAGCGAATATTGTATTGATTAAAAAGAGTTTGGAGACGTAGTTGAGTTAGTTTTTCATTTTCAAGGTCATATGAATGTCAAAAAATGACCTCTATAAAAGTAGTTTGGATCATTGGGGACCATTGGTCACCTTGGATTTGATCTTTAAGGCTATTCGATTACAATCACTTAAATCGTATGTGGAATGATTCATCTTACGATTTTCACAGGTATTACATTCAACAAGCAAGAGATGACCTTGAAACAACCTTGAACATGGCTTTTCAAGATCAATTAAAATAAAATTAGTTCATCATGTTTAATTCCGTACAAAACAGAGGGGAATTAATAAATGTATATTCTCTTTCTTAAGTATGTTTTTCCTTCTATTTAAACCCTAGGCACCTTGGTGAAAAGCATGTTAGATAAAGGGGTACCTATACAGGGTGTCCTTCAAATTTCACGTAGAATCCGAAAATTCAATAATACATAGGGTGTCTCATTTAAAATAACGAAGTTGGTGTCGACTTCGGGTATAACCGGAGGTGCTGATATCGATCGACGCAGTTCCCGGTGGGACAGCCTGTATATGAGACCACAGCAAAGGGCAGGTTGTTTAATTATAACATTAACTTCCTGTTGTTTCTAAATCGCGATGTGCTAAATTAATACGATCACGATACACCCGCCGATTCTGCTAAATTTAAAGGTCTAGGATCGAACGCAAAAATTTTAGCTGGTACTAAGCATTGCGTGACCAAAACTTAAGTAGGTACTTTGCCACACTTCTGCGTTTTTATTATGACCTCATATCTGATAATCGCGTTTTAGGGTTAAATATTTCACAGAGTTCCTAGTTCGTAATGATGCAGTAAACGTGTATAATATTATACAGTATACAGCTGTTTCTTTTTGATAAATTGCTATGAAAAATGTCGCATGTGTGGAATATTTATTCAATTTTAAAAGGATTAGTATTTGGTTAGATTTATTTTACTCTTATGAGGCATGAAATTACAGAGCAAATTAACTTACTGGAAAAGATGAAGGAAATTAACAAAGAAAATTGTACTCTTGACATTAAGAATAACAAAAAATTGTTCCGTTAACATCATTTTAAAATTGTAGTGCATATCTATATTTCCCATTTCAAATGACTTCAAATTCGGTGTGAGTTTAAAGTTTTTTTATGTTACATGTCTAAAACACATTACGGATGCCGGTAAGCTTGAAACGCACAATACATTGAGCGATAATCAAAGTGGACCAGTAGGGCAAATTTGTCCGGCACACGAAACTAGCAAATTTGCAAATTCCGCTTCTATTTCTATATCATATATAAATCCGCCCTAATGACCTACCCTTTTCACGGGACCCCTTGACATTTTTGCAGTAGTAAATTGGTAGTTATTTTAGATTATTCTATTTCCTAATATTTTTGTCTGATCGAAACTTATTTCAGTTCCATTGACTTATGTTAGGTCGACAAGAATAGATTTACATCTACATTCTTTATTCAGAAAAATAATCAAAATATTAATTTCTCACCCATTATATTATATATAGACAGTTTTAGAGCCACTTTAATATATGGTTTTTCTTTATTTTACATATTATCGACGGTAAAATATATGTATGATTCTGGATACATATTCTTTGCAAATTAAAGCAATAGTACAATCTGCATAATTGCAAGATGAACTCTGTTGAGCAGATAATACGGTCGGGAAAGCGATTTTTTAAATGTAAAATATTCACGGAGATCTATATTTTTTTAAATATAAATATGCACACAGCTGGTGAATTGTGGTGGTCTTTTCAGACTGAGAAGGAACAAAACACCCATCCAGTTTCCTAAAAAACGTATTACGACATAAGCGCGCGTATTTGTTCCACTTTAAACACATGTATATTAGGTAGGCACTTTCATAATCAAGCGAGGCTTTGATTTAGAAACAGGTAAATCGATATCTTTACGTATTGTATTTGATGTCATCCCTATCATCTCAACGTGGATGTTACAATACACAAAAATCAATTGTATCTACTTGATGTATTCGTATTCGTAGTTTAATTTACACCGCTTTGCAGTGCCAGCTGAAAGAAGAAATAACCAGTTGCTACTCATTTACATGTTTCGTTTTGCATAAACACAAAAGATAACGATGTGTGGAACAGAAAAAGCAGACCTTTTCAATTCACATTGATTCCGTTTAAAGTGGAACAAGTTCGTAGTATCATCGTTATAAACTGATTTCTATGGTTATTTTTTAAAAACTCATGCCACTCTGACTAAAAACAAAATTAACTCTTCATTATTTCTTCTAGAGACCTTTTCAATTCACATTGATCTCTTTGTGCACTCTGACTAAAATCAAAATTAACTCTTCATTATTTCTTCTATCTAAATGTTGGTCAAATAAATATACTTATATTCAAATCGAAACCACGTAAAATTGTATCACCCAGTGATCACCACATTCTCCATATTTGGCATCTATAGAAATATTTCAGGGCTGTCAATAAGAACAGAGTGGCATAGAATGGAAGTATTGTTTTTACATTAGGAAAGGTAGAATAAAATATCTTACCTTCAGTTTGTGGACTTCCCTCTGTAACCTCAACACCTCAGATTCTTTGCAATTCAAGTTCTTCTTGGCATCGTACAGTTCGGACTGCGAAGTCTCATACTTCAATTCCAAATCTGCCAACTCCTTCTTCAGTCTGCTAACGAGGGACTTGAGGTACTCGTAGTCTTCGTGAGATACCGAACCTCTCCTCTTAGCTTCAGTAAGACTTTTGGAGTTCCTCCTGATCTGCTGGATAGTCTCTTCATCCACAGAGCTCTTGGAAGTCTTCCTCAGATTAGTCGCTACACCGTTACCCATTGGTCCGAATATACCGAAGTCTCTCAGGAACTTTCTCGCTTCTTCTTCGTTGTAGTTGTGGTGGTTCTGGTGTTGAGATTCATACACCAACGCGGTATACTTGTGGTAGTCCAGTTTATTTTTTATTTCCGGGTATAAATTGGAAAGGGACTTGCTCTGTTTTGGCACTAGTTTATCACAATCCTCTTTGGGCACCTCCACGGGTATGGGGAAGTTGATCTCCGGATGGTTCAGGTAGACATTGGCTTTGACTATGTTCCGCGTCGGGGTTTTGGCGAACTTTGGCGTTAAGCAAACCTGGGGATGTCGCGGTGAGTGCTGGAACTCGTGTATCTCTGGACTGGAGAGCCTCTTCGTGTCCGCTCTGGGGTAGATGTTAGATAGGCTGGGGTTCGACGAGCGCTTCTCGGACGAGAATTGGGAGTCGTAGGAATGGCGAAAGCCGTTGGCTTCATTGTTGCACCCGCACTTTGCGTATAGACTTCCGCACGTGTGGGACTTTTTGAAGACCGCGCGCGTCGACTCACCTGCCTTGGAAGGGGAGGATTCGCACTCAGGTAGCGACTCCTTGTGCGCATGGACCAGCATCGCCGAAAGTTCCGTCACCGACGCGGGATACGACTTCAAACTATAGGACTCCTCGACCATCAGGTTACTTATTTGATTTAAATAGGATGACGTCCTGTCGTGGAGCCCAGATTTGGTCATCGGGAAGGTTTCAGTCTGAAAATAAACACAAGGATTGGAAGATTTTGAGATAATATTGATACGGGTCGGTGTTTATTCGCTATTAATATCGTACCGGTTGGAGGGAATCGAAATCGTGGAAAAAGCCACGTTTTCCCGGTTTCAATAACGCTGATAAAATCTGATATGGATTCTTCTGTTATGTAGCACCGTGTAAACATTTTCACTTTATTAATTGTAAGACGAAAAACGTAAGCTAATGCCGGGTAAATTAATTCAAATCTACACAGGGTGTTAATGCCATACTCCGCCAAGATATTTGACTTACATTGATGAAACTTAAGCCGAATAAGACGGCAAAAATTTGCTGAGCTGGTACATAAGACTGTCAACCAGTGGCGTCGTTAGAAACCCTAGCTGTTAAATATTTTAAAAATTAAACAAGTACATTTAAAACGGTTGGTATTTTCTAAGAAAAATTAATATCTTTCGTTTTATTCGAAAATATTAGCCATTTCACAAGTTATTTTAAATTTTTATTTTAAAATAAATAACTATATTCACAAAGAAATACAGGAATATTTTGTATTTTAATACAATGTAATTATGGAAAGTCCAGTCATTTCAGAGGCGTAGGAATTTTTAAATTTCTGAACGATAGTAACGTCCTAAAATAATTTAAATTGCTACAATTTGTTTTACTTGTATTTCTAATAAAATAATCCTCATATTTTTTTTTCTGAAGCAAATAGTTTAGAAATTATTTCCATTTAGTATGAGGTATTAAACAAAAATTTACCAGCTTTAAAAACTTACCAGTGGCGGAGGTGTGGGCATCATAGATTATTATTTGCCAAAAAAATATATATCACCCTGTATAATATTACAAATAAAATAGGTCATTGTAAAGTGTAAAGAAACAAAAAGAGAAGATATGGCGCATATGATGACCTATTTTTATTTGTAATTTGACCGATGATATCCAGACTCCGCCACTGGTGAGTTTCTAAAGCTAGTATTTTTTTTTTTTCATACCTACTATCATACTCAATAGTTAAATTATCGCAAGCGGTTTAAAAATTAAAAATTAAAAACTGATTTTTTTTTAACTTGATCTCACATTTATATAACAAAAAACCCTTATTTTTAGCTACAGAATACGCCCCTGGATTTTTGACCTCTTTTACTTAAGAAACACCCTGTATATAAGAAATGTAAAATTTCGAAGTCACTGATTGTGAGTATTTTGGAAATTGGAAAAAGTGCTTTTAATTTCTAATGGCATTTCGAAGAAAAAAGTGTTTTCCATTTTCTTTGATATACTAATACTACTAATAAACTAATTGAATAAATTTAATGTATTTATTATATTTTACAAATATTTACTAAAAAATTTAAAATAAGCCTTTAGGCAGTTTTAGTTAGACATACATATAACTTAAAAGTGATAACAATGATTTATCAAAATTTCAAAAAACCAATTGACGTCGAAATTAAGATGTATATAAGTAATTTTATTTTATTTTTTTATGGAACGAACAGGTTTGGATTTATTTTCAAATTATTCAACTGTGGTATCAACTCATTTTAAAATTATAAAATAATGATTCGAAATTCGCTTTTCGAATAAAATTAAATATATATTTTTAATCAAATAACGTTGAGAATTAAATCCAAAAAATGTCTTCAGGTACCTCTTCCACAGGTTGATATACAGAGTGTTAATAAAATTAAAGAGGCGATTGCGTTTTTTAAACATATTTGACAGTTTGAAATTTTAAAAAGTAACGTCAGCCAGATCGTTTTTCGAAATGTCGATTTATTCAAATATTGCAGGCTTATTTTAATTTAAAAATATTAATAATTCAAAAATGGCTCGTTTTTCGAATATTCGAATATCTTTTTTGTTGGAAATATTGAACGTAATTAGTTAAATGTACTTATCAAATTTCCAAAACATTCAGTTGCATAGAAATTCTAGGAAATTTAATGATGGCGTTTCCTAATAACTCCGCCAAGTCATTAGCCAAAATTGTATCATTCTACGTTGGGCATCTGAAGAGATATTTAAATAAATGTGATATATTTTTTTCAACTTCAGTGCGTTGTATCTGGAAAACAAATCCAGTTTTGAAAGTTTGTCAAAGTATAAAATTAACTCCCAAAATGTACACATTTAAAAGACTAATCCAGGTGTTGCAATCTCTCACCGATAAAACTGTGCAGGTAATCCTCTGATTAAAAATAAGAAATCCAATCCGTAACCGGTTGAATCGCCAGATTTAAAAACAATATCGTCTCAGTCTTACTTAATGCTAGTCAACAAGTCGTATAAAGAAAATAATAATCCATTACAAGTCATTTTGATGACGAAGATACGTAAAACTTTTTTCATATTAGTAACCGGAGAATAACCTCTAGAATCTTATTAATGAAATATTGGAACAGTCATAAGCGTCTGAAAGGGGATGCGCAAGAGAATAGTTTTTATAACTTATAGTAATAGCATTAAAAAAACAATGATGATACATTACTTGTATTTGTCGCCAAAGGGTTGTCGCCAAATAAAAAAAGTATTGAGTGTCGGTTTGTTAGAGATTTCAACGTGATTTTTAATAGTTAATTTGTCTTATTTAAAATTTAAAAAAAGGGAAGCGAATACTATCCTCATTAATGTACCAACTATTTGAAAGACAGCAGCCTCAGTTTAATTAACTAAGTAATCCACCTCAGATTTAGATCTGAATTTGCTAGATGTAGGAGTGTGATCAGTTTTAAGTCATTTTTAAAATCCAATCCATAGTAACTTTAGTAAACAATAACAGCACCACTTTATCTCAGAATAGTATCAAAATATCTGGATTAGCATCCTTCATCTGTCAATTTCTGTTGTAAATGAGATATTTTTCCCACTTACTTGATCACTCTCTTGTATATTTTTAGAACTGTTTACAGCCCTACTAAGTTATACTGGGAAATACATATTTACTTATCTAGATATCAGGTTTATTAATAGAATCGTGATAATTTTGATTGCATTTGTAAATCCACCATTTACTTTATCGATCGGGAAGTGTCGAGTGTTAATTATTTTCTTAATTATTGACAGTCCGTCAGGCAAACGAGAGGTTCAAACAGTTTAATGAGCTTTTGAAAAGAATTAGAAAAACTACAGATTAAATACAACGAAATACTTTCATATTTCTAATTTTATATTTGCAATAGTATACAAGCATTGGAAAACATGTTTAGATACATCCATTACTAAAATTGATAATTACTAAATTGCTGTCTATAAAACCCTTTGCAAAACAAACATTAATAAAACACCTACAGGGACTCATATTTTTACAATTAACCATGATCCGGATGCTATTTTTTTGATAGGTTCTTTGAAGGCTTATTTATTAAATAAACAAGAGATACGCCAATGTCAACAAATACAATCCAATATGGAAAATCTACAAATAAACTCAAAATATATATTTATTAGAATTCGATGCAGATTTCGAGAAATTCATTGCTTTCATGTCACGATTAGTTACTTGAACAGTTTTATGAACTCTTAAAATAGCGAGTACTATCTAATTTTTTAATTTAAGTTGATGATAAATGTTTTTGAAAACAATTTTTTAATTTGTTTGTACAAATAAAAAAACTTTTTTGCAAACTATAAGAAATAAACTAGAAGTAGGTATATCTAAATATAATATAGAGTTCCATTTGAAAAAATTAAGATATCCATAATTGATTCAAAATTTGCAAATTCTAAATTACTATTTTTCTATTTGAAATGTATTATGTAGGTCCTTCAAAGTTTTGGTGGTCGTGGGTATGTTGGCATAAACCTTAGATTTCAAAAAACCACGAAGAAAAAAGTCCAACGACATTAAATCATTCTCATCACCAAAACGAGAAATTACTCTACCAGGAAATGACTCATGCAATAATTCAATTGTTTCTCGTGCTGTATGGCATGTGTTGAATTGATTTGCTGTACCCTTTAATAGAAATACTTATTATATTATTAATATTACCAGAGTTATGCAAGACTTATCACGTATCTTAGAAGAAAACTGATTCAACATTTGCTCAAAAAAATCCAGTTCTTCTAAATAATAAAATAATATCTAGTAGCTTTCCTATCTCTCATTTTAATGTCTCTGTACACACGGTTTTAATTAAATAAATAAATTTAAATAAATAGATGTGTTATATCAGCGTTTATGTTAAAGTAAAAGCAGGTGTTATGAACGATAACGAATGAAATATATATTATTGTAGCCATATTTATATGCGAAAATACATATAGGTACTTGATATTAACCTTAAAATTTTACACTTAATAAAAACAACCTTCTATAGTTGTAACTATGCGTCACAATATCGCGAATATTATTGTTTACTTTATTATGAATTTAACAACATTATTTTCTATTGACAAGTTTCATTCAATAACTGAAAACTAATGTTAAACAAATACAAATCAATTTGTAAATGTGTGAAAAATGAAAACATATCAATATATGTTTCTGAGAAATAAGTAAATGAACGTTGTTGTTGAGTAAGTTGGTTAAAATGAGTAAATGTTAATTAATGGTCTAAGTTAATGCTATGTTTCTGTTTAAAATCTGTGTTATACATGGATTATTATAATCCTATTTCTTTATTTTATAACTACACGTGATTATAACCCTTGGTGTATTATTCTATTAAAAGATTTTATGAAACATTTGATTATCTAAGTTAATTATACGTAATTCAATTTAATGCACATTCCAGAATTAAAAATATGTAGAGATAAAAATGGAAAATTATAAGAAACCTCTACACTTATTTCTGAGCAAAAAATGTCATAAATCCAGTGAGATGTTGAGGCATGCTCTTCTAACTTTTAAATATATTCCTACCATCCTTAGATAAACATTTTTTCGTCTGTCTCTTCGAGAAACAGATGCCATAAAACTCTTGTATTTATTCACACATTGTTCTGATTTTAAGGAGCATTTTCGTCGATATTTTCATTGTTTGTTCAAAAAATATTCCGCTTTTACCTTATGGTAATAGAGTTAAAATTAAAATCGATATCACATGGTACTTGTAAAGTATCCCATTGTCGTCGGAGAATATGTAAATAACTATTGTATTTGAAACTGGAACCCCTGTTATTGGTTCTTTCAAATTCAAAACTTGTAGGTTATCCATTTGCTCCCGAATAATTACCATCTCAATGCTCTGCAGATAAAAAGTACTATTTGCGTAAACACGGACACGTCTGGCGTTATATTTATCGAATTTAAATTGAGAAATATCGAGGCAAACGCAAACTCCTTAAATGTCACCGACTATTATATAACTTAATTTCAGCAGATGCTGAAGATGTGACAAATATGAATATTTTATTTTTGGAACGATGAGGCAAACAATTATAAAATTTGAGAGCAACAATCAAAATTTAGATTTACACACTTGATTCCGAATAATTACATTTTTTTCTCATCTAAATATGCATGTTTTTATTATTCAAAAAATGAATTTATCTACCTCGCATTTTGAAAGTTGTGACAGTACCTTTAATCGGACCTACAATTTGAGAATGTCAATGTCAAAAAACGGTGGTATTTTTTAATGGGTCGCTTAATTACGTCTTTAAGATTACAATGACGCTTTCAGATCATGTTTGGTTGAAAATTAACTCCTGTACAGAGGCTTAAAGTTCATAACTTTTGGAGCCTACGTTATAAACAAATTGAATTGTGCGAAAACTATTGCACCTGCAGCGCCCACTTTTGGCACACTTAAAGTATGACAAAACCCTCAACTTGTCATAGGTTTTATAAAATTTTAACAATAAATGCGATAGTTATAAACAAATTAAAAAATGGGCACTTTTCTTGTTTTTTTGCAATAACTTTTTTGTTTATTCACCGATTTTAATGTAACAAGTCTCATTTTATAGATAATTTTATTCCCTACAAGTCACTTTTTGCTAAAATTGCTGGTTTTCCCTGCAAAGTGAAAAAACTGTTTTTATCACTTATTTGTTTAAATAGAAAAGTTAGCTATTAAAATTTTTTGACTCACAAAATGAGAGGTGTCTTGTATTATGTTTCTTTAGACAGTTTTATATAATTTCGCGGATAGGAATTTTTTCGAGTAAAAATTTTATTTGCCTGGTGTACTATGTTGCGACATATTTGTTGTAACCATATTAATATTTTCATTCGTAATCTGACTACGGTCCTGTTAAGCTCTGCGCCGCACTAAGCCTAGTGGTAACACTGAAAGAGATGCACGAGTCATTATGTTTGATGTTTAAACTCGTTTTAATTCCTCTTCGTGACGATATATCTATCTCGACAGTACATTTCTCGAATAAAACATAAATTGGTAGTGGTTTGCAAGCTGTGGGCAACCCATTGAAAGGTCGTTTTACTTAACATTTCATTAATAGCCTTCAAGAAAGCGTATTGTTTCTTTTTGCATATTTGAAATTTTGATATAATTGTACTTGATTAAGAACACTCTACCAGTGACGTAATAGCGGGAAATACAGCGCCACCAACGCTTGTGGTCTCTTAAGAGTTTAATATGTTGTACAATTTACATTTATTTCCATAAATTAAGATGTTCCATTTCGTATACCACATGACTCGCTGCTGGTATATGATTTGTTTTTATCCAATTCGGTGCATGTTGATGCTGATGATGGCCAGTAAAACTGAAATTATAGTTCAATAGTAGTCATGAATTAGACACTTTGTCTAGTTTGCAGTTGTGCTCAGTGATCTCTTAATAATAGGATTATTTTTTTTTAATATTAAGTATTTCTGATATATACGTTAATATTCTGTTTTTGGTATTTATTTTTATAATGATGACATTAACAAAAGATAGTGTAGCCTTGGAGTGTGTGAATGTTGATTCCTTGTCAATTATATAACAATCGTACACGTAAACGTCAATGTAATTGATATATGGCAACTTATTTATAATTAAAGTTGTTTAAATGTAGCTATTTATAGAATATACGTATTATGCGAACTAGAGAACAGGTTTCGTATAATATATTATATATAAAAAAGCGTGATTAAGTTCATATGGTACAAACATTTCATTAAATAAAACATAAATAAAATGACAGGCACAATCTTGAATAAAATATTTCGTATATTTACTTTAAAAATGTTCATGTGGCAACGCTGCCGCTTCATTTAATGCTGGAATGGCGTCATTCTATTCTTCTGTACCTATTCGTACATTATTATCAGTGGACAAACAATACCCGTCCTAAATTGTTTGATTTGCTTTCGAAAATTTTTAGTAATTATTCAATTCCAAACGGCGGGACAACCAACGTCATTCTCCGATGAGTAACACGTTAAAAATATACCAACAAAAGATTAAACAATTATACATGCAAATTTGTGTTTGTTTATACAGTAGAAGATATTTATAACCGTCAAATATGTTCAGATTTTTCTAAAGCAATGAAATTAAAATGGCAAACAAAAGCCAATTTCTAAGGTATACACTACTTATCTGGTTGTAAAAGACTATATTGCCAACTTCATTGTTAAATTAGTACGAAACGGTAACTGTTGTTGCCTTTAGTTAAATTGATATATTTAGTTATTGTCGCATTTTTTGCTCTGGCAATATCTATTGACAGCGAGGATTGCTCAAGAAAGAGCAGCAAAAACAGCGACATATTTATTTATGAGCAACTATAGTGTTAAAAAAAAGTTGTGTACTTTAAAATCCTAGAAAATTGATTATAACTTTATTACTTGCAATTTGTTTTTTTTTTAAATTATATAACCTTACATGTTTTTGCGCAGTCTTTCTCATCCCTACAAGATGTATTTATCTGTTGACCTGTTTGTAACCTGCTGTTTACGTCATGCTGTGATTTTTTTAATGAAAATTCGATAGTTATACATACATTATATACATACAAGTGGGTAAATAAATAATAAACTATTTTAAACTCTCCAATATCTGGAGAGATATCTGTATATAGAAAGTGTCATTAAGTGTCATTAAAGATAATACAAAAGGCGATTAAAAGATCAAGCTTAGATTGTATACGTTTTCAGTTTATTTTTGGTCGCGAAGATTTAATCTTGCGGATAAAAAAACGTACCTTGCTGAAAAGATTACACTTGATATTTAATAAGACTTAGCGAGAGTTTTTGTTGAATCTCTTTATTTTTAGCTTGAATATTTGCCATGGCAAAGGAAAAGTAGGAATATATCAGAGGCAATGTTCTTTCAGTTTCACTTTTCAAATCCCTTTGAAAGTTTTTGCTGCCGCTACTAACTGATACTGAAAGTTGTGAACCGTATGTTATCAACAATTTTTTTAAGCAAAATATTAATTGTCCATTTCCTACTTCTTCTATATGATTTTATTGGCTATGGTCTTAAATTTATAACAACTAAATCGTACCGTCACAAATCACTAAGTACTCCAAATATTATTTTAATTTTTATCTACTTCATAATTGTTGAGTCGTAAGAAATTATGTATCAAAAATGGCAAATATGTCAGTTGCACACCTAAATCACATGCTATTTTGCGTTATAAATATTGATAAACATATTAAGCAGTGATAAAATGATTACATTTTTTAATAATATTAATATTGTCAGCTATTGCTGTAAAATTTAAGAAAAACATGTCAACCTGTGATCATAGTTTTGTTAAGCTTTCTTGCTGCGTGAGAAAATTAATCAATTACAGAGCAATTCTTATCTGAACGTTTGTAAATCCACGAATTCGTACGGATTTTAGAGATTTAAGGCATTACAAAAGAGTAATTTGTGCCAAAAACCGAAGTGTTGGTACGTACTGATAAAATTTTCAACTTTTTTATACCGTTGTTCCTCATACCTTTCAATAAACTCAAAGCCAACTACTATACGTCAAATACAGAAACAAAAGATACACGTTTACGAAATCCACAGCCATCTAAATTTAGTAGTTATCAAAATGGGAGACCTTATTGGTGTTTATGTCACTCATCATTATTAAAAATCGGAGGAAATTAATTGTACCTACGTTATATTTTTGCGCTGCAAAAAAACAAAAGAAGGAAATACGCCAGTCAATAACCTACTTTACCAGCATTGGCCGCACTGTTATCATCTTTGTGCCGGATGGTCCACTTAGGGCTAGAGTGGAATACAATGAAAGCCCGTACAGACGTTTCGGATTAGATAAGTCCATCGGGAGGAGCGTAAAAATAATATAGCTTGGATGTGAGCGTTACCAGAGGCACCTGTCACTCAATTCGCATTAATTGGAACACTGTAATTGAATTAGCTCGAATTAGAAATATTTTTTATGAACGTGCAATAAAAATGTGGTTTGGATGGGACATAATTAAAAAAAATTATACAAGTATTTATAACGTTGCTGATATTGAACAATTTGGACTTTCAGGAAACTCTATTGATATTTACGACAATATAATAGACCAGGGCGGATCTGTTTTAAGGTGGATGTGAGAGGGGGCAAGCTATTTTTTTCTGGATTACCTTCAGTACAACTCACATAATAAAAGTAAACTTTAGAGTATAATAAAACAACACACCAAATTTCATTAAAATCGATCTTACTTATACAGGGTCGGAAAGTCCCCATGGTTCATCAGCCCTTACGTGAGAGTGATAAAGTAAGTCATAGAAATCCATGCGATAGAGAAAGTTGGCTATAATGAAGACGTCTAATAGTCACCGCCCATTTCGCCCTTCCACAAATAAGAAGTGACTGTATATACTACACTTATATCTTGGAACCTATGCATTTTGGAAGAATATTGACGAGGAAAAAAGTTTTAGAATTGAATTTTGCACAATATACTGTACGTTAAAAATGTTTAAATTTATTGTTGTAAACAGCATTAATTGATGAAAAAGGCAAATTAATCAAGTTTTTTGGATAATTTTTTTAAAATATTTTAATTGCTCCGAGTGCATTCTAATTTTGATAAAAGAAACTTTAGAGTATAATAAAACAACACACCAAATTTCATTAAAATCGGTTCGATAGTTTTCGCAAAATAAGTTTTTGAAAAAAATTTTGAAAAAAAATTTTCGAATTTTCAAAATGTTACACAGCCTCAAATAAAGCATCTAGATACTTGAAAATTTTTTCACATAGAAAAGACCGCTCAACCTTTCAAATTGTTTTTGAAAAATTGAAATTGGTTGATTAGGACGACCACAGTAAATTTTTAAAGTTAACACTTTTAGATTACATTTATCAATTTGCAATTTAGTTTTTTTCAAAAATTATAATTTTAAAGTACTATTTTTTCTTAATTTTATCTGTATTTAACAAAACAATAAATTTCCAAATAATTTTTTTTATTTGTTTAAACAAATATTATTTAAATAATTGTAATAATTATAACTAAATACATTTATATTCAAAGTGTTGAAATATATAAGTAAAAAAAAATTTCATTGAAAAAATGCAATAGCATAGGGTAAAATATACAGTCTATTTAATGCATAAATAATAAACTTTGTTTATAACAAAATATGTGCAAATTAGACAGTTGGTATTATGACATTTGAATTCCTTGGCTCGCGAGACATCGGATTAAATAAAAAAGATCGAAATTGGTCCATTAAAACCCGAGATAATGCAATTTTTCGCATTTTGAACCTCCGAATTCTATCTCGAAGCCCCCTCCCTCACCTTTCGTGTTTTGAGTCACTTTTCGCGCGTGCGAGCGACAGCTTTTCCTCAGATTTATCTATGTTGCCGATAACTTATGGATATGAAATTTTTTTCCAGATTAGAACTCGGAAAACCGAAGCCACTGGATTAAAGATTATTGCTAAATTGTTTATAAATTAACGGTAAATGCCGATAAACTTTTACCGCTTATATCTCGAGAACCAATAAACGGAATTTAACTTTTTTTAAAAAAGAAGCGTCTTTCCGAGTACTTTAAAATTATAATTTTTGAAAAAAACTAAATTGCAAATTGATAAATGTAATCTAATTGTTTAAAAATAAAAAAAAATAGAAGTTTACTGTGGACGTCCTAATCAACCGATTTCAATGTTTCAAAAACCAATTGAAAGGTTGAACGGTCTTTTCTATGTGAAAAAATTTTCAATTATCTAAATGCTTTATTTGAGGCGGTGCAACATTTTAAAAATTCGAAAATATTTTTTCAAAATTTTGTTCAAAAAATTATTATGCAAAAACTGTCGAATCGAATTTAATGAAATTTGGTGTGTTGTTTTATTATACTGTAAAGTTTTTTTTACAAAAATTAGAATGCCCTCGGAGTAATTAAAATATTTAAAAACAATTATCCAAAGAACTTGATTATTTTGCCTTTTTTCATCAATTATTGCTATTTTGAAACATCGGTAATAAATTTAAACGTTCTTAACTTCCAGTGCAAAATTCAATTCTAAAACTTTTTTTCCTCTTCACTATTCTTCCAAAATGCATAGGTTCCAAGATATAAGTAAAAATTCAGATAAAATAGGATTTTTTTTAATTTTTTAAACATTTTTGCAATTTTGAAAATGTTCCGGACCCAAGGATCTACACTTTTATTTCACCTTTCACAGGTTTACGAAATCATTTCTTTTAAATCATTGTTTAAATGTACCACTTAATGTACATAAATATCAATAAAGTTCTATCTATCTATCTATTATGTGAGTTGTATTGAAGGTATTCCAGCAAAAATTAGCATGCCCCCTCTTACGTCCAATAAGTGGGATATTTCCACAGATAAACCCTGGTCTAAATGGGTGTTACGAGATTTGTAGAAATGGCATATTGGAAACAAAACGTGCTCCTTCCCTTGGAGTTTCTATATAAGGTCATTAGGTCACTGACCTCCCACATAAATCTACGATAAGAAGGGAAGTTTATTCAGAAGAATCTTTACGTTTCTTGTACCATTGTGTTTCCTAAAATGCTCATTATAGAAACATTGTTGATAAAGCAGATAAACGACTTAAGTGGAATAGAATAGAGAAGATAAAGGAGGGCAATATATAAGGACGAAGCTCCATCATATTTTAAAGAAATCCAGGAAGTTCAACTTGAATAGAATCTTCTAAAAATCACTAGATGCAGTATAAAATTGCTAGTCTTGGCAACACTGCAACGCTTTGAGAAGAACCGCTCTCTTTACACAGATCTGGTTACCATATCCAATTTGAAAATCTGGAATATCCATGAATCACTTTGCGGCGGCTTGGATATTTTGAAAAAATTACTGTTCAAAAATGTATTTTAAGAATCGCATCACACGTAATTTTAAAAATCTCATACCCACCGTCGACCTTCGACTTATTTTTGGTCCAAAATCTGTATAAAAACCGCTTATAATTTTGTAACTTTCCTCCTAGCGGTCATAAAAAGAATTTGCAGACAAATACAAGTTATTATTGTAATTAATCTTTGAGAAACGACAAACCACAAAGCTATTTATAGACACACAATAAGCGGTGGTCAGGTAGGTACCCAACAAAAATAAATATTCAACTTCAAATGTCTGCTTTGCCAGAAAAAAAATCTTGGTAAACAATGAGTTGGGAAATATTATTGTTGAATATTTCTGACGAATGTTTTATTCGTTTCAGGAATTAACTGTTTTAATAAGTTTTAGGGCAAAACAATTGTGGAATAATTGAATTTTTCATCAATGAAGTGTATATTTTTCCTTCCTTAATATTTAATATATTTTCAATGCGCAGGCTTTTACTATAATAATGAGAATGAATATTTTTGCTACTTTCTGGAACTGAATTTCAAAGAAAACAGCTCTTGGTCTTAATACAATATAATTTCTAAGGCAATTAACGTTTAAGTAGACATTTCAAACAATGAAGCACCTGCTAGTAAAGAATTATTGGGGAATCAAACACATTACAATTTTTCATTTAATCATTGTGCAATATTATCATTGACATTTTCCGAAATTTTAACCGAGCATGACAAAAAAATGTCTCCCAGTGTAACTAAAGAAAAACATTCACCGCATTTCCTGATATTATAGAAATAATAGAAGAATTTAATTCTTACCTTTGTTAATCATCTGCCACAAAACTCACGTAAAACACAAGTCATCATAACTTTTAAAAAAACACTCACACAAGAAGGTTATTTATAAACGTACTTTACTTGTTAAGTGGACACTTATTCAAAATAAAACGCTGCCAAAGCGTCCGCTACAACTATTTGGCGAACGTGCATTAATCTAGCGGACTTAATTCCATCTAATTCAGCAGTCCCCACCGACCTTGCCATCCTCATTACCGAGCAGTATTATCACTGTAATCTTATCACTGTTCGTAGATGGCCGGGCGTATTGGTTTATTTTTACCGCCCTGTGTGTGCCGCTGGTCCTTCCGATTGTGGATACCCCATAGACGCTACCTACACCAAACGCTAAATACTTTTATGGCGATATCACAAACAGCAATTTATTTAATAACAAATTGTGCCGGTTGACCTTCGGTTTATTTTCGTATCTCCAAAATAGAAATTGTGCTCCGGTTTATTGTGTGGAATAGCGGATCGATAGGTTTTAGGGATTGGGATGTTAAAAATAGGATTGTAGGTTTGGGAGTGCCGCAAGGTTCGGCCCTAGGCCCTGTTCGTTTCGTTTTTCATGTCGATAATAGTCGTTTCAGCAGCAGTGCGTACTGATGAAAATTAAATCATTTCGGGTACACTTATAGCACTTCCTTTTTACATCTTTCTTATAGGCCAAGGGTCGGCAACTGGCGGACCGCGGTCCAGGTCCGGACCGCGGAAGGTAAAATACTGGACCGCCAAAATTTTTTGAAAGTATAAATTACTCAAATAAATTATTTAAAAAATGTTTTTTTACATTTAAGTGCCAATCTTATCATTTTTTTAGTATTTTACAATGGTGTGAGTGTGTGAGTTCTTAATGGTTAGTAAGCAGATTAAATTTGAGTCCAAATTAAAATAAAAAAATAATTATATTATAATAATAAAATTACTTGCCGACCCCTGTTATAGGCTATTGAATACAGGATTTTAAAAGAAACTATGGGTCATTTTAGATGAAAGAACTGCTGAGTGCTATTAAATTAGGTGGAAATTGGAGATAGGGGTGAAAATGTACCCCTTTCAGTTTTTTAATTGTAGCTCGAAAACGAAGCAAAATTTCGCTATAATTCACAGGAAAAATTATTTAGAAAATTGAATTTCCCAGCGAAAATAAGGGGTTGTAAAGTATTTTAGGATGAAAATTGACTGATATATGGCCGCTCAAACTTAGCCAAATTTTCGATTTTCGTTGCGTTTATACATTTTAATTCTCATTTTTTGCAAAAAAGGAAGGAAATAAGACGTTCAATGATTTTCATCGCATGACTTGTTCGAAGGGTCATTAAAAATGAAAAAATCACGGGGTGCTATTAAATTAGAGGGTTGAAATTGAAGATAAGGGTGAAAAAGCACTTTTGCAGTTTTTTAAATATAGCACGAAAACGAAGCAAAATTTCGGTATAGTTCATAGGAAAAATTTTGTAGAAAATTGAATTTCTCATCGAAATGGCTTATTTAAAAAATGTAAAAGAAAAATTTTATGTAAAAAATCGTTAATAACCTAAACAATTTTAAAGAAAGCAAAAAATAAGATTTTTTGATTTTTTTACTTTTTTAATAAAATAATTTAGTAAAAACTTGAAAATTTAAGTACAATAAAGTTTATTAATATTGTATATACAGTGTGTCCACGGATGTAGTTAACAAAAGGAGAAACTCTTTTGTTTTTGACTTTATCGAAAAATGTTACTCTTTATAAAAAGTTTTGACCCTCGAATGAGATTGTCATACAAACGTCTTAGAATAGATACACAGGGTGCTCATAAATTTAAAAAACAAGAAAATACTCAAGAGAGAAATACCATTATTTATCATTTTTATTAAACAAATCTGTTTATAACCTCAAATAATGTTCTAATACAAATTTTAAAATAAAAATTTCAATTTTTGAAATAAATAATTTTTCCTATGAACTATAGCGAAATTTTGCTTCGTTTTCGAGCTACAATTAAAAAACTGAAACGGGTGCATTTTCACCCGTACCTCCAATTTCCTCCCTCTAATTTAATAGCATTCCGCGGTTTTTTCATCTAAAATGACCCTTTGAACGAATCATGCAATAAAATTGCTTGAATGTCATAGTCCCTGTTTTTATGGATATAATCAATAGCCTATTAGGAAAAATAAATAAAGCACTGTATTTATTAGAATTCACAGTTCAGAACCAGTAGTTTTCATCATGTCAAAAGTCAAATTTTGGTTTAAAACTCATTGAAAATGCTCAAGCAATCGAAAAAAGGCCCACAGGAATAATTATGGAATTACATAAAAGAGTCCCGTGACAAATGGCTTTCTTAAAATGCAAAAATATATTAATTAGTCTATCGTGGCTAGAATATCTTCCTGACTTTTATCCAAATTATTTGCAGCTAGGAATAAGAGTTAAACAGTTTTCTAGAAAAGTGAAAAATCATTCAGTAATAGTGTTTTTCCATTACTGTACTTTGGTGAGCTTCTAATATGGCCGAAAATGGGAGCATGGCTTAATAAAATGAACACGTTACAATCACGTGCACCGCTCTTCAGCCCATACCTGCGTTATCAGGTGGATTGTAAACAGATTCCAAATAAATGTGCTTTTCGTTATTAGGTGTTATTGGATTGAAAATATAATTCTGTCGATATTAATAGATTATTTATTGCATTTTGGTTGTTGAGGGTTATTTTTGATGAGTTTTAGTCAAACAGAGATAAAATTATTGGTTTCATAAAGCGATGGTAAGTCTGAAAAACGAAAACAATGTTGTCTAAAGCAATTTATTTGTACTGGGATTTTGGAACAGAAAATTAGGCGATTGTCGTTACTTTTGGTATCGTTTTTTCCCCTTTCCGTTTATTTTCCATATTTTGATTTACTAATTTATGTCATTAATTAATACTATTTTACTGTAAACTAAAATGTGTGGACAATCCTGATGTACCTATCTAAATATCAAATTATCTTCTTTTCAAAACCAGATTTATAGAAAGAAAATTGTCAGCAAGTCAAGGCTTCCTAGAACATAAAATGAAAGGAAAGTGATAAAAAACACTGAAGTGGATACAGAAAACATGTTTTATAACTGTGGAGAAGGTATATTGTTTTTGGGAAGCAGATAGTAGTTTAACCAACTAGCAACAATTTATTTATAACAATTTTTGAGAGATTAAACCACTCTACCGATGACCTTGTATATGTTTAACAAGAATCTAATGTACACGTACATATTTTAGATTTTCCAATACTGAATAATTTTTTTATATCCATTACAGATTGTGTTAGCACCCCAACAATTAAATAATTCTCTACAAATACATAAAAAATATTAATTTAACCTCTGCTAATAATATCTCTACAATAGGCTCGTGTCAACAGTCGCATATCGTAATAATGGTACGATAAATAATGAACACACAATTGTATTTGCTTTTCACTTGCTAACAATTTCCATTTGGATCTGCGGAGATGGTACCATTTTGTTAACTTTAAGATTAGTGTATGAATTTAGACTAATTCTCGATGTTTTTAAATTGCACTAATTGACAATTTGCGAATTATACAGGGTATTTATAAATACGTGAAGAGTAAATAAATCAAGGTGATAAATCAATCAATGATAAAACAATGATACGCATTTTAAGTTTAGCTTTAAACGTTTTGCTTGTTAACAATTCGCAAATAACCATTACGTATACAATTGTGTAGACACTGACATTCCTTTTTTTCTAGGAATCCTATTATTGACTGTTTCAGCGTATATTGTAATAGATATCAAGTTCACCATATTGGTGGCAAACGAGCGAATAGTTTGTATTTTATTTTGAAACATCAATGAAATGTTTTGAGATGTGTATAACAAATATCAATCTGTAGATTTTATTCTATGAAAAAACACGTTTTTATAGTCAGGGGATGGTAAGGTTTTATCATTCTAATACTCTAATTAACTATCTAATAGCCTTCTGAATTTCCAGATTCATATCTTACTGAAAAATGGAAAATAAGGCCCAGTCTATATTTGTTATTTAAAAATTTGCGCCTTCACGTGCAGTATCTGCAAATTTCAGTTAATTTAATATATTTAATAATTACTGTTTATATATCGTGTTGCGTATACCATACATAGTTTCTTTGATATTTGTTTAAAAATGCAAGCACTTATCATTACACAAGGTTAGTGTTATTATACATTTTGCTAATTTGTGGTACAAGTGGATCAATCTACACATATATCTCAAAACTTCCATTGTTGAGAAATAAGAGAAACTGTAGAAATCTGATTATATATACCAGTAATCTTTGCTGCAAATAGATGGCCCTGTAACTGTTGTAGTGGACTATGTTGTTTTGGAGCAACTGAAGAATTCTTTAACTCAAAGTTTACTGGTTCAGCATATTTATGTTGAAAAAGCACATAGTAATGAATGGAACTATGGGTAAAAGTGTTCAAAATATAAATAAGCTGGCATAAGTACCATATGTGCATAAGAATACAGCTGAGCAGTGTCGCCACACAACGGCTGAACTGTTATTAACATTACAAACTAATTTCGTCTTTGAACAACAGATGGGGATAGTTCAAGATGAAGAAATCCAGAAGACAGACTGCTTGTAGTACACGTTTTTCTGATTTGAAGTTGTCCTTATTCAAAATATGACAAAATACACATTTAACAAAAGTGTATATTTTTAATTGCTTTGAAAATTAAAAAAATATTTGATCTATAAATAAATGTTAATAAAATACAAATGTTTTTATATAATATTTAATTATATCTACTGAAATCTAACTTTATCTTTTATTTCATATCATGCGGAAAGAAGGAATTTTGAAAAATAGGCCTTTCTTAAGAGGAAATAAATAACTACAAATATCACAGAGTGATTCATTTTTTATGATTAGCACTTCAACCATCGATAGATCTCGTCAAAATAATAATAATTTGAAGTTTACACCGTTTCTTCCACAGGCTTCCTTTTAAAGATATAAGATCTTGAAAAAAAAATTTTGTTTGGTTTTTATTTATTTTTTCTGAAATTATGAAAGCCATTTGTTTTATATCTAGTATGAAGTGTACAAATTAAACGCTCCATCGATTTTACAGCTATTGTGAAAATAGATCAATCATAGGCGTCCGTAAGGGGCTCTGATTGTCCTTATTTTTAATATAATTTCTATGCCACTGGAAATTTTTAAAAATGAATATATTTTTTTACATTGCGGTTTATTCTACAGAAAAAATGTATATTTTTAAAGGAAATGCTTGGTTTTTGAGAAAAATGACTTCTTTTGGATTCATTACATGTGAAATAGTTAAGTTTTTCAAACAAAGTAATACAGAATAAAATATTTAATATTGAGACAAACAGAAATAACAATAATAATAATGCAACGCAAAATCAATGACTGAGGATGTATGTCAAAATACGTATAAACAATTATTTTATTCTAAGAATCACCTTCAAGGAACATGAGAATATAATACAACCGAAATTTAAAAATTGGACACCCAGTAATCTGGCAGCCTGAGCTAAGACATGTAAGACTCGAGCATTTATTTTTGTCCTCTGAATTGACGTCATAATATGTGGCACATAATTTAAAAATACCCTGTATACCTAAAATATATTACAGTATTTTGCATATAAGTGTAACGTCTCATAGGCGTAGACGCAGATGGGATTTTTTTTAATTTGTTTTTTTTTCAAATTTTACATGCATTTTAAAAAACAGGGAAAAAAGAGTAATATTCATGAAATGACTAAAAAAAAATTTTTTAGTTTTCTCACATTTTTACCGCAAATAATTAATGCAACGCAACGCAACGCAAATTAATAATTAATAATTAATAATTAATTAAACAAATTTATGAATATTTTTTTCAGAAAAGAAAAAGGGTAGTTTTGAAAAAAAACTGTTTTTTAAGTGATTACAGATTGCACAAAAATTAATTAGAAATTTGTTTTAAAAAACGGTATGAATGGGGGTCGAAATGATAGTTTGGGTTATCAACTTTAATTTTAATTTCATTTCGGAAATTTTTTTGACCCTTCAATTTTCTGCATTGGTGTACATAAAGCTTATTGGGTCAAACCACTTTTTTTGTGTGTTGGTGTTATTATAGTCACGGAAAATTTCAAGGCACGCCCCTGCCTCGGTAAATTGTTACAGTAGTTTCGATAACAGAACTTTACTGGCTCTAGCCTGAAGCATTTGCTCGAATCTCCCACAGAATTGCCCAGTGACTCAATCCAGGTTAGTCACCATCATTACAAATCTGACAAACACCCGTGAGTGCCACCCAAATCAAACATGATTGTCATTTATTTAACAAGTAGGCGTTCAGATTCGGATACTAAACGCAAACATCAAAATACTGAGTAAGACGTGGCTGCGCGGTAAGCGTCGGCGTCGTGCGCCGCGACGCCGACCAGCGACTACGCTCAGGCACAATTAGTCATCCGCCGGCCTTTCAACTATTAACTCTGGACCATTGGCAACCCGGATCGAAAGTGCGACAGTTTGTACGTAAGTTCATTCCACTTTTGCACTGCTCTTCGCAGCTTTGGGCAACCCCCCAAAGTGTAGCTAACAGCTTCCTCGCCTTCGCTTGCTGATGAGCTTATTTAACACAGAAACGGTGCTCGCATAGGGTTTCTTGCGGGGGGCTTGCGTTTTGCGATGGGGTTGGAGAGGTTTAAGAGATAAAAGCGGGGTACTAAAAATAACGGAGTGCGGATAGAAAAAACAATCCGAGTCTTGAATTTCATTGGGTTATTTTTAGACGGCGCAGAAAGATGCTCGCGAGCTGTGAATGCACGAAATGCGCTCTAAAATCGAGTGGAATTGCTTTTATTTGTATTTCGATTACGAAAAAATGCTGTAGATATGAATTTGCAACTTCTTTAAACATGTAAATCACAAATTTTTATTCAGTTTAGAACAAAACACTACATAAATATTAGTAAGAAATATTATTATTACGATTTAGTAAATTTTGCGCATTTACCATGGTTTTTCCACATAAATGTAAATAAAATGTACGCACAAGAATTAACTAACTTATTAGATTACGAGTTTTCATATGAGTTTACATTTTAATTGATTTATAAAAGTGATAAAAGTTCAAAATTATTTGTTTAATGCAAATTTACTTGTTACATTCTCTGATGAAAATTAATAGGGACCTTCGGTATAAAATTTTTGGAAAAAACTGAAAAGTTAACCATATTTTTGGTTTTCAGCTAATATTTTCTGCACAAAATCAAAAAACTTGTGGAAGAGTAAGAAGCAGTAACAATAAATGACATTGACATTTGTTTCTAAGGATTCCATTGCAAAGCACAGGCCACTAGATCTTTCGGCAAAATACACCCGCGTTAAACAGCTCATCTTTTTAAAAATGCATTGCAATACATTTTTTTTTTCTCATATATCCTTAACTTTTCGAAAAAACATGAAGACCTTAAAAAGTTAGTAAATGAATAGGGCTTTTTAGACATATTTTTTAAAAGGAAAAAATGTTATCGAAAAAAAATTGTCATAGGGGTTAATTATTTCAACCCCTTACAAAAATACTTCAGGGTTGAAAAAATTTTAAAAAGTAGTTTTTTAACAGATGTTCACCAAGTTTGGTTTCTTTAGCTTGATATACATGGAAGATATAAAAAAACTATTTTTTTTAATTTTTGGAGGGGCATAACTTTTCAGGAGAGTTTTTTTTTTATTTTATACCAAACATTAATTTTCATCAGAATCGCCTATTGCATTTTTTCGGTGTTATTTAGATACCTACACCCTGTATATAAGAAATAATCAGATAAAATTTTTCATAAAATTATTATGAGGGTTGTTGTTTTACATAAACTTAGTTAATAATTTCTAAATAAAATTTACGAAAAATTCCCACTTTCATTATCAAACATAATTTTATTAAATACTATCATCAAAACTACATAGAAAATTGTTAATGAGTTCTTTTTGGGAACATCACTTTTTTCATTATTTATTACATTTGATACAATCGAAAATGGGGTGACTTTACTGACAATAGGACAATAATCACACTATAAGATAATTAGGTGATATTGTTTAAAAGCTCTCTTTTTATTAACCTTTTGATTTTTTGTCGTGAATACAAATACTAGCCAGGCACATTCAATTAAATCATCGTTAGATTCAAATACAAACAATTTAATTTATGCAACGGTAAAATAAACCATCAGCTTGTGGTTTATGTTAGTTTTAAGATTAAAGCAACAATTTGGCTGCTGCTGCTACTGGAACGTATGTATTTTATTTTATTTACATCAACTAGACCCTACCTTTGTTTAATAAACACAACAGTGGTCAAGAATTGTCGGTGTTGCCAAGGAAACAAACATGACTTTAATTAAGGCCATAATCTTGTTTTTTTATGTTTGAAATACATTTAGAAGAAGTAAACACATTTTGTTCTAATTTGGGAAAAAATTAAGGTCCATTTTCCGATTATAGTACGCTAGGAACATGGAGTAAATTTTTTAATCTACATAATATGTGTCTGTTGTAAACATTTTAAATTAAAATTTAAAAAAGGAACGAATTCCAATTATGTTATACAGTACATTGGCATCTGTACTATTTGTTTGTTCCTTCTTAGAAGTCCCTGTATAGATATTTATAAAATGTTATTTCTAGAACAATTTATTTGCATGTGCATTTTTAAAATAATTTCTGTGATGATAAGTCCTTTATATCTCGAATATGTTATTCCAGGAGCACTTATTGCTTTTAATATATTGTACCTATTTGGCATTAGTCCACAATTCACAACACGTGTTTGCAGGAAAAAAAACGTGCTAAAAATATATGTAGTTTTCTAACATATACTTAGAAATCATACAATTGCTTTACATTTTATGGATAATTTTTAAATATGTTCGATTCAAGTGGATTCAAATATACAGGGTTATTGATCTACAAGAAAATATCCAAAGCGAAATTTCAATAAATAATGATACTAACATGAGTTTTACAAGCGATGAATCAACAACTTATTTACATTTACAATTTTTTGACGAGATTTTCTAAATTGATCAACTAGTTTAAACTTTCCAGCTGTAAGATACGAAATTTTACGGTTTTTGTGCGTAAAACCGCTTGAAATTCCTAAAAAATATTGTTGCTGGGTACTGAAAGTGGCACTACTCCAAGAAATTCCAACTTCCTGCAGCACGTACAAATCTAACCTTCAACGAGTGTTCTGTAGCTGCCAAAGAAAATCGCTCTGCCTAAAAATATTGAGGTAAATGTCTCGGGGCATCAATTTTAACACTGCCACTTTTTGCTGCTCTATAATTTTTAAACCTGTCTAAAAGCCACTAAAAGTAAATTATGATAGAATTTGTCTTATATTATGATGTGCATACTGTCTTGAATAAAGAGAAAGAACGAAGAATTGTCTCATAAAATCAGTCAAGATCTGTATTGAATTCTGACTAATAGGCTGCCCAGACTTCCTCAATATATTCTCGTATTGAATACAGGTTACAGCTTTCAAAGACTTAGAGATTTACAAAACACTAACATAGTTTCTTTCCTACGCGCAAGTGTCTTGATTTCCGGGATCATATCCTCGTAGGTGATTAAAATAAAAATGCGTATTTTCAGAATTTGGCTTAGCTTCTATGTTTCAAAATAAAATACATAAATTTTTAACGGTTTATGTAGATTGTGTAAACTGTTTTGTGAATGGTACAGTGTGGGTCGATATTAACCTATCAATTTAAGAGACATCCAGGTAAACATAGAAGATCTGCCAAGTATTAAGGTGAACGGAACCAAAATGAAAATTCGATCCGCCCTAATATTTTTCTCAATCTCAGCTAGCAGCTTCATATATTTCAGAGGGCATTTTTAATGAATATGTTAACAAAAATCTAAAAGTGATGATGACCCCCATAAGTTCGCGAAAGTAAATTCAAACAGTAAATGAATGCCATTAGAGACTTCAGTAAAAATAAAGGAGTACGTCAAAATATATACAATGCGGAACAAAAAGCAAATAAAGACTTTGTGCGATGTTATTTCAAAGTCTCTATATTTTTTAGATGGAGGAACATTAAAACATTATCTAGTGCTACAGTCTTTCCGAAGTCAATTGAACATGTATAAAAACGCCTAGTAATAAAATTTAATGAGTTTAATAGGCGTCCCTAAAAAATTTTTCTGCTAAAGGTAAAAAGTTATAATAATTTGTATATAATGTGTAGAAAATTTCTATTATATGATTAATAGAAGGTGCCTATAATAAATTAAAATTATCTGAATAACACCAAATTCCGCATTGCTGCACTGCACTGCTGGTTCATTTGCCGACAACTGAATTTATGGCCAGGTCGCCCAATGCGGCTGTGTTTGTGCCGCATTTGACCGCGGGTTCCTTCTTCAATTGGGCGACTAGACCTGTATATGGGTATGGCTGAATAAATATGGGAACAAGTTTTTCAAATATTTCAATGCCTAGCCTGTTACAAACTTCTAACCTCTTGGTTTTTCAATTGAAATCGGAGACTATACTAAAAAATTAATACTTTTTGCACGATTCATTTAATATTAACTATTTACCTAACTACCCGCTTACCATCCCGTTATATCATACCAGGTGTGAAGACAACTAGCAGTAGCGACTGTTCGGAAGCGGCAATATGGCATTTTATCTGAACAGTGGAGGGCTAATTTCCGTTGCCCTTCGAAAGCATTCGGAACAGGATCGGATTCTGCTTAAATTTAAACTATTCTCGATTTAATTATGTTACTGTTTTGTTGTTTTAGATTAATTTAATATATCTAGTACCCATTGGCTGCTTAAGTGGTTGAATGATGAATAAGAGTAGAAACATTTCTAAATGTGCATCTATATGCTTTACGTAGTGATACTAATATAATTCAGCTAAATTAAGTCCATGTAAGAGGTCTTTGACACAAAAGTGGCGGCGTAAATCAAAATTGAAGTTCTGCAAAATTGTTTGTTTGATTAAAAAAAAAAAGAATGTTAGGTTTGTATGTGTTTTTTCCTGTTTTTGTTGAATAGAATCTTCTAAACGTAGTATTTCCAATAAATCAAAACATTAATTACTCGAGACCCCAACCTGTGCCAGCCTCTTGGCACATCCACCAATTTCTTGCACATAATTGCACAATGCACAATCGCTGCCTTCATAACACAACAATTGGCTCGATTCCTAAGCACGATCCGGATTTGGATCAGGGTCTCTCCCCATCATTTCCTATCGAAATCTTCAATTAGGTAACTCACCGGTCAGGTAGTGGGTAGCCGTTGGGGTAGCACGATGTCTGGAAAGTGAAAACGTTAGTGGAATAGTGAGTTATGTGCAAAGGGCCGGTTTTGAAGGACTGTGTGAGAGATGTTTGTCAGGTGGTATTCTTCACTCTAGCTCAGATTTTCACTCTTCTTCTTCCCAGTTGTTTTTGTAGGTGACGGGAGATGATCGAGCAATGGTTCAATTACGTCTGGCAGTTGTTTTTTCGGTTCCTCTATCTGCCGACGACAACTGTAGAGGGGTGAGTTCTGAAAGTAGACGAAGTAATTGCCTCCCCAAGTGTACTGAATGCAATCGAATGGCAATTGCGGGTCTATTCTTCTATCTATTGGTTTTGTGTTCCATTCTGATCATAACCAATTCATATGTTCTACAGTTCGTCGCAACTGAAAAAATGTTGCAATATTTTAGTCCGTGTTTTGTTTTATTTAAACGTTAGAGGGATTCTAACGGGTAGAAGGACAATGCAATTAATCTGGTCACTTCAAAATCTGTGGAAGTAGTTATGGATTTCAGTATAGCTCAGGAAGAAAATTGTAGATAGGTACAAGAGTCATATTCACTCTGGAGATCAATCAAAGATGGTGCGAGGAATTCAGAAGGCAGAGGAAATAGATATCAGCTACATGGACAATCAAAAGTGAATATTGATTACGATTATATGATGAATATGATTGTTGTAGTTGATTGTTGATAGAAAGAAAACACAGTTAACCATAGATTATAGAGAATAGTGACTACAGGTGCCAATATCCCTCTGGACGGAAGAAAATAGCTGTAAAAATGTTGAAGGCATTGAGAAAAATGTCTGTCTAGAATACCAACAATCGTTTTTCAACTTAAATTTTCTACGGTTGTACCGACAAGTCATACTTGTAAATTAACATAACGTTATAGAATGTACTTTTAGTAGAAATATCTCTTATTCTTATTTTTCTCTTCTCTGTTGATCAACTCGAAAATCTGCTCTGGAAAAATATTTGTTTTACTTTTACGACCTTTAAACTAACACTATTAATTGCCTCCGATATTGCTTCGCACGTGCAAGACATAAATCTCACAAATTTTGCAATTAATGGTTAACATACGGTTCCTGGAAACGAGATTTCATTTCAGGAGTATATTAATTGGCTGTAAAGCTTCGCATGCTCCACAACTTCCTGTACTTATCGGTTAATTATCCGTAAAATTAATTTATTTCCGTTGTCTAGTAATCACTTTGCTTGCCAAGAAATCCGAGAAAGTGTTAGGGGGTACCATATGAGCGAAAAGGAAATTATTTAGGCAAAAACATAATAAAAGTGTGTGATCGTTATTTTACTAATTTGAACTTTAAAAATTAATAATAATTGTAATGACTGGTATCTCATATTTGTCAGAAGATTTAAAATATATCTGTATTTTCCTGCATACGTCTAGTGTCAGGCATCTATTGGCTATTCAAGTTTAAATGTTCAAAATATTTTGTCATTTGTCCACAAAAATGTATTGTTTACGCTTTTAATTACATTTTCTTTTCCTTTTTTGCAGCCATCATGTCAAATATTCGGTCGTTATTATCCTTATTTACTTCATGTGGGACAGATTCAAAAGGTATGGTCAATTCGTTGCCCTATACGCAAAACAATGTCATTTTCGTAGTCGTTTTAATAGTATCGTACTGTTGTGTTTGTCGTTACTGTTTTTAGAATACATCTGACGTTGTTTTGAGCAAAAACATACAAGAAATACGAGATTTACCATCGTGTGTACCGAATCAAATTAAAATTATGTACTGTTTTCGTTAGTGTGCTGATATTTATCGTTGTAGACTGTTTCTGTTCCGTGGGAAGTGTTTTGAAATATCACGGTACGTTGAGAAACTTTCTTTCCCTCATTTAGCATATTCTTTTTAACTTTTGACAACAGGAAGCTACAGCGACTTTAGTACTCACTGAAAATCGTTGTATCTCCCACAGTTTAAGTAAAAATAACGCGGTGTAAATATTTTGCGTGTACACGTTTCCAAGCCATGTTTTTTGATAAGTACAGACCGACATGCGACAGCTCAGGGAGAGTTGCGCGATAAAAAGATAGAACGCTATCGGCTAGAAAGAATAAGACTCAGGCGCGGTGACTTGGGACCTGCCTAGAGCTATGTCTACTGCGCATTAGTGGGCGGAGCTGACTCAGACGCAAACTTATTTATGTCAGGCACTTTTATTAGTATTTTTATCTATTTGCAAATGTAAAGAGCTTAGCTTATCTGAAAGAAACATCGAAATTCTCTTGCATGAAAATATCCTTTTCAAATTCATTTACGTCTCATGGCACATGACTTTCTCGACTTGCGTTAAAGAATCCCATCGGTAAACGTGTGATGTTAGAAGCCGAACCGATGGCGGCGATGTTTTATCTCGTAAAATTTACGCGTTAGAAACCAGTGCTTGGAACTCTGCCAATGGAGCAGCAACAGACGCTGGACATTTATTTTTCTTTAGAGACGTTGGAAAAAATCTATTTATAGATTAAGGGGAGTTGTATTTTCGCTATTTTTATTCATAATATTTTCGCGGTGTCAATGATCGAGATGGCGGCGATTGACAGTCGATTCACAAGTGATTTACCTGTTAAAAATACGGGTGACAAGACTGGGAAGTATTTTTTATTATGTAATCGAGGCGTTTCTATTAATCCTCATAAATATACAAAAAACGAACACTAAATTGTCACGTAACTAAAAAAACCTAATATGATTGTCACAATAGAAACAAGGACAACAAATTTATAGTCAAAAAATTAAAATTTTGATATTTTCGGTGACTTCTGATTGGTTTCATAGATTTGTAACTTGTTTTTTCCGGACTGTTAAGTTAAACTTCTTGTAATAATGTTCAAAACTAATTTTTGCGCCATCTATTTGCTTGTCCCTATGTTGTCTCTCCCAAGCAAAAATTATCGCGTTCCCGATAAACAGAGCCAAACGTTCGTAACGGTTTGTCATTTACGCTGTGTGCCGCTGCGGTTTGGCAGCCTACTCCGTTTTATAACTTTAAAAATACCCGGCGGGTATCTTGGATGCGTTTGTTATACAACGATATTTCTATGTCTCTTATTTTTATATATGTATTGCTGCAGCTGTGCGGTACATACCTTGGAAGCTATTGTTTTACTTTTTTTATTGAAACTTGAGCTGCGTTTTATTTTTAGAACTCACGCAGAAGTAATTTAGAATCTTAAAAAAAAGAGACATTTCTAATCAATATTTTCGAGGGGCAGAGCATTAGTACCCGTAAAATGCGTTTTCGGAACTGTAGTCGTGACTTTTTATTTCTTTTTTCCATACATTTCTCTTGCTATAATATTTTGTGTGACATGCTGCTTAACTCATAATACTTGAAGGAAAGTGGTGGATATTATTTTGCATTTAGTCTTCAAATCAGATAAACAGGCAGATAGGTCAGTTACAGCTAATAAAAACTTGGTATAAATGTTTTCTAACCTCAAAAAACAGGTCAATTAAGGTCATTCGCGCAAAATTGATCCGTGATCAGCGACCCAAAAAACCCCTGTGTACCAAATTTGGCGAGAATCTGTTATTTTTTGAAAATTTGTGATATCTGACCTTAATTGACCCGTTTTTTTTTTGAGGTTAGAAAAAGAACCATCAATTCTGACCGTGGATTCACGATCGTCTGGGTCTTACCAAAAATTTGTGATTTTCCTAGCACTTTTTCTTGAATTTTTACTATTTTTGACCTGTTTTTTGAGGTTAGGAAATTCCTGTGATGTGATAGCTTAATTCACACCGAATTCGTGATCAGGTGGCAAAAATACTACGGATAACATATGTCGCATGAAAAGTACAGATAAAAATGTTTTGAATTTGTTTTGTATTTATAATTAAGGCATATTCATTTAAAGAATTGAAGACTCTGTCTCTGAGATAAATCGTATTATCTTGACAATATATTGATAGGATCTTCTGTTGATATTCTGGCGATACAAATTCAGAAAAATATTACGAGTAAATTATTAAAACTGGAAGTTCTCCAACTTTCAGTGGGCAGAAGCAATTTACTTCTGACAGGCAATATATTCTTCAGCCTGACAAGTACAAAATATGAACTATGCCTTTTGAAACTTTACATTGTTTTTGGAAATTCGAGAGATATAAATATATTTATGGAAACAACATACAGCGTCTCACGTAAAAACTGAACTGCTCCATTGAAAAATTAATAAACTAGTTGAATTTTCTAGTATGTTCCCTTACTCCTTGTGCAGTTGTTATTTGTTGTATACAGGCATTTTCAAATCAACTGTATACATATCTGTAGAGCCTTTGTACACGTTTGAAGTAGGACTGTATATTTCCAGTTATTTACTTATGTGCACTGATATTTTACAGAAATCTTGATAAGGATAAAAAGGAACTGAAGGAGAAAGCTAAATTAGTTTCCAGAGAAACCACAAGGACTCCAACCAAAATGTCGGACATGCAAGTAGCGGTAGCTGACAAAAATGCCTTGGCTTTGAGCAAGGACGCAGAATTCGAATCGGAACTCACAGAAGAGACCACGCTCTCAGAGGTTGGTAGAAAGTTTTTACTAATTTTAGCAATCTGCTTATTTGTTTAAACAATATAAATCAATGACATTTCACCTATCTTTCAATAACGAGAGCGGCTAAGAACAACTAGTGTTCATTTACAAGTACTTGTGAAATTATTGGTGTGGGAGTTGGTTTTGAAAATATTTACGGGATACGAAATTCTAAATAATGAAACTGCTAAAAGATTTACGATTTTCTGGATATGTTTTATGTGTTTGAAGTTATGTATTAGATTCAATTAACTAACTCGTATCCCGATTGAAAGTAAGATGGAAAAATGGTTGGGCATTGAACTCATGTCATTGGCTTTCAGCGACTAAAACCACCCACCGAGTTCTATAAAATCAGTAATATTGGAAATACGTTTTTCTGGCGTCTTTCTCTCTGGAAAAAATTATACATATAGTTACACAGTAAGTAACAACACCACGAAAATATAGATCGTGTTACACAAATAACAATATTACTTGAATGAAACAAACATATAATGTTACTTGTTTACCGCAACGCTCATATCGAAAATCATCTGAACAACCGAACGGAGTTTATGAGGTAGATGCGAATAACAGGACACATATATTTACATGAATTATTTCACATTATATGCGTTAGGTATATTCCTGTAGTTTGGTTTCATAAGGCGAGTTTCTTAGACTATTTTCAAATTTATCTTTGTAGTAAACAAAACATCGCTCAAATTACAAACATTACCAAACAAAAATATACATGCCCCTTTTCCCGGTAACGCTTGCTAATTTTTGACTTTCCGCGACCATCTGGCAGTTGTAAATCTCACGCGGAACGTCTTTAACGACTCCATAAATCCGGAATATACAAACAAGACAACATGTATAACCCGGTTGACACTTTAACGCACCTTTTAATTGGCCCTTACCGCATTTGCCAAAGCAAGTGCTGCGGACATTTATAATATCGCTCGGAATAATTGCGAAAGTTGTCTGCCCAATTTCCAGGCGATTATTAACTGTCGAATACAGGGCCTGCAAATTCACCTGCGACGCTTTGCTAAACGAGAAAATTTTAGTTAGCAGACGCGGTTTCGGGGATACTTATCCCTCATCAGTTAGGCAACCAACATTGCACGATAGGTAGGCGGTCAACTAAGCATTTTCATGATTCAACTGTACTTTTTCAATAAAGGTATCAGCTCTATATAAAATCGTATTGGAATCATTCCAAATTGTTCATTTGACTGGGAATTTTAAGTTATTTATAAACAAAAACATGATATTTTTGAATTTAAAACAATTAGAGCAATTTATACGGTTTCTAGTAAAATACAGTTTCCACTACTCACTTTCTTTGGTCATCAAAATTTAGGAGAAACCCAGACGCGTATATTTTTTAAATACATGGAGGTGATATTGAAAAATTATCGGAATGAATGGAATGTATGAAACATGAACAAAGAGCACATGAAAAAGACGAAATTTAGAATAATAAGTACACTAAACAGTTTAAGAACAATAATTTGAAAAAAAAAAAAACTGCAGAAATAAGTTTCCATTTTTTTAATGAATACATTGAGTTAGGAATATTATACATTTTTTCCGCCTTTTTCAGTCTGATCAATATAAACTGAGCAATCAATATTAAAGGGGCAGAAAAATTTCCAAATTATTTTAGTGATTTTTAGGTTGCAATTTAAAAAAAAAATTTCTCATCATTTGAAATGTTCCATGTAAAATTGTAAAAAGAACGCAAAAAAATTTTAAAAAATTGTAAATTTTTTTAAAGTGAATTTCTCCTTAAACATCAATTAATGATTAAGATGAAACAAATTTTTATTATTTTGCTCACAATTTCGCTTTATGCACTCATCAAATGCCGAAAAAAAAAATTTTCAAAACTTAAATTTCAAAAAAAAATTTTTTTTTCAACATTTGAAATGTTCAATGTAAAATTGTAAAAAAGTATGCAAAAAAATTTTTAAAATATTTTAAAAATTTGATTTTTTCTATAGAATTGCTCCTTAAACATCAATTATTTTTTTGTGTTATTTTTCTCACAATTTCGCTTTAAATACTCGTCAAATACCAAAAAATTTTGTTTCTCAACATTTGAAATGTTCGAAGTATAACTGTAAAAAGAGAACGCAAAAAAATTTTTAAAAATTTTGAAAAATTATATATTTTTTTAAATTGAATTGCTCCTTAAACATCAATTAATGATTAAGATGAAACAAATTTTTTCATTTTTCTCATCAAATGTCGAAAAAAAATGTATTTCAAAACTTTTTTAAATTTCAAAAAGAATTTTTTTTCAACTTTTGAAATGTTTAATGTAAAATTGTAAAAATGAGGACGCAAAAAAAATTTTTTTAATTTTGAAAAATTTGATTTTCTGTTAAATTGAATTGCTCTAAACATTAATTAATGATTAAGACTAAAGAAATTTTTTTGTGTTATTTTTCTCACAATTTCGGTTTAAATACTCGTCAAATACCAAAAAAATATTCAAAATTTTGAAAAAAATTTGTCAAAACTTAAATTTCAAAAAATATTTTTTTTCCTCAATATTTGAAATGTTCAATGTAAATTTATAGAAAAGGGAACGAAAAATTTTTTTTTTAAATTATGGAAAATTTGATTTTTTTTTAAATTGAATTGCTCCTTAAATATTAATTATTTAAGAGAAACAAATTTTTTTGTGTTATTTTTCTCACAATTTCGCATTAAATACTCAAATCAATTACCGAAAAAATAATCCAAATTTTGAAAAAAAAATTCACATTTTTTTTAATTTCAAAAAATATATTTTTTTCCTCAATATTTTAAATCTTCAATATAAAATTGTAAAAAAGAACGCAAAAAATTTTTAATTATGAAAAATTTATTTTTTTTTAATTGAATTGTCCTTATACATCAATTAATGATTAAGATGAAACAAATTTTTTGTGTTATTTTCTCACAAGTTCGCTTTAAATACTCATCAAATACTGTAAAAATAATCACAATTTAAAAAAAAAAAATTCAAAACTAAATTTCAAAAAATAATTTTTTTCTCAACATTTTAATTTTTCAATTTGAAAGGTTCAATGTAAAATTCTAAAAATGGGAACGCAAAAAAAAATTTAAAAATATTTGAACTGATATTTTCAAAATTTAGTTTTTTTTCAAAATTTTGAATTTTTTTTTCGATCTGATGAGTGATTTAACGCGAAATTGTGAGAAATATAAAGAAAAAAATTTGTTTCATCTCTATCAGTAATTGATGTTTAAGGAGTAATAAAGCTGCACTTTTAATTTTTATAAAACTTATCCAGTTACGTAATTAACATATAAGTTAAATAGCAAAGGCCCTAGATGTGAGCCTTGAGGGACTCTAGATGTTACTAAAGAAAAATCGAATATCGACTGAGTCTATTTGAAAGATTTCTCGCCAAGTTTCATTCATATTACAGATCTTATATCTACAAATCTTTTTTCATTACCCTTTTTTTTTGTTATATGTTAAGCATTAAAATATGTTTCTAGAATAGTGGATGATAGGATTGAAATTAGGTTACTGTCCTATTGATAATTTTCTGAATTTGGGAAACAAAACGGCCTGCACGACGTCAGGACCTGAGCCCGCGTATGTTTCTAATACAATTATAAACTCTCCGTTTTCGTTTCCAGTTGCACAAGGATCTCGGCCACACGAAGATATCCGAAAAGTCCGCGTCCTTCGAGAGCAACGAGACCACCTCTCTGGTAGAAGAGAACAGGCAGAAGCAGACGGAAGCCTCCCGGACCGTCTCGCAATCCGAGAAGATGGAGGTGTCAGCCAACCGACAGGTAAAGACTTCCTCGTACGAAACGTCTCAAACCTATGAAGAAACAGAAGAGTACGAAGTCGAAGCATAATGTATCTCTTTACTTTTTTTTTAATAAGAAATTATCCATACGAGAATTTTATTAACAAAGTCCCCTTGCAGGATTATGGCGACATGTCCGACTTGTTCACCGGAAAAGAATATCTCATTTGACCAAATTTTTTGTCGAATTGAATTAGTGAAAAATTAAAGAGTTGTTAAGTAAAAGATTTGTTGTTTGGTCTAGCCTTGTGCAAAAGCTTTTATGGATAATTTCTCATGACGTAACTTTTCCTACTCCAAGTATTTCACTTAGCGGCTTTCTTAAGTTCTTGATAGGGTTTTTGGATGTTGTGGCATTTACTAAGTAAGGAATCTGTGAAAATGCAGAATGTGATAAGAAACGAAAAGACAGTGTAGGCGCCGTTTTATTTTTTGCACGATTTGCCTAAAGTTATATAGAACTGACGCTTCAGCAAGTTACCCGTACTCTATCGATTCTTGGAATGTTTATCCACTCGCTTTCTTTGTCCTTACTTATTGTACTATTACTTTATTCTCTCAATAAATATGTTTTAAGATTGTCTCTCGTTTATTTCAGAAAACTGAGCTTCAAAATGTTAATCCCGAGTTAGCTCTCGACAGGGCACAGTTCTATATAGCTTTTGTCAATGCACACCCACCCCCTTAACGTTTTGAAGCTTCAGTTATATATACACCGACAGTACACTTAAACTGCACACTAAACGCGTGTTCCGATTTAAGTGTACGCGATTTAGTGCACATAAAAGTGTTATTATGTCATTAAAAAGTTAAAAACGTCAACATTTCTGGTAGTGTACGCTTAATTTGGAACACCCATTATAACCACTTCATAAAGTGATGTCTTTTCTATAAGAACTCAGATAATACACTGGAAAAACTTTCAGCAATGCACAACACACCCTTCATGGTTTTCTACTGATTTTTTTCTAACAATCTTCCTTTTCCCTGTTGACACACCGTCTTCCTTTAATTCAATTATTTTGATTCTTTAAGAAAATTATATAAAACTGAAGAAAATTGGGATAGTATCGTACAAAATACCACACAAAAATGGCACAATATAAAAAAAATTATACGATTGATTCATAAATGTAATTATTTCCTTTCAACGGTTTGAAAATCATCCCAGGTCAATTTGTAGGAATTAGAGCAGTGATTTAAATTTAACACACAGGGTGTCTTAACTTAGCCGACTCAGAACTCGTGGTTAGTCGCCATTACAGCAAGAAGGAAACAACAAATAAAAAAATACATGATGTTACAAGTATTTGACTTAAAGTTTTGGTAAGTTTATCGCCTTAAGGGCTGTTACGTCATCGAAATTATTTTTCACATTGTTTCACGTGAAAGTCCTCTTTCTTCACAACAATTTGTGTCAAAAAAGTTTCTCGATATCTCTTCTCGTTCAAAAGATACAAAGTGATATGTGTTCCCTACCACAGGTTCGATCAAGTCTGTCACTGATTTTATCATTGATGCTGTGACAAATAAGATACTTCCGATGTTTTAGTCATTCCTAGCTTCCCCAAAAACACAGAATGTAGTAAATTTGCACAAAAATATTTAAGAGATGTTAGTAATGAGTGGAAACTTACATTGCACGTTTTTAGTCTTACCTTAGAATCTTTGGCCTGTTCTTATTGTTCTCGGGTTAGGCTCTGTGGGGGCGGACCTGCTATCGGAACCCCTAGGCCCGCTTTTATGTTCATTTTGGTTCTTGGTGTTGGTTCTAAGACCGCTACGGACGGAACCGCTCCTTAAATAATGATGGTCCTCTGAAACATTCCATAGCGAGTTTTGTAATTGGTAGCTTCCACTGTCGCATCTCTAGTGGTGTTCCTGCAAAAACTTCACCCCCGCAGAGACTAGCCCGAGAACAACAAGGCAAAATCATTCAATTTCGTTGTCATCACACTCTTAGAGCGATAAATCTATCAAGGTGAAATTTAAAGTCGAATATTTATAATACATGTCACGAAGATCCCCGACTGTGGTTTCCTATTTGCTCTTTTCGTTTTCTTGTAATGACCCCAGTTCTGGGTCGCCAGATATTGCTAATAGAATAAGTAAAAAGACGGATAGTTAATAGTTAAAATAATCACAGTAGGCCATACCAAAAGATGATGAATAAACATGATGTTGCTAGATTGCAAATAAAAATAACACAGCCACACAAAACAAAATTTGTATGTACTTTTCATGCGACATATGTTATCCGTAGTATTTTTGCCTCCTGATCACGAATTAAATACATACGTAATTGATTAAATTTTAAAAAACGAATTTTGTAAATCTGATCTCGGATTTGTGATCAGCGACCCCGAAAACTCCCTTATACCAAATTTGGCGCGAATGTATTATTTTTTGAAAATTTGGTCAGCCATCTTGGATCCGCCATCTTGAAATTTGCAAAGTTGACCTTGAATTCGTGATCAGCGACCCCAAAAACCTCCGCATACCAAATTTGGCGCGAATCTGTTATTTTTTGAAAATTCGTGATAACTGATAGTTTTTTTTGAGGTTAGAAAAAGAACCATCAATTCTGACTGTGGATTCACATTCTGGGAGGTCTTAACTATATAAATAAACGTTTGAATATAGAAAAAAATTGTATTTTTCCTAGCACTTTTTCGTGAATTTTTGCTATTTTGACCTGTTTTTTTGAGGTTAGGAAATCCCTGTGATGTGATAGCTCAATTCTGACATCGGATTCGTGATCAGGAGGCAAAAATACTACTGATAACAATGTCGCATGAAAAGTATAGACAACTTTATTTTTGTGTGGCTGTGTCTAATAAAATTTTTATTAAATCATAACAAGTTTAAAATTTGCAATTTTGAGCAAGTTTTAATTTCCAAATATGTATGTTAAAGTGGTATTTAAAGAAATAACTGTGATTCAACATAATATTTTGATCTGGGTTTAAAAATTAATCAAAAAACTTTTCTAGTGTGATACAGGCTTTACAGCACAAGTAAAACAGTAGTATGGCTTCTGTGAGTAATATTTATGAGTAGAGGATTAAGACAAAATAGTAAGTACTAAAAGTAGCTGTAATTATGTGCCTTTTGCAAATTATAGATTTATTGTCTCGCATAAATGTCATATATGCACATACAATTATTATTTTATCACAATCTCTGAAATAATAGCATGATTTGATTTAGTTTGGTCAGACATATGAATTCAAAATGACAAAAACAATTTTTGGAACATCATATTGAACAAATATGGAGTAAAATCAACTTTACTTAATTGTTCACAGTAAACATTGTATTTAAAAGCACTATTAAAGAAGGTTTCGTAATAACATCTCAAGTAAGTTTAATGTCTATTGCATGCGTCCTTATATTCTAGTAACACCTGTAACCCCTCCTTAAACTTAACTTGTACTTAGTTGGCCATAAATGCCAAAAATAACCATACTGCTTCTAACAGTAGAAACAACTTCTCAGCTAAGAATATATTAATTATTTCAAAGATACTATCAAAAATCGATGTAAGTAGAACTAATATATAACTGAAGCTTTCGAAATATTCAGTTAAACTAATACCTGAACCGCTCAACAGGATCCAGAACCGTCTCCGGCTACTAGCAGCACCGACACCACAATAACAAATTCCACAATTCCCTCAGCATATCAACCTCTCGAACCAATCAAATCATTTGAACCGCTCAAACCATTCGAACCCTTGAAACCATTTGAACCCCTGAAACCATTCGAACCACCTAAATCATTCGAACTGGCAAAACAGTTGGAGTCTTCCCAACACCCAGAACAATCATCTACTATAAGTACTACTAAAGAAGAAACATCAAAACCCCTTGAATCTCAAAACCAAACGTCTATCTCGGGATTACCTGCAGGGTACCAACCAATCCAACCACTATCACCACTAAAGTTTGATATACAACCTCTAAGTCAACCATCGGAGTCTACCTCGGTTCAAGAATCAATAGAACCCACAGGAAATGGCGGTGGAGGACTGCCTGCAGGGTATATACCAGTTAAGCCGTTGTCGCCTCTCAAACCGTTTGATCTCGAACCACCGCTAGACGTCAAGCTGACCAACGGCACCCAATCTTCTAAGATTAAAGAGGAGAGTATCAAGAATACCTTGAAGGAGATCATATCTGATCTGGATACGTTCGCAGAGAAAGACAAGGAACTGAAGGAGGCGACAGAGGATCAAGCCAATTGTCTTGGTGCAGGTAGTAAGGTTAGTAGCAAAATTGAAAGTAGTAAACATAAGCATAATTATAATAATGCCAAGCCGCTTCCATGTGTTGGAAAAGAATGCTTCTAAGTGTCATGTTACTGGGCAAAGAGTGACTGACAATTTCTCATTTCATTGCTTGATGTAACAACTCTGTGGCGATATGATGTGTGTATTTACGTAACTGTTGCAGCAAAGTCAATCGCGATCTAACGAGAGTTGGGTAGCTCGTTTGCCTTCATGTCTGCCCGTACCATCGTCATCACCTACATCAAAGCAACGTCCATTTTCTTTGCCACCAGACACGTTCAGTCAACTCAACTTTTCGCAGGTACACCAATTACGGCTTGATCAAATTTATCTTGTCCTACTATTCAGGTCTCCTATCTTCGTCACTCATACTGCAGGCTCCCTTCTTGGTCGGATCTCGTGGACAAGATTTGTTTGATCAAGTTGCACCACCATACTCGTATATGTCTTGATTTAATTATATTATTATTGTATCCTAAAAACTACTAATTACTATCCTGCAAGAAATACAGAATTGTTTTGGTACAACCCACCTGTTTATTTTTCTGACTAAGAAAAAATGTAATAAGAATCACCCTGTATAAGGAATAGTACCTAAATCAGATGGGTATGTTCTATAAATTGATTTCTTACAATTTTTTAGGTTTTGGAGGACATCAAAACTCGTGGAATTCAAAGTGTTCAGGTGAGTATTATGCAGTTAATTTTGTTTTGAAAAAATATATATTTGACGGCTAAACGAAGCAACTTTGGATGTAGCCAATGATTAAAAATTATTATTATATCGTCCCAAAAATCTGTAACAGTCCCGTGTATGCGCAATATTGGAACACCCTATCTATGGCAAAACTTAAGACGATGGAGATTATTAAAAATGATTCCTGTTAAAAAAATGTGAGTTGGGTGTCAAGAACACAGCTGTGCACGCATCTGGCGCTATTTTTAAATAAAAAATGTGTTTCAAAATTACGTCGACTTGGAGCAATAGCTCACAGTGACATTGAGCTGTATGAACTTGACACGATCGTAAAGGACGTTTTCAATAATAAGTTGAACGAACAGTGGTAGAGATATTCAATTAATGGATATTTCATTACTAAAAACCGGAAATGTTAGGTCAACTGCAATGTGGTACAGGACTGGCTCTTTTATGTTTTATTTTAGTAATCCCACTATTCACGTCATTGTACAATAACATGCACATGTCGCATCGATCAATTTATTCGATACCCTAATGCCTGCCCTGTCGGCCTGGCGTGCCGGTTAACAACCCATGTTTTTTGCTGGGGGACGTTGGCTGTGCATGTCATTGTCGTTTGTGCGTGTGTAAGTGAGTTTGGCGCATTGCTTGGTCGAGTGTATGGCACGTGTTTTTATGGCAGTCAGCAGCATTGTGTATCTTGAGCATAGAGCGGCACACGACCACAGATTTGGCCTATTTCTGCTGCTACAACGCGTATTACCGCTACTAGCATAATATAGACGACTATTGTTTATTTATTTGATTGTTGCCACAAAGCTTCCGATGTCTATTCATTACAAATTAGAAAAAAGATCTACTTTTTTAACATATTTTTAAATCTGTACCCATTCGTACATTTCAAGACGAATATACTTCTGGTATGTATCACAGTTGATTGTTGCCACCAAAACCAGCGAAATGTCATTGTAGGTGGCTCTGCCGAAAGCAAATAAAAATAACTCAAAGGTAAAACACGAAATCTATTTCAGGCTCTTGAAACATTAAGACGATGTTACGAAAAAAATGCGACTAAGCCAAATCTTACGTTATAAAAGTTTGCATTAAGAAGAGAAAAACCAAATACAGTTGTGTTTACCGCCAATCTGATAAATTACTTAAAATTCTATAACGAGACCGGTTGGTCCGCAGTGATCAAAGACGCGCGGCTTGATATCAAACCGTTTCACGCCCGGTGCAATCCCAATAACGTTTATCGCGGATAACCCATTACGATGTATTTGGATATGGTCCAGATATAAACCAAATCCGTTGTCTAACTCCCTAGCAACTTATTTCTGGACTTGTACTTTGTTATAGATTTTCAGTACAATTCGCCAGTCTTATCAAAGTTAGTTATGATCCCAAACAACATTAAATTTTTTCCATAACGTACAGCGCGTGGTGCAAGTGCATATTGGTTCTTTCGGTAGTGCGTACTGTGACTAAACTACTACTCTGTGATTCATGTAAGAGTACAAATAAGCTGTATACGCATTGGCAGAGGAATTCAGAAAGGAGTAAAAATCGAAATTATAAATAAGTGAGATATGTAGAGCGAACTATATTTATGTATGTGGCAAGCCGTAAAATCCTCATTTTGAGGGAAAACTAGGGAGGATAGGAACTAACCTAATTTCGGGAAAGACGTAGTATTACAAAAATATATGGCTTCGTAATTTTCTTCAATTTTACGTACCAAAACACGCATTAGTCTAAGAATTTTATTGCAAATCTGTATAATTGTTTGTATCCATTATTATTTAATATAAAGATCGCAGTGGTTGTCTACGGTCTATTTTTATTGCTACTAACGTCATGATGTAGTGTTTGATTCTGGGGATGTCACCAGACTATTAATAAAGCATATGTTTACCGCCATAACTAACGCGGTGTAGCTATGCTTTATGTAGGTTGATATCATACGTCATTTGTATACAGGCTTGTTTGGGTCAGTTGTATACATCGCTCCCATTAACCTGAATATCGAGCACGTTTTAAAAATATTTGTAAAGGGTTAGTTTCATTCTGATATCAAAAAATAACTAAGTACTTTTTAGTTATTCACCATTTTTAAGGTGCATCAACAAGGAATTGTATTGGGGCAAAAAGTACAGGTAGAATATAACCAAGAACGTAACTTTTTTTTAGGGTAAAAGAATACTGTCTTTTACAAATTTCTGTCTTTACAGAAAATTTTCAGATAAAAATGTCGATATGTTTAAAATAAAAAAATGAATAAAATAAAGTTCTATCAAAAAAGTATCCGAAATTTGTCAATAAAACACAATTATATTCAATTAATCATAAAAATAGGCTCCGTTCGAAGCAATACACTTTTTCCGACGAACAACCCAGTCGTCAAGACTATTTTTTAACGTATATGCCGATATAGACTTCAACTTCTTCAGCAATGTTTGTTTTATGGCTTTTATCGACTCGAAACATATTCCACGAAGTAGTAACTTAAGTTTGGGAAAGAGGAAAAAGTCATCAGAGGTCATACCCGGTGAATGCAGCTCGATGACATTTGTTGAGTTTTTGGTCAAACATTCAGTCGCAATTATCGTTTTGTGCGATGGTGTATTATCGGGGTGCAAAATCCTTACATAAATCTAGTCTTTTAAGCACGATACTCTTCCTCAAACTTCAAACTCCTTATAACGACCAGATAATATTCTTTGTTGGCTGTTTTTCCTTTCTCCATCCGGAGGGAATTCTATGTGGACAACTCCACGATAGTCATAGAAAACAGTCAACATGACTTTGATTTTTGATCGACTTTGCCGTGGTTTTTTTGGTTTCAACTCACTAGAAAAGCGTCATTCGTCGTCTCGTTTTCATGTCAAATAAATTTAAATCTCGTTTTGACAGAACGTACTTACAAACAGTCCATGTCCTCATCCTTTCATATTTATTCAGTATTTAGTATTTAGTTTAAATTGTTTCAATTTCACTTATTTGCATATCTTTCTGTTCTGTTTTGTGATACCACTTGAATTTCTTTTATATCCCGTCTTTACTATGGCTTAAGTTAATAATATTTTTGTTTCACAGTATGTACTGTCTATTCCAGTAACAGTCCTATGACATTTAAATTTGCACATCTACTAATTTCTACAGGGTGTCCCGAAATTAATGAGACACAGAACAAGGGTAGATTCCTTACATCAAAATAATGCGATTAAGCCAAACTTACCTTGGTCCATTTGTGGCTAATAAAAAAGTTACAGGGCGATAAATTTCAAATTTTGAATTCGAAATTCTTAAAATTCTTAGTAAGTTTTCAAAGGATTCTTTTGAAAATTTGGATGAGGGGGTTTTCTGGGACGAGAAAAACGAATCCGTACTTAGTTTTGCTGTAAACGCTAGAAGGCGCTACGAAATGTACTCTTGGTTGATAAAAACTGGTTATAACTTTTTTATCAGTGTGTGTACGAAAGTTTTAATAGAAAAATATTGTTCTCCTATCTATTTTTCACAAATAAGGGATACTTGTTTTATGTCGATAAATTTAACCGTTTTCGATTTATTTATTGTTTTTCTATTGGATGCAATAAAATAAAAGTTTGTAGTTACTTAAGTAAAAAACTAAAGATTATTTTTAATAATAATTTAATTACATTCAGGTGGCTACATTAAATTCTCAATATGACCCCCGTTTACATTAATACACAATCTTATTCGTTTGTTAAATGATTGTCTATTATTAAATACACACATTTTTTCTATTAATATTGTTTAAATATATCCACCAGAGGCGCTGCTGTCGACTATATGCAACATATTACTCCAAAGAATTTTTCACCCTGTATGAAAATACATATCTTATTTACATTTTCAGACGTAACAACTAAAAACAAACATTTTTTTCTCTTACATTTTTTCGATAAACGCGATAATTTTTTTTAGATAATTTACGAAAAACAAATCAATGGTTACAGTAACAAACACATCAACACACCATTCTGTAATAGCAAAAAAAACGGCTTTCTCGTAAAGTAATTTTAATAAATTTATTTAGGAGTATTCTTTATGTAACAAATAAAATTATTTTAAGTGTTTAATTTAAGTAATAATATCTAATTTAATACTACCTACTGTAATCTCGAATGTAATAACTACAACATAACGTTATTTAAAGTAAAAATTGTATAAAGAATATTTTGAAAGTAGTTCCCACTTTCGAAAAACACCCTGTATATTAATGAATGCGGTCGCTATATCTAGCGGATCAATGGATATTACGCTTGCAATTTTCAACTTGGCAAGTGACAATAAGTTGTAAATAGCGATTACACAATCGCCTAATTTTAAAACTAAGATTCGATTTAATCCCCCGATCAGTTGTAGTGTAGTGGACAATGAGGACAATAACCCTGCTAGAATCCATGACGGAATGTTAAAAAAATACCTTCCTTATTTAGAATATTAAATTATACTTATGAGTAATTCGTCTGCCAATGCCTAACAACAGCTTAACGGATTTTTTTAGTTGGGTTTTAAATCTCGGTAACCATGAGGTTGATAAACAAAGTAGTAGATTCAAAAACGGAAAACTCTTCGTATTCGGTTACCAAAAAGACCTTCAGCATAAGCAAAAGTTCGAGTTCTAAACACGTGCCTTCCTCTCTACCGACAACGCCATCTACCCACTGGCCAGCGAAACATTTCGGCCTTCAAAAATCTCAGAGCATCACCGAGGTTATTGAATCGTCCAGGGGGTTTAAGCCTTCGGATAGGAACGACCCTTCCAAGAGGGCATTTCTTCAAAATTTGACCCAGAGGGTTTTTAAAGTTAGATTGGTGAGTAACAACATTCTTAAAAAAAGAACGTATATCTATTTTCAAAAAGTCATAAGGTTTAGATTTCTCAAAGGACAGATACCAATAGAAATATTGGACAAGAATGGACAGATTAGAAAGTTATATTGCAAATATTAATACTATTAAAAAGATACATATTAAACAAATACCTGTTTAGTAAATTTTGTAGAGGGTGTCCCAAAAAAACGCAGGATGAGATTCACAGATTTTATTAATTAAAAAGTTGGCAAAGTTTTTACATGTTTTTAAATGGTTGATATTGCCATTAAATATGTCATCCGCGACTCATTCGACTTCTTTTTTTATTTTTTGGCTGAACGGCCGGTACGAGACCGCCCTTTTTTTATTGTCTGCAACCGAACTTGTTCAAATTTGACAAATCTTTTGAAATTTGTCTCAGTCGGGGCCTTCCTTCTACCGAAAATTCCACGTAATTTGCGCAGTCTCAGCTACATACTCTCTATACTTTGATGATTTTTCACAATATTTACCCGCAACGTGCTTGCTACAACATGCGTTACTTTTGGGACACCTTTTAGTATTGTCGCTTCTTTTAAAAAATCATTCTGTAAATTTTTCAAAAGGGCTCTTATTTTGCGTAAATGAAGCTAAGCAAACAGTTATAGATAGATCTAGAATTAATTTTAGAACTATTTCCCAACAAAAATAAATTACTTGTAATTTTTGTATTTTTCCAAGATTTTTTGCAGCTGTCTATGAAATCCAACAATTAATCGGACTGCTTAATTTGAGAAACGATTTATTTATGACCGATCTAGTTGGCATCGGCCGAAAACACATAAATCCGCGGCATTCCTCCAAAAGTATTTATTATTGATATATTCTGTTTAAATATAGTAAATCGTCTAATATTAAATCGAATTCAAATATACGAAAACCTTAAGCTAAGCATTCACTCCTCACGCCATGCATGCACGGTAATGGCTGCTGCTGTTACACTCTACATACTCCGTTTTATGTTCGTGGTTGCGCATTAATTTGTATAGTAGTATATAATTCTAGTGAATAAATTTATTTCCTAGAAGTAAATGTTTGTGTTTGAAATTACTTGACTCGTTTTAATCGTTAATATTACATGTTCCATATTAGATATTTAGTATCTGCCAATAAATATATTTGTTCATATGTGTAAATAATGATTTAACTCTAGAAAACAAATATCTTGAAAATGATGAAAGTAATAATAAGTGACATATTGTCATTGTATCAAAATTTTGGAAAATAATATTTGAAATTTAAAAAATCTCAAACTTCTATTAAGAAGTAGCAAGATTTTTACTTTAGTGTATTGTATCCTTTTTCAAACATTTCATTTCAATTTAAAATTCTCAGAGATTTAAAATATAAACAATCCTTCATGCTCATTTAGAATTACAAAGGAATTTTTTCAAGTTTACTTGCGCTAGCTAACGGTTACATACAAAATACTGACAGTTCGACATTGTATTTACTTGCGGGTGTATTTTTGAACATTGGTAGCCAGGCTAACGAGAGCGATGATAAATTTATAAAACAATGATCTCAAAATTTCTGAAAGAATGGGAGCTATACGATTAAATGTGTTTTAAATAATAACGAGCAGACTTCCGTTAGAAAAATGAAACCACAAACACATTTTAGTGTAATAATTGTAGCGGAAAATACATTAAATATATTTGTAAAATGTACGGATCAGAAAACGTTACGACACATAAAAATTTATCGTTCATTATACTACTGAAACGCTGAAATCTGTGGTTCAATATCCAGTAACGATAAATTCTATTTATACACGTGCTCCTCTTTAGATCTGTTGCTTTTGAGTCGGTCGTTAATGACTGCACTAATAGATGAACGCTTTAATGAAATATTATGTCGCGCCTTAGTTATTACCAGTGGCAAATTACCTTGCACTTAGTTTCTGAGTTGAAATTTATTCCAAATATTTCATAAATTTGCTCTAAATAAATATCTGGCAAGGTTCTATTTTATACTTTGTTATTATTTTTTCTGCGCCAAACGATTTGGGTACGCCACTGGGCAATGTTTAGACTTTATGATAGTTTTAAAGGAAAGAACAATAACTCTGACACTTTCCTCGTAAGTGTTCAACTGTTTTATGATGCAATTCAGTGTGCCATGCATTTTTTTTCGGATGATTCGCCTTATCGATTCAACTGTGATGATCCACCTGGTACACCACGACCTCCTGATTTTTTAAATGCGATATTTTATGTTATATTATTTTACATCCTCACTTTACGTGATTATTTACTTCACGTCCACTTTTATTTCACAACCGCGGGCGTGAAATAATAAGTGAAGTATTTGCGGATGTAAAATAACATGGCGTTTTAAAAGTGAGTCCGTTTTACGGTTAGGTCGTACGTAGCTTAGCAAGCATTGCACACTACTAAACATCAAAGGAAATTAATTAATTAGTAACTATTTTTTACAGCTTACATTTACTTAATTTCTCAGTAAATGTAAAAGAACAATAACATTGACACTTTTGAGACATTCCTCGTAACGAGTTCAGCTGTTTTAATATGCAATTCAGTGTGCCATGTATTTTTTTTCGAATGATTCGCCTTGTCAAATTAACTGTGATGATCTACTTGGTAAACTACGACTTGCTGATTTTTTTAAACGCGATATTTTATATTATATTATTTTACATCCTCACTTTACATTCTTATTTACTTCACGACCACTTTTATCTCACAACCGCGAATGTGAAATAATAAGTGAAGTATTTGCGGATGTAAAATAACATGGCGTTTTAAAAGTGAGACCGTTTTACGGTTAGGTCGTACGTAGCTTAGCAAGCATCGCACACTGCTAAAGAAAAAGGGAAAATCATTCCCAAAAAAAAAATTGGAAGAAGTTTATTAGTAACTATTTTTTACAGCTTACATCTACTTAATTTATCAAAATTTCAAGGCACGCCCCTGCCTCGGTAAATTGTTACAGTAGTTCCGATAACAGGACTTTATTGGGTTATTCTTTTCTTGGAATAGCATCTCAGTTTGGGGCAACCCTGACCGGCACAGACATGTTTGTGTTCAACTAGCCGCTGATGGCTTAGGATTCCAAGCATTAGAGACCGACGCGCAACCAGTACGGCCAACATGAGAGCAAATGTGTAGCGCTAGATCCACCCGTGGCGTCCATTCAGTACCATTCCAGTTTTCATTCGTTCAGCCAGCATCCGAAACATTCCTGAAACATTGTCAGTGCGGGTAATAAGCGCGTTTTAGATTTATATTCGTGCCGGGAGGATAAAACCGCAGCTTTTTTGAAGTTATGCCAGCCGTTGTGTACCCGAACGGATTCAATCGCAATTTATTTTTGTACTTTTGTATAAACCAGCATGTTCCTTGGAGGTCAGATTTGTATCGTGAGTGAGAGCAGAGAAGAGGAGTCGAGGGAGAGGGTGGTGAACGGCTGCTCGGAGAAGCACAGCAGCAGAAAGTCGGAAAAGCACGTGCGATTTGAAGTACGTCCAAAGCAGCTTATGTTTCAGACGTTCAATCTGTCACACCAATACTTTTTTTACGCTCTTATGCGTCTAGATTTGCATTTATTTGAAGATTCAACCCAACAAAACAAAATCAAATATACATAGTGTCCCAAATTGTGATAAAACACCTCAAATTTAAGAAAAAATGTTTATATGAACTCAAGTCGTAGAAAGCCTCGTTTTCGATACGCAGGATGTTGAAATTTAGAAAATATCACATTAATTATAAAAAAAATTGTTAATACACAAATTTGTCAATGAGACGATGGGGCATACTGTAACTAACCCCTGAATTTCGATACCACTGATTTTGGAAATTGGATAAGCACATTTAATTTTTGTTTTTGTATCTAAAAAAGAATATTCCATTCTATTTAGAAGACGAACAACTTACAAATATTTTTTTTTAAGTTATAATCCTTCGACATAATCGACTAAATCGAAAGTATATTAAAAAAACATTCGTGTCACAAGAAATTGTAAGAAGTTTTTCTAGAAATTAAAGAATTATTGGCATAACAATTATAAATTTTTAAGGGGTTTATTATCCCTCAGAAAAAATGTTCCTACACCAATGGTCACTTTAAGCTCTTCATTATTTAAAATTTCATTTCCCATATTTTTTCGTGCAATTTTTATTTATTCAAGTATTAAAGGTTTTAATATTTTAAATTTAAAATCCCAATATTTTGGATTATTTTCAAAGAAAGATTTTCGCTGTAACTTGGAGCGAAATGGTCATAAAGAAAATATAATATAAGTAAATAAAGAAAATCAAAATAAAGGAAATTGAAGCTTCAAATAATCGTACCGGAACCGCCCAAATTGAAGATAATTAAATTATCTAAAAGAGCTTTGTGATGAAATTACCAAAAAAAATTTTTGCTTTTTTAAAAAATGCTACTCAACAACTGCTGGCGCTACAAATTTTTAAAATGCAGAATTTCCTTTATTTTCATTCTATCTACGACCATTTACCTGCAAGTTACAGCTCTTTGAAAATCACCCAAAATTTTTTATTTTTTTTATATCTCTTAATTTATGTGCCTAATGTAGTTACTTAAAATGGTTTCAATTTCCAAAATTTCCAGTTTCTTGATGATAGTATCTCCCTGTATTTCCGTCACTGGTTGGCAAATTTGTATATCGACTAAGCGAATTTTTTAAGGATCATAATGAAATTGTTATACATTTTCTGGTTTACCATCGATTTTAAATAATACTCGTTAAAATTATATTATTTTTAAAAAAAGGGTAAATAATATATTGATAATAAGCAAAAATATATTCTTAAAAATTCAAGGTCTGTAGTTAAGACATAAAAAAATAGATGGATGATTTGTCTGTAGACTCGCCTATGAAATTCTGAGGATAAATAATTATCAATTAATAAATTGGACCCGGTAGATATTGCGGGTATAATTCAATACTGATCGGGGTATTAGTCCACAGAGTCACAGGCATTAAAAAATTTATGCATTATATTAATATCTGACAAACTATACTGATTTTGCAAAGTAAAATTGAAATATCTATGCCATCCACAATGTATTTGTTTGCGGGATGGAACAATTTCTTTGCACAAAACATAAAAAAGTTATGCCAAATTGAACTGTCCTTTTCCTATAACCAGTGAAATCTTTTGATGCGCAATTGCCTAAAATGTTGTTTTTAACTATGTATTTTGCTTAATAGGTTAATTTATTATTTAAACTGACAAAATCGGTCTTAATGATCTTCCAATAACGTTTTGGTGTCTCTAAATATACCTTTCACGTAATTCCTTGTTGTATTTTTAGACGAACAACAGCAAATATAAACTTACATTTTAAATCTAAGTAGGTCGAAAAGAATTCTTTCCTTATTTACCTACTTTTTATAAGATTTTGTGATGGAAATTAATAAATTAGCATATTTCGAGATAAGGGATAAGATAAGAATACAAAAATATACTTTGATGTTACTTCTAAAACTACTTATATACGTATATAGATCAAAGTTGAAGGAGTGTCGTCATGTTCTTTCACTTCCTGTAAAACGAGATAATAGCAAGTTTTCTGTTTTCATCATCTATTTCTTAACGTGAGGCACAGAAACATATTCGTAGATCAACAACATCCTTCAACGCTTGCACAAGAAAAGCCAGACAGTCATTAGTTTATATCCACAACATGTTACTTTATTTTTAAAACTGATTTATTTATTTATCTGTACCAACTGTTTCGTATAGAATTTTATTTGCATCGGTGTACAAGACTCTTAAGTCTTATATTTTTTCAGGATGAAAATGCTGCTCCGCCAAAACCTATCAACTTGGAGAAAATCTTCACACCTGCAGATGGAGACCAGATTCAGCCTAAAAACAGTGAGTCCTTAACATTTTAGCATCTAAATATGAATTAACAACAGTTCCGTACTGTGGTTATAAAGTGTAGTTCTTAGATGTGTTCACTTATATTTAGAAAAAAATACCGATAAATATAGAACGTGATCGAATATCTAAAACTGAACATCCTCTCATGTTCCTTGTTATATTTTAATCTGCTACAAGCACAAGACGAATAAAACTACAACGTAATATTTCAGCATTGGCAATGGTATATTTCATAAATATTGGAACCTGGTATCGTGGTGCTCTGAAAAAATGGTAATCGCGGTTTTATGGATTTGTTATGAAGTCCGGACACATTGGGAAAATATTTATGTAGCATTGGTTGGGCGGAGATTATTTTTCTTGAATGTTCCAAGGAAAGAAAATAATTTCTCTGTAATTTATTGTAAACGCGAAAATAGAATTATCGTCGAAAGGATGCGTTGCATGTGGACGTTGCAATCAAGAGATTGTTACAGAATCGGTTTCCTGCAAAATTGACTCACAATATTTATTCGTTTTCAATATTTGAAGGGTTTTAAGACCGTACCAAATCTTCGAGTTTTCCCAAATGATTTATTAACCTCTTCTTTTGAAACGATTCACGATGAAAGACTTCAAATGTTATCATAAATCGTCTACAAATCCCGGAAGCTGTTTCAAATCTCTTCGTCGCAAGTTCATCAACTCCGATATTCCCTGGTACCCAACATAATCGTAATCTGAGCATCTACTACTACTTTCTTCTACCTTATTTTTTTTGACGACATCCGTAAACCATTTTTTCCAGCGCATTGTATGTACGATTTTTTTTTAGGAAAAATGTTCGCATCATCTGCCTTTTACGAGAAGGGATTCCACCCGACGGTGGAAGACCAAGTGGAGCTAGCCAAAAGGATATCCAGTTCCTTGTGTGACATCAGCAACAAGAGCAGCAAAGGTCAGTCCATGTACGTGAACAGAATGAAGAGATCAGCGAAGTGGGTCCACGAGGGAGAAGGTAAGTCTTCCAAATTTAATTCTGTTATATTTCTTATACCTAAACCAAATCTAGACAACAAGTCTTAAAGAAGTCGTAAATATTCTGCAGTGAGGATGCCCGGTATGCAGTTATGATTTATTTTCTGTTGTTTTTATTGTTTCCCGAATTGCACTCTCTTCATATATAGTTAATCGTCAGGTAGTCGTTGTTTTTACTAGCGTTACTGTTATAGTCTTTCTAAAGTCATAAAATTTATGTCGTCCCTAAAAAAGTTTTCTACTAACGGTAAAAAATTATAATAATTTGTAGTATATGTGTAGAAAATTTCTATTATATGTTCATTTGACCAACAATATATTTTAATGATTTATGTCCTTAAACAATTGTATTATATTCATGTTAAGTGCTATTTCTCACCCAGAATGAGGACTAGAACAACAGGTGTTATCCTGCAGGCAGAAGAGTAGATACTAGATATTGTTGACGATAACATACACAAACAGAATTGCCGATCAAACTAACACATCTGAAACAACATTTTTTTTTAATTATAAATTAAATAATAACGTAAAACATCCGTTGACCAAACGTTCTTTAATTTTCTTGCAATTTGAGGAGGACCTTTCAACAGATTGGCTCCTTGATTGGGATGGTTTTATAGTGCACCAAAATAATTTCTGGTGGTTCTATGGATTTTGTCTTCTACAAATGGTACAACCATATACCATGGTGCATTGAATATCATTCTCAGAGTTTCTGATTACATACTTTGGATACAGTAACTTATTTTCTGTAGATTTTGGATCTTCACCTAAACAGCCAACTCAGTCATCGGAATTTGTGGCTGATTGTAGTTTCTTGGCTAATAAATATAGTTTCTATGCGAAACCTAATCATTTTACTTGGGCCCCCGCTGCTAGTTGTTCTTCAATGATCATGACAATTCGTTTTTCTGTGAGTAATGGTCACTCGTGTTGACTTGGTTGGAATAAATTAAAACAATTTTAAGCTAACCTTTCCCAAAAAAAGTAATCAGTAGATTTTTTGCAAAAATTGTTTTCTAAATACGCCTATCACATCTGATACATCAACATCAACATATTCCTTGTCCAATCAGATGGGAAGAAGTAAAATTCTACTAAAGTACAGTTGCGTTCTCTCTCCAACTATATTTTGAAGTTGAATCTGATCTGGTGTGTATAAGTGAAACAGACCCGCAGCTCGTCCGGAAGTAAGAAACAAATGGAGCTGGCAGCTCGCCACTCTCGTCCAGGATTGTGTAACTCGGCCTCCGCAGCACCAAAATATCTTCAGATAACCCGCGCCCGCCCGTACAAACAGACAGACGTACTGCATGCTATCCGCTATCGGCATATTGCGTAGCTCCGAAAATCAATAATGCACGCTATATAAAAACCGCTCTGTTCCTATAAATACAAAACGACCGAGGTAAAGGTTTACTTACCAGATTTTACTCCACTTTCGGATTTAGATTTGTAAATAAGATTATTTGCGTAACGAGGAAGGTTAGTTGAAGTGTGGTATTTTTCATGTTGTATGTCACTGTAACTGTCCACGTTAGAGCATGTTTTCAGTAACGCGTTTTTGCCGGTTGGTGCGTTGTCAATTTAACAAGATTTTATTACTTTCAGAAGTAATAAAATTTTAAAGTCTAAAATCAAAAATATTAACACGTTTATTTATGAATTCAAGTTTCACCACGTTTTATACGTGCCAGCAAAAATAGCATAAAGTTTGAACACAGAGTGGCTGCAAAAAGTATTTTTAGAAAACTACGCAATGAAAATTAGTTAACGTGTTACAATTTTTTAACATTTTCGAGATATATGCTACATTGGTTTATTTTTAAAAACATTAAATTAATTTTTTTGCCAGTTTACGATTTCTATGAGTAATTAATTCAGAAATCATAACAAAGTACGAATCCAAACTCACAATCAGATCCCAAATTTTAATTAAAATAACTCTTATTTAACTAGTTTCGAATTCACCCTGTATAGGAGAAAAATGTTGCTGAAAGTGCTGAGAAAATAGAACGACTTTCTCTTTGATTTTTTTATTATTCAATAATTTTTTCGAGTTGCCAAGTCTGTCATTTAAAGTAAAATAAATAAACCTACAACGTTGAATAACATAAATTTTAATATGAGACCATGTTAATGTAAATATAAAAATGTTCGTTGAAAAAAATGCGAAATTTATAATATTTGTACGGAGACGTAATATATAGGGTGACTGCATCGTCCGCAAACTTATTGAAATCTTCACGTAGTGAATATTGTAGCGATATCCAGTGTAGAATAGAACTTTTTTCACTTAGAACTTACCACAATAATACGAACAAACATTTTTAGAACCGCTCACTGCATCGATAGCTCGGCTGGCTCGATTAACAATGTCTACACAAATTGCTGCACATAAAGATTTGATACCAGCGGCACCATATTTTACAACCATGTCCTTGAATTCACTGTTGTTCACCAAACAGTCGTTTCACAAGAAGAAAACAGTTAAAATTAAAAATCTAGAGAAATAAATTGCTTCACTTAACCATTTGTTGAACTGATTACTATCACTCCACCTCTCCTTTATGAATGATGCGATTTTAGGGGTTCTCAAGAGGTTTTAAAAATATATATTATTAGTTTTAAGCATCATTTTGCAACATCGACAGAATTATATTCTGCTTACCATTAAAGATACTTTCAAAGTTTGCAAATTCCTTGTATTCTTTCATTCATTTCGTGACGAACAAATATAGTTTATAAATGACAAAAGAACAACGTTCCTAGAATATAAATCTAATTGCTTCTTGGTATGCTTTAAATGTATTTTGCGAGCATGTTCGCTATTCCTATGCCAAATTCTTTTAACTGTAAATATAACCCAGCTATGAGGCCAATTTAAAACCTGGAACGGCGTATTACTTTATGCCATTACAAACATGCATTTTATGGATATCTCTTTAATACAATGTTTTTCTCGATGGAAAAGTTTCTCTAAGAAACTGAAATTAATTTCTTGACACCGCGGAAGCTTCAAAACTCTTTAATTTCCTTTCCCAAGATATTTTATATTTGAATTTATATGACGGGCTGTATTTATTTATAAGATTAAAAAAAAATTAAATGATTCTGTCGTCAATAAATTCGTCTTGCCTGTAGGACGAGCAACAGTTAATGGCAGTGAAGTAGGAACAGATGGCAGCGACAAGCCTAAGGACCCCCTGAAACTTGTTATGAACCCATATGGGCAAATTCAAGACATCAATTCTCTGAGGAAGCAAGGATACAAGATCGAAACAGCCCTCTCGCCAGACGTCTGCTTGGAAATCGTGAAGGACCTAAACTCACCAAAAGGCAAAGGTATTCTGTGACAAGGCTTAGACCTATGGAAATATAAGTTTGATTGTCTAATAATTTGTCGAATTATATTTTTATTTAGCAATGAGGAGTTAGTTAATAGTGGAGGTATGAACTACCCCCTCTATTTTTCCAAGACAAACTTACCTCTCAATTATATTTTGAAGTATAAATGGGACACCTTGTATAATATATTAACAACTGTTCCTGTGAATTCAAATCTCGTTTTCCGACTTTCCACAGGCGCTGAATTATTCGCGAAAAGGCGTAAGCGCTCAGAGAAGTGGGTGGTGGCGGAGACAAACGGCACTAGGCAGACTCCAATACCAGACATCGAGCCCACCCCTGTTCCTCTCTTGTCGCCTCTCCCGCCAATAAGTAGTTTTCCACCTCCCAGCTACTTGCCAGAGACAGCGCAGAGGATCCAGCACAAGGAAAAACTAGACGAGATCCAAGTAAGTTATTGCATTTATTAGATGTTCATAATGAAAGTTTATTTTTTTAGCAAAAGTTCGCGCGCCCCCGCGTCAAGCTAGTGAAATCCCCTTGGGACGCTGCCTTGGAGACAGGCTCGGTGGACGCGGCCTTCGTGGAAGAGCCCATCTGGCCCACCAAGGGTAACATCGTGGCCCCCGCCGTCAACTCTTACGAGGCAGCCTTAAGAGACGACTCCCTTGAAACCTGGACGGGAGCTAAGCCCACCGAACCCAAGATGTACGCCCACAACCCCGCTTACAACAGTAGCAGCATCAACAGGATCGTAGACAACCTGCAGAAGGGCGCCACCGGCGTGGATGTGTACAAACCCACCCTGCCCCAAGCTTGGAACTCCAGTCCAGTTCCAAAGCCTCAACAGTACAGTGAGTAACGTTTAAAAATAGCCGTACGTTGTTATTGCTTCAAAACAAGATATCATAATTGTAAAATACTCTCGTTATTAAAAGAACTAACACTGCTGATTATAATAACTAATTTATTAATGCAGGTAGCATCAATCTCGCTTTAACTAATATCCTGCGCACGCCAACCATCGAAACGAGACCAACGTCACCATTCCCAAGTATACCCGATGTTACCACTGATTCCAGTTTACTAAAAGATGCCGGAGCAACAAACGTCATTCGTCCCGTTACTCCAACATTTCTAGAACCAAAACTAGATCCTGTGAAAGAAGCTGAAGAAGAGCTAGCAAGGAAACAACAAGCGAGGGCTACCTCACCATTCCCAATCATACCAGACGTAACACTAGAGTCGGAATTGATCGATGAAGACGTAGCGAAATTTCAAGACAAACAGAAAATTGAGTCCACTTTAAGACCTTCATCGCCATTCCCGTCCATAGTCGATGTTACCCTGACGCCCGAGGTGGTGGAGAAAGATGTTGTTAAGCTAAGAACCACTCCAGAATCCTTTATGATAGAATCTGCTGTAGAAGTAAACAATAATAGTTACAAAGACACTTATAGCGACGAAATAGCTCACACGAAAATAGAAGCAACGAGGGAACAGAAAAGAGAACAAGAGGAGGTTCCATTTCCCTCAATACCAGACATATCGAAATATTTGGACGGTAAAAGAGAAACAAACATGTTCAGACCGATACCCACCAAGCCGTTTGCCCCGGTTTCTTTATCGGAAAAGAAATATATCTTGAAGGATCCTCTAGCTGAATACAATCCACCCCCTATCAAACCAGAATTTAATTTCGCTTTAGCCGATATCCAGCACAAGGTTGTAGAAAACACATTTTCGAACTCAACGTCTTCCAACGTAAGATCCTTGCAGTCGGAAATTTTCGAGAGCCAGGGACACTTCAACGCCAGCAGGTCGTGCTCTCCTTTTCGCGTCTTTGTTCCCAAACCTGAAGAGTCACCACCCAAAGAACAACAAACTAAAGAAGATAAACCACTCACAAAAGTAATCGTCGAAACAGTTGAGATGGAACCCAAAGATCCCAGATGTGAGGAACAAATGAAGAAACTGGCAATTTCAATCGACAAAGATAAAAGTGAGGTTATGTTGTCGCAAAAAGGTTGCTTCAACGAATTGGAGGAGATAAAAACCGCTTATGACGCCGCTGAAAAACAAATAAGCCAGTACTGCAAATTGGCTCACGAGAAACAAACAACTAGCGACAAGGAGTGCACTCTTACCGCGACGAAAGATAAAAGTGATGAGTCGAAGAACACAAAGAATGGCGTTGGAGAAGGTGTTACAGCAGACCCTTCTTCGCAAGGGACCGAAGAAAAGGAAGCTGCTGTGAGCAACACCTCTACTGAAGATCCCAAACAACCTTCTAATAAAGCGTCACCTGAAAAAACAAATCTACCAGATATAAATATGGATGTTGACGAGTATCTTAGTAAGAAAGCGGAAGAAAAACAGAGCAAAGTACAAGTAAAAGAAAAGAAAAAATCCCCACCGAAAGAAGAAATGGATGTGGAGGAGGAGCCACGCAGGTACAGGAAACCTCCCGAAGCCATCATTGGTGCGAGACCTTTGTTCGGCCAACTGGATATAAATTCTGAATTTAAAAAAGCCTTAGTTGGCAAACAGAAATCCATACAAGGAAAGCGATCTAGAGAAGTTAACAGAAACGTGGACAGAAGAGACGGGCCCGAACCGAGGATTAAAATAGAGAAAACTGAGTGCGATTCGCAAGAAGAGTATATTAAAAACGGTAAATTAGCTACGGAAAGTAAGACCACCGAGAGAGCCCAAGTTGAAGTGATTCGTCCGAACGAGAACGAGGAAATTGAGAAAATTTACTATCAGCAAGAAAGGGAATTCAATCTTGACTTTCAACTCATTCAAGCAGAAGAAGCGAACGGAAAGACAAATTTATACATCGAACCCGCGACGCTGACACAGGTAAATAACAGCATACAAAATTTTCAAAAGCAGTGTGTCCAAAATCAAAATTGGTCATTACTGAGGCCTGATCCTAGATTAACCAGTTTTGGCGGACAGGAAAATGGTAACACCACGATTACTGGACAAGTACAATATATGGCTATGGAGGAACAAGAGGAAGAATATAGAAAAATACCCGTGAAATCGCTCATACAAAACTTTGAACAATCGGTTATGCCTTCTTTAAGGTACAAACAAATACGCGAGCCCCTTCCAGATGTCGTCGAAAAATTAAGTTCCACAAATAAACCATGTACCAAGCCGCTAACATGCGAGTCGGTGCAATCTCAACAGTTCCAGTCTGTTGAAGAGCATCACCAAGTGGTATCACAAGAGAGAACCCAAAGCAGCAACGTAAAACAGGAGCAGTTCTTGAAAAGCGCAGAAGAAGAATTCGATAACTTGTTTTACGTTGCTAATTCCAAAGTAGAGAACCAACACTTTTCACCGGATGCTTCTAAAATGCAAGTCATCCAACAGTCAGAAGACAGTTCGTTTTGCGCTTACGCTACCCAATCCTCACAGCTTAAGATCCACTCTGCTTCCGCTTTTCAGCCGGTGCAAAGGAGCAACGGCCAATTCAATAGCGAGCTGCAACTTGAAGGCAAGCTTTTGTTGGTTTCACTTCATGTGCCACGTCAAAGTATTGTTGTAGGAATATTTTCACGTCCATGAAAGTATGTGCAAAACTGAGTTTGTTGCATTGCCCTTCCATGTCTTGTCTTGGAATTTGTATGTCTGTCTACTGTGGTACTTTTATATGTAATCTGAGGTTGTGTTTCAGGCTCTAGCACTCTCCCGAGGTCCAAGCCGAAGGCCCCTCTGTCGCCGATCTACAAACCAGACGTCCCGCCACAAGTCTTCGTACCGAAGGAGAGCGACGCACCATTGCCCAACCTCTATGCACCCGCTTACAACGCTCAGCAAAGCTACTCCCCCCAGCCTTACCAACCGACGCAAAACGACATACCACCACCACTACCATCAAGGAAAATCAACTACGACAACCTGCAGAACTACAACACAGCTCCAAGGGGATGGGGTGGAGTCAAAAGCATCTACAAGCCGATCACCTTCGACAAGCCAAAGTCGCCATATTCTGACTTTTAATTTGTTTCGTACACGTCGTTTTTAATTTGTTTTGGGTTAAGATAAGCGTCTAGATTGTAGAGCTGCTCCGTTTCAACTCGATCCCCGTACTGGGATCGTGATCTGAGACGAGCGGTACCTTCGACTTATCAGGTCATTTTAATTTGTGTTGAATATTTATTTGAATGTATATAAAGGTTACTAATAATAACACTGTAGTGCCATAGCTTTGGTGAGGGCTCTACCAAAGTCTACATCGTATTGAAAATTTTAATGTAAGAAGAAAGGTTTGAGAAATTGCTATTCAGTCTTCACAAGTATTGATTGTATATTTTTTAGAACTACTCACCCTGTTACCACGTTGTTTTTTTTTTTAGTGAATGAGGTTAGAATTCTTCACCCACAATGTATGAAACCGTTTTCGTCCTGTCATAACCTTTTTGAGTCACTATTAATAACATTCAGTGTTTTTATAAAAGCAGTGAATTGATCAGCTTGTACCAAGTTTTATTGCAATTGATGTTACTGTAAAATATGGAAATGTTGAATTATAATAAACCCTACTTTATCGTTATTGGATTTTTGTTTCCTCCCAATCCTTTTGGTGGCTGTTTCCGTGGGTAATAATTCCTCAATTTCCAGAGTTACCTCCGAATGTTTGGTCACCAAATGAAGACAAACTTGTACAGAAACAACATAAGAAATTTATCCCGACTTTATTTCCTACCGAATAAAATTAGGACCAACCATATGGTTTATGTAAGAAGGTTCGTACGTAGCGCTATTGTTGAGGTTCATCTTGAAACGTAGATTTTCGTTGATGACGGATGTTGTGTAGTACGTCTTCTCCGCCATAGATTGAGGATAGAACACGTCTCCTTTGTGTTTCTGGGGCTTGATCAGGTCGTAGTAGGTGACGTATTTTTCAGGTTTGTGTTCAGGGAATTTGTCGAAACAACCAGCGTGACAACCACCTTGCTGAAAACGAAAGGAATCGCAACGTTCATAGTTAATTGAATCTTTCGCGCGTCTTTCCAATCGCGCTTTTTTATTCGAAACAACTCACCCACTTGGTTGGTCCTGTGGGAATTATTATTCCTGGAGGAATGACCTTAACCGGCTTCTCCTGCGGTCTGACGTAGACAGGTCCTGGCTTCATTTTCTCTGGATCCTTGAAGGGATTCGGTCCAAAGAACGGTTTAGGGAAATGAACTGTTCTCAAAGGACCATCCAAGAGCTTCCCATACTCCTTCGTCTTCAGCTTGACTCCGTAGCGATCGTCTCTTGAAAAATAACAAAAATATAAGGCTTGTACAATAAAACACCTTCAGAAATATCCCAATAATCTAATTTTTCTTACTTATGCTCCGGGTACTTGTTCAGGCAAATATTCACGTAACCGGGTCCTCCTTTTCTTCCCGGATTGGTAACAAACTGCCCGGGCTCGTGTTTGTACGGAGGTCTCTTTCTGGCAATGTTGCTGAATGCATCCAGTTTCCCACCGAACGTTCCATAGTGATCGCCAGGCGTCGAATGGACTTTGGTGTGTCCGGGGGGCATAAACGGCACATTTGACACATTTTTAAACTTTGGAGGAGGTCTGTGAATATTTTGGAATGATAATTTTATTCGTGGACCAGAAGTATTAGTACAGTTTTAATTTCTGATGAAGGAACAACAATGGTAGTGGATCGAGGGAGGTTAAGCCCATTGAAATTGATACCAGAGGCACCAATTTGGCTTTGGAGCAAAACGTACCCATGATTTATTAGAACCAGGTAATATTTTAAAAATTGGAGAGGAATTATTCGATTGTAGCCAACTGATAGATTGGGAAATATCATAGGGCCACTTCTTCAGCTACCACTACGAATGTGCTAGTAAGTTTATGATGCAAAACTGTAACGATGAAAACTTTTATTGCTGTGGCATAATTTTACTACCAAGAACTGATTTTGGTCTACATATTTACGTACGCTTTCCGTAGACCTTTGAGAGCTTCTCCGACGAACAGCCTCTTGAACTCCTTGTCGAAGTAACAGTCCTGCCTTCCAGTCTTTGTCTTGGGCCCCTCTCCCAACATACGTTTGCCCTTATCGTGAGTGAGCTCTAGAAATGTCGAAGAAAATCGGTAACGTGGTATCGCCTTAAGCACTATAATTACTTGGGAAGACGTATCCTTTTCCGTTCATGTAGGGCATCTCTAAGAACAGCCCCAGCCGCTCCAAGTCGGGCTTGCCGTACTGATTGCCCCATTCCGGGGCTTTCGCCATTTTCATGGAAAATTTTGAAAAAGTTTAGTCTTAATTAATTGTAAAACAATTTTGAAGTACTACAGCAGTTTTAGGATTAACTAGGCAACATGGACGGTGACGCACGTTCACTTGACAGGTGCAATGACAGATGGAAACTATTTAATGGCAATTAGTATGCCATTGATAATTAAAAACGAGATTTTAGGAAAAGCTAAATATTAGGAACAAGTTAACTTAAAATTATTGACAATAAAACTCGTACGTAGGTGACCTATGGTCTTGATTTTTTTTAACGATTACTTGTTGCCAGCACTGCAAAGTTAAACCCCACTTTTTTCTCGTAAACGGATGCTTCTAGCTATGTCAACTAAGAATACCTTTTATTAGACCGAATTTTGTTCAAATATCTACTACAAATCCCCACAAGAGGAACTCTGTAAAAATGCCGATTTTGCTCATGTCATTGATGGTGAAATAGATATGGCGCCCAACGTGGGTGGGGCCGAAATATCCGAAAGGCCAGGAGAATGTGATCAAAGACGTCGATAAAAAATGTTTTCATTGTTCCTCCAATTTTTCATAACTTACCTACCTGTTTGTTTGTGAAACCCTCGTTATAAAAAACAACAATCTAATAACATTTTAATAATCCAAACAAAAAATATCACAATTGTCTTATAAGGAAGATCAGAGTTAATAAAAAAATAACAATTTGTAAAATACTGTATCTTATAATACATAATGTACAAAATAAATATCGCATCGTCTACACCACCTCGATGTAGATATACATCACTCAGGATACACGAAATATCTCCCTCGAGGGTCGCCCACCAGTCTTCATTATTCTTTGCCGAAAGCATGAACTATAGAGTTGATGCTTTCGTACCCTCCAGTCACCATGCCCAGGAAACCTAGCAGTAAGATGAAGCAATCCTTGAAGATGGTGACTGGGGTGAGGGTCCCAAATGTGTAGCGGGTGACCAGTTCCAGAATTGGAGGGAAGATCAACGCGAGAGCTGTGCTGCTTACGGACCCCACAAGTGAGATGAACAGCCCCAGGAAGGGGATGGCCTCAGCCAGAACAACTGGAATGAAAATATTATTAACGTCTACAGTTTTCTTCACTGTGCTCAAACTTGTCCGTGATTGCCATGGATAATACGCCTTACCAATGGCAACTCGCGACCTTTTTACTGACTTTTTGTGTACTCACATGTGATTAAAACTAGAAAGGCCCTAAAGGCCGATTCGGCAAGAACTGGGTATTTCACGGGACTCAGAAATTTCTGTACGTTCGGCCAAATGATGTCGACTGCTATGTAAAACTGGAGAGCATACGTGAAAAGTATTCCCAGCGATATGATGATCTTCACAGATTGGGCCAATCTGAAATTAACATCAATAAAACGATTGGTTTTAAAAGATCAAACTTGTGCTCTTACTTTTCAGTTTTGGGCAAGTTGAGAGTGATGCTACCCTCGATGTCTTCGCCATATTTCAAATAACCGAGCATACCGACAACGATGTACAGTGTGGTAACGATGGTCATGCCAATATTCAATACCCCCAGGGGTTTCTTGAACTTTTTAGGTTCCTTCATTTCATTTTGGAGGGGCAGCACCTAAAATGGACATTTAAATTCATTTATCCAGCATGTTGACGATCTAAACATTTAAATGGAATGTAATGGACTGTTTTTCTTTCCAAATATGTATTACCAACTTACCAAACCGATGCCTTCAAAGGCGAAGATGGCAGTTCCAAAAAACAGAGGTATCTGTTCCAGCTTGGCCACGTAATTCCTTTCTGAAAATGACGGTAATTCCTGGGACGCATAATACATGACAATTACGATGCCAACTATCATCAAAACATTGGCAAGAGTGGAGAAGGGTGCTAGGTACTTGAGGTTCCTAACTAGAGCCGTCAAAAGGATTGGCAACAGGATGATTGCCATGTGCAGATGGACGTCTAGTTCATACCCATAGTGGTCACATACCTAAAAACCATTCGTAAGTCTTTGTAATGTATTTTGCTGTAAAACCACGTTTCTCACCTGCTTAACGTTCTCGGAAATAAAAACGAAATACACGCAACAGAATCCGAGCTGCGTTATGCATAAAAACAAATTTACGGTTTTCTTCGCCAGCTTCGACAGCCGCTGCAGCTTGGGCGGGCCTTTTTCGAAACATAATTCCACTGTTTCTGCAAAATCGGGTGCAGACTTAAGTTGGTGTTTCTCGTCCAAAGCTTTTGCCGCAGACAACTGAAAAAAAAACCGATTAGAGATCATTAAAATAGATTTATTTTAACTGTGTGTATGGTTTGTTTTTGCCTTATTTTTTTAAATAACACGAGTTACTGCGAACGATCGATTGAGTTGACTCTATTTTGAGTATGTGAAACCAATAATTAAGAGTTGACTTTTTCCCTAATATGATTTAACTATTATTGAGTCACTTTTTACTCAGACTTGGTTTTTAATTAACTAAATATTGAGTACAAAAATAGATCACTCATAAATGATTAATTAGGATATACATCTTAGCGGCCTCCTCCTGTCCTGGCTGAGACCTTCCAACTGAGACTCGCCGCGATCACGCTTTTCTGGAGCATCTAACGGGCTCCTATCCTATCCTGGTCGAAATTACAGAAGCAATATGTAAGTGGTGCCATCTTCATGGCGCCATTCAAATTACTCGAAATTAATATACATTTAAACTCACTCGGTAATGAGTACATTTACTCTGATTTTGGTACAAGCGCACCAAATACGAGTTTACGTAAAGAGTACCTATATTTGAATGAAAATACTCAGTTTTAGTTTAAATATAATCACAAATTAGTAAAATGATCAAAATGCCCAATATTGAGTGAAAATGTACTGAATAATTTCACTCATTGGATTAACTTCGAATCTTTAGGTATTGCTTTCACTCACACCGATTTTTTTACAATTTATGTTTTAAAAATAATAATATTTGCCGTTTTAAGAAAAGGTATATAATAAAAAAAATAAATAAAAACAGTTACTAATCTGTTTGAATCTCAGTCAATGATCTCTGATATTTACCTAGTTAAGCTGAACTAGACTACTGTCATTACGTAAAATAGATAGGGACGCATAAAGTTACAGCAAGTAATATTAAAAACAAAATCAAATTCTATTATATTTTCTTATTGTCACTTCAGCAGATAATCAGTGCTAAAGATACTAAATTAATCCATAATAATTAAAAACAGCAACATAATTAAACCGTGAACAGTTTAAATTTAAGCAGAATCCGACCCTGTTTCGAAAGATTACAAAAGGCAATAGGGGTTAAGAGAGTTGACATGGTTAGAGTTTTATCAGGAGAAAACGATGGTGTTGCATATAGATTACCCCGTACCGAATAAGAAAATGTTTGTAAGAATGGGTTCAATATTTAAGAGATTATGGGAGCTTTGAATACGCTAATGTTGAACGGGAACAAACTCAGAGGCTGAGAAACCTAGAACCAGAAGTTTTAAACGCCGGGGAAGAGGATCCTGGTACCAGGACTCGAAGATAAGCCACAATATTTAAAGTATGTCATATGCTGTAAAAATCAGGTGAGTAATTAGATTATTTATTTATTTTTATGTATTTCATTTCTCACTATTTATTTATTACTGTTTAAATTGTGTTTTTGTGGGGGTGATAGGGCTACAAAATTCTCCAGGAAACTAAATTTGTACCTTTACACAACACAAACATTCACTATGTACTTATTCGAACAATTACGGCGAGAAACATTAGCATAACATTTACAATTTACACATTCATGAATATTTAGATAAATTATCTACATACGTACATGCGATTTGCATGGTAATACGCTGCCGTAAAACTAATCCATTTGTTCATAATATAAATTCTGCTCAGTTCTAAGAGTCTTTTCTAATACCGCAGATCTGGTTATATCCAGTTCTGCCGATCTGAGTATCGCCGTGGGCAAAATTAAGACGAAGGAACTTGAGCAACCAAATTGCGCAAAATGGAATAGTTAACATATGCATAGAAGAAAATCTTCCATCGTTAATGTCGCAAATGACTGGGAATACCATGTCAAAGAACTGATGAAGTAAAAAAAATGATGTATTACCGTTGTTAACAAAAATATTTTTCGACTGTATAAAAAAGTAGAATTTAGTTATGAACAACAATTAAGTCCCGAATAGTTAAATTTTATTCAAACTGCGAGCAATATTTTCTGTAAGAAACTAAAATTAATGAAAATAACATTTATGTATAATTTTTAAGTAGAAAATTGTAATAAAAAAAATATATTCTTGTTAACTATTTCATATTCATGTTTTATATTTTTAATGATTCTGTTCTAGCATAGTGTTAATGAAAAGAGTTATTTCCAAGCACTTTGTACGTTTATTAATAAATTGCCAAACTTTTTCCGTTATCTTAAGTCATTTTTAATAACGTACTGCTGCTAACTTAAGCAGACATAATATTTCACAATAAGCACAATTACCTTTCTGTTGACATTAAGTTTGTTTATGTAGCATTAAGTCCGTGAATTTTAAAATTGCTTATAACAGGAAGCAGTTTTGCACTCATCTTTAAATTTCTAGGCATTACATCACTTTTATGATTCGTGTAATTCTAGACACAGTCCTAAACAAAAGTAAATTCACAACTTTAGTAATTTTCATACCGCGCCACGGGACAACGTAGTGTAACCTTCCCGTTTCCCCGATTTAACGTGGCAGTTTGTTTTTACCCGTTTACCATCTCGTCATATCATACCAGGTGCAAAGTCAGCTGGCAGTAGCAGCTTTTCAATAGTAACACTACTTTATTTGAACCAACCAGAGGGGGCTAATCTCAGTTACCTTTCGTATCCGTTCGGGACAAGATCGGATTCTGCTTAAATTCAAACTGTTCACGGTTTAATTTTCTTACTGTTTTATTTTGGATTAATTTAATATGTTCAGCACCGATTGGCTAATTATAAGTTGGATGTTTATTTGATTAAAAGACTTTCAGATTCGTCTTCAGGGGAACATATATAAAAAAAACTGACCGCCACTTTAATATGAAGATACTTTTGTAAATGCATTGTTATTAAATTTCTTAAATTCAAGATTTTACAATAAAATCTTTTCTGTGCTTGGGATATAATAGTTTTAAATGAACACCCGATGTTTGTTGTAGTTCTTATTGCTTTAACTTTATGATAATTACTAGAGCATAGCCATTGAGATTTCAATCGTGAGTTATGTCTACTGACCTTGTAAGGTAAGATTTTCTTGTAATATAAAAAAAATGTAATAGCTATTTAATGCGCAATTTGTAATACAAGGTTCGCGTAGAAAGTATGGGTTCTCGTAAATAAAGAATAGGTATTATTTTCATTGACGCGCGAGAAGTCGAGTTTTTTATACGTTTCTATTATTTTTGTATTATTTCTCTCAATTAAACAAGATATGACAAAACCCATGTATTTCTAAACAAAACTGAACGAACCCACGACTTTAAAACAACACTCGCAAAATCTACAACAAATATGTGATTTATACCGATCAAAAGCGTTTAAATTTAATTTTAATTTAAAGTATGTGCTCTTTCCAATACTGCAGCTTTTTTGCTTTGTATCCTCTCGATACACTCTTCAAATAAGCAGTAATCTTGCTATATTTTCCAACAATTTAATTTAGTGTTTATAAGAAATGGAAAACAATACATATTCAAATGCTGATATGCACAATGTGGGGTCATATTGAACACTTATGACTTTTTTAAGTTATTTTTTTTTATCTTAGAAAATTGTGTATTACTATGTTGATTTTTTAGAATTATTCTTGTAAACTGTAAATGTTCTGCTTAGAATCCCATTGCAACGTCTGTGAATAAATAATAATAAATAACTGGTAACAGTTTAGTTGCTTGTTTTGAAGTTTTGCTAAAAATTCCACAGCAGCTATCCTCGCAAGAAATTACATGATTTTAGGTGGTTACTGGTTACACAAAAAATAGTAGATAACTTAAAAACTAGAAGAAATAGGTATAGGGAACCCTGATACCGTTCGAAAGAGAATAAAATTGTGTATCAGAATTAATAAAACATACAGGGTGTTCCATTTAAAAAACCGACTTATGAAGTTTTGAAGTTAACTAAACTCGGCATTAAATTTCTAGCACCTTGTATGCAATTAAGCCACTATGAAAGTATGGATGGAAGGCTTAGGAGTCTAGCTATCCCCTTATAAATATTGTTGCTTTCTCTTTCTTACTATTTACCATTTTTGTAGACTTTTATAGTAGTCTTCAACATCGAATACTTCGACCACATAGATGAAATTACATATTATTTCTTTAAATTTAAAAAATACGATAGCATCACTTCTTCATTTGTTGTCATTACTCTCCGTTTTTCTCTCCATTCGTTAAATTCGGCGAACACTTTTTTGTAATGTTCTCTGGATTTGGCTGGCAATAAATGGAAAATTGCTTCTTGAGCTTCTTCAAAAATAGCCACAGGAACACAATAATTACTTTCTTGCATTTTTACCAAATTCAGATACAACTGTTTATTAAATAATTGATAATAAACAACGTAATATAGCAACCAGTAGATATAACAAAACCTACCACGTTTCATTGAGAACCAGTAAGTTATATCAAGGTGTTCGGATATTTTTTTATTAAATTCCAATAATTCTGACTCCACAAATATGATTATACAATAAATAACTATTATTTGTTTATATAATTATCCATATATTGACTGATGAACTTGAAAAACCTATTCGAGGAAGTTATTCCAATGCGACTAGGTCTGTGCATTGATAAACCATCGATACACTATTATTTTTCAATTCAGTAGTTCCACGTAATCGATGTGTCCCTGATTTTAACCTCCACGCATTGTCACAACACAGGCGGAAGCGATCAGTAACAATTCCAGTCGCACCTTTGCCTGAAACATTTTTACGCCGCCGGATAACAAAGCGGTTCGAATGAAAAATTGCATTCCTGGAAGTTCCACGGGTTGTAAGAAAATTGGCACAATTACCTAATTACGACCGCCACCTTACAAATTCGACAATTTACACATACACGAGCCTTGACTCGAATTCTCAGCTTGTATGTAAATGCTTAGAATGAACTACTTCCACAAATTATAACAACCTTTGGGAACACCTACGGTGTCACATTTTTTTCTCGTTGATTACGCCACGACGGACAACGGGATGTTGGCAATTTTCGTGGTGCAAGATTGTGAAATGTACAATAAGCGGAAGACCTGGGTGGATGCGTCTTCTGGGGTTGACATTTTCTAGCGGACTTGTTTGTGTGCACAGCGTCAAACAAACTTTGCAGACTCGCATAAGAACCTACTGCGTTTTAATAGAAGCTTTAGATTTTCAGTAATAACGGAAAATTCTGGCTTGTTCTTGTTATGAATAGAGTTTGACACTTCGGTGCGTACGAGATGGGGGAATGAGGAGGGTCTGTCGTCGTTTAATCTATTAATTAATTTGAATTTTATTAAATCTATAATTTTCAAATGCTCATGGTATCAGAGAATATATCAAAAGGCATCTGGAAATCTGAAAGTAATTTTTGCTGAAGCTGTAAAGAGATAAAAGTCCAGACTTTGGTTGCACAACTACCTAATATTTTGCGGTATTTACGTAACAGAAATGCTGTGACTGATCTACTCCAACATTTTATGTATTTAAATGTTATACAGGGTGGCCAAATGAAAACGAAACAGAGAAATTTTCAAGAACTGCGTCAAGATTGTAGAAAAACGCTCAGTCCCGTCGATTTTAGATTAAAGGGGGACATTCTTTGCTGGTATTTTTGCAAGGGTAAGCATCACCCCAAAATATTTAAATGGCATTGGGTGTTGAGTAATATTTCTTTTGAAAGCTCTTACAATTCTCTTTACAACAGACTTTAAATTTTATAATTCCGCCCAATACTTTGAAAAAAATTTACATTTTAAAATTTAAATTATGTTTAGTTGCTTACTAACCACTTAGTTGATTAAATGTTCAAATTGATGACCGCCCGCTTCCATACAAGAATAAAGATTTTGTTCGAAACGTTCGCGCACATTCCGAAGCATTTCCGGAGTGATTCGACGGCATTCGTCGGCGATTGTTTGACGCAAATCTTCCAGCGACGCTGGCTGTGTTTTATAGATTTTACTCTTTAGGTATTTCCACAAAAAGAAATCAAGGGGTGATAAATCCGATGATAGTGGAGGCCACTCAATGCTGCCTCTTCTCCCAATCCAATTCCGTAGAAAACGTTGGTTCAAATACTGACGGACAATTAACGCATACTGCTGAGGTGCACCGTCCTGTTGAAAAATCAAATGATCTTCATCATATTCTGGAACATTTTCAATAATATCAGTCAAGGCAGGGTCAATAGCGTCTTCCAGTAATTGCAAATACATTTGGCCAGTCAAATTACCTGGTAGAAAAAAAGAACCCACCAGCCGGTCACCGAAAATTCCAGCCCATACATTGAATTTTTCCGCTTGCTGTGTATGCACCTCGTGAAAAACTCTTGGGTTTGAATCGGACCAATAGCGGCAATTGTGACGATTTACCGTCCCGTTCAAGAAAAAACTGCATTCAGCAGAAAAGCAGATGTTAAAAAGGAACTGTGGATCGTTCCCTGCTCGCTCACTCATCATTTCGCAAAATTGCAAACGGCGGTCATAATCATCCTCATTATGTTCCTGGACTAAATGTATTTTGTATGGATGGAATTTATTCTTCTTCAAAATGGTTTGTATGCTAGTTCGATTGATCCCAGACACAGATGCCAGCTGCCTCGTACTTAATGTAAGATCAAGATGAACTTGTCCCAAAACTGCAACTTCACTAGCTTCGTTAAATATAGGTTTTTCAATTTCTCGTTTTTTATTGGCTACGTTCCCTGTCTCTTGAAATTTTTTTACTAACTCTAGAACATACTTCCTCCTGACATGTCGATCTTGATGTTGTTCATTAAATAGCTGAGCTGTTCTATTCGCACACTTTTTGTTCATAAAGTAAAGCGAAATGATATCTACCCTTTTCGCAATGGAATATCCATAGTGTTTAATTTTCAAAAACCCAATTAAATAAACTACTAACCAACGCTTCCAAATAATACTAGAAAATACGAGTAATTTGGAATCCACTAATTTTACGTTCATTGCGTGTGTATAGCATTCATTTCTGTTTTTTACAATTGTGTTTTTTTTACGAAAATGATAACAAATCGCCAAAAACTAATGTAACACAAGAAATACTAAATTTATACCATTGGCGTACTTAACTCGAATGACTGACATTTTTACCGTTACTTTTGTACTTTGTACCGTTTGTACATAAGTCTCAACTTTAAAATCAAAATTCTTGGGCGAAATTATAAAATTTAAAGTCTGTTATAAAGAGAATTGTAAGAGCTTTCAAAAGAAATATAACTCAACTCCCAATGCCATTTAAATATTTTGGGGTGAGGCTTACCCTTGCTTGGGGGTGAAAGTGGTGGAGTCAAAAATACCAGCAAAGAATTAATCTAAAATCGACGGGTCTGAGCGTTTTTCTACAATCTTGACGCAGTTCCTGAAAAGGGCTCTGTTTCGTTTTCATTTGGCCACCCTGTATATCCAGATATGGAGCATATCTATTCAAAATACGTCGCACTGATAAAGAGGTAGATATATGTTAAAGCCTACCTTTCACTTGCAGCAAAATGAGTTGCCGGTAGGTGTATTTTAATATATTTTTAGTTAAATTATCTTTAAATTTCGTAGTGACGCCACTGACTTCGCACACAACTGTCGAACTCTAGTTATGTATAAAGATGCTAGAGGAAACACAAAACTATTCTATATAAATGTGACATGGTACTAAAAATAGTTCCATTCGAGCAGTGGCGCACGTAAAACCACGCACAAATATGTTTAAAATAAGAAAATATATTTTATTTATATTAAATTTCTATTTAGGTACTCCACTTAATAAATTAATATAACATAGTACAATAGAAGTTAATTCGTCATTCTCTGGTGGCTTTAAAAATGTCAGGGCCACAAACAGACTGTAGCGATTAGTTTGGCTTCAAGGTGCCAGTAAAAAAAATGTAAACACGAAATGTATAGGTGATTCATAAATATGTCTGATTCACGGTGAAATAATTTAATTTAAAAATTTGAACGACAGAAATTTGTGAAGGAAAAAGCTATATTAAATATCGGATTGGTAGTTTCCTGTCCACATTTTTATCGATTTCAAATATACTATCGGATTATTACTACTTACCAGTAAATGCTGACAATGGACGCATATTATTCCTAAAAGTAAAACTACAATTGGTCCCAAAATGATCCCAGCGTTCCTAATGGCGTCTCCCATAGCAAATATTCCGGAACCAACGTTTCCTTTGAATAGATGCATCAGAGTCTCCAAATATCTGAAATTTCGAAAAAACTGTTTAAAAATTTGTTTCATCTGTACACTAGCTGCTTTAGTACGGGGCCTTCATAAATGAGTACAAGCCACGTGACTGTAAAGCTTGGACAACCAACATTGCACAATTATTAGCGATGATTCCTTTGCAATGAAACCGTTGCATTTACTTTGCAAATTGTTTTAATAATGCTTAATTTTACAAAAATTGAATTACCAACGTAAAGGAAATAGAATTACTATCCCAAACAAAATTACTGGTCACATGGCAATGCAATAATTTATTTCTGTCCATGGCTTCATGTCGTCAGTATTGAAAAAGCCAACTTGATTTTAATTATTTTAATTTATACTTTGTAATTGGAGATATGTAACTGTTTAGGGTTTCATAATAACATATGTTAAAAAAATACTGGTTAACATTTTGTTTTTTTTTGTATAACCCAATATACAGGGTGGTTCGCAAATAATGCTCCATGCTTCAAGGGTAACTTCCTTAGGTAAATAAACCGACTTAGATCACATTACCTTACCATATGTTTTATTGTTCCAAAAGTTATGGACATGCGCTAGAGAGGTTGTAAAAACACACTACATAATTTTGCTGTACCAAGAAACATTTTGTATCTCCCTTTGTATGTCTCAACTCTCAAAACTCAAAATATCTCGGAACAATTAAAAGAAAAACAAACATATTCACGTAAGTTATTCGTTTCTGCAACTAGCAAAGCAACTACTATTATTTCAACTAATTAAACACTGCAAATATTTACTTAATAATCTTTTAATTAGATGTTTAGTGGAAATTGTTTTATGGTGTTAAATTATGTGCCATAAATAAATTTTTTGCTTTTCATCGACTATTAATGAAAATAATTCAACATACGCGGAAGTGATCGTCAGATTGAGAAGTTTACGTACTTGTACAATTAAAATGGACACTTAAGAGTTTTATTGTTAATTTTACTGCATGTGTACACAAATGTACCTTTGACTTCTGTTTTAGTCGCCTGTGTTAAAAAAAAAATACGTTTTCAAATCTATAACAACTAACATTAAGCAGAAAAAAATGCTACATTGAAAAATATATGTGTATAAAATGAAACAGCGCGGTCTATTTTAGAAATCTTCTGAAAGTTTCCATAAAAAAGTATTAAAATAACTGAAGTACGACATTGTTAAAACGTGTAGGTCCAATTAATTACAGAGTGATAACGTTTACCTTATAATAAATGCTGCTCTACTGAAATAAAAAAAAATTGAGGTACCTAATGAAAAAAATTAGTTACCTCCGCCTACTTACGACGTGGGGTGTTCAACTGGAATACCATGACTGTGCCCCCCACCTCCCCCTGTCGGTTGCTTGTCCTGGGGAACTTTCTCCAAAGGAATGGAGATTATAGGATCCCTGGACTGAAATGTCATGAAACTGCCATCACTACTGAAAAAAAGAACACAACTTTCAAAAAATAAGCTGACGAAAAATTTATATATATATTTTTTAATTTTCTGTATTGCGACACTAGGTACTTATGGCACCTTGCAACAACACATTAACCTTCGATTAACGATAATTTTCATTCTAAATGCATAAACAAATGACGACCTACCTTTTTTCGGACAGGCAACTTGACTTTGAACCGTACCATGGCTGCTTAATATTATCTGCATTGTGGTTGTTCTGGTTGTGTTGTAAGTCCATTCTAAAAACAAAAATAACTTAAATAAAACACAAAAAAATAACAAGTTTGTTTAGGTATTTATTTAATTTCGTGGGTTTTTTCCGTATATTTGGTCTTACCCCAGTGGTCTATATACAAAATAATTAGGTGTAGTATATATAACCTTCTCTTTCCTGTGTTTAAAGTCACGACAACTATTTTGCAAAGCTACGTAATAGTGCTAGATCCCTTGTAATGATATGCAGTGTGTTGTTACCTAATACCAACATGATAAATTACACCATTGTTTCAGAGATATCGATAATCTGCAAGCGTAATTAATTACTATTATAGTAATTACCTTTTAAATCGAAATAAACTAGCAGAAAATGTATGCATTTAGATATCCGAGAGGCCGGGAAAAATATATTATGATAGTCCAGCCCAAAACAAACGTTTTTCGACAAAACAATTTTTAATTTCTTTGTTTGTATGAGCATGATTAGCGTTTCACACTTATGTGCTAGATATTTAATGTACTTACATAGTCTACCTCAAAGATATTTAATATACACCACAGATTTTTAATTTGTATTGCAAACACTGAATTTTTCTACATAAGCAAACATTCAAAGCTGCCAATAAGTAGGTACCGCTTGTATCACTCAAATCAAAATTAAAACGCATCAATTTCGTTACTGATAATTATTTATAATTGTGTTAGTTTCATAATAATAAAAACAGTTGTTATATAACGTGCTTTCTTCCTATCAAATATCAGCTTACGTTTATAACCAGTTCAGAAAGTGATTCAGTTTTTTTTTCTAGGTGTGCAAGTCGACACTATCTTACTATTCAAATGAACTTAAAAAAAAGTTGAAAGTTAGTTGTCATCTTTTATGATTGTAACGAACATTTCTACTTTTCCCAGAACTCTATTTTGAGGACGACCGACATTTTTACTTCTTAGCCACAGTCTATGAATGTCCTGAGCGAACTATAATAGATACTGGATCTAGGCCTCGCAAAAATTTCTAACAATTTTTGAATTGCCAAAGTTCAGTTTATTGATAACATTGTTTAATGCATAAAAAACTTTATAGAACTTATGAATCGTCTGACCTCTGGCCAGGTTAGTGAACTGCAAGATACCAGAGTCGAAGTTCGATCACACCCCATGGCAGCTCCGCTGTGTTCTGTAAGGATGTTCGCCTTAGGGTCACGCGTTTGGTTTCTCTGAAATTTTTGAAACCAAGTAAAAAATTTAGATTTCTGTTCCGCGTTTCCTACTTTATGGCGCTGTTTCCCTAGCCCCTATCAAAGATGATATATGTATAATTTTAACCAATCCGTGTCAACCAATTACTGCATCTTCATAAAAAGTTTGTCGACTTTCCATATATTTACAAATTACTTCACATAAAAAGTTTCCACAGACCTCAAATTTTGAACTACACAAAAGACCACCTTGTATAAAATTCCCCCGATTTTAATAAACGATAAAAAAACAATAACAAACCGTAAAAGTATAATTTGACGTAATACTAAATTAACTCTAAGAAACAGGTTATGAATATGTTACGTAGCAATTAAAACATTCCAAATTCCGACCCATCGTTAGATAGCATGACATTGAATTAAATAATGCCAAATATGTAGGTAGATTCGTGGATTTCGTGATAGGGAATGTCGTTGACTTACTTAATGTTACTGTGTACTATTGTGGTTAATTATAAAATTACCGGATTTAACAAGATAATGGCATGCATACAGATGGGTAACTTGAGGCATCAGTAAATATTGGCAGCACTGGCGGGGTCAGAATTAATCGGAGGTCAACATAAAATATATGTGTGAAAAGAACATCATCTTTAGTGTTCCTAGAACAATAATAATAAAATAATTAATTACGTTTCATTTTAATAAACAAATTTACCAATATTAGTAGTTTTAATATGCCAATATTAGCAGTTTTAAGATTGTTAGTACCTTTATTCGTGATAGAAAAACTGAATATGTATTTAATATTAGGAAATAAATTTATTTCCTAATATTAAATATTAAAACACTTAATGCGCAACCGCGAACGATTATCGGGGCATGTAGAGTAGAACAGCATCAACCATTACTGTGTAACCACAGCGTGAAGTGTGACAGTTGCATTGTTATGGATGAAATGGACTAACAAAGAACAATTTTTAAATTCAAACGCACTTATTATGGAGTTGACTGTGACCAAAATCTAGACCGCACGCCTATATGGATTATCGGGGCATGTAGAGTAGAACAGCATCAACCATTACTGTGTAGCCACAGCGTGAAGTGTGACAGTTGCATTAGTCATGGATGAAATGGACTAACAAAGACAATTTTTAAATTCAAACGCACTTATTATGGAGTTGACTGTGACCAAAATCGAGACCGCACGCCTATGGGTGCCTCGCACTCGAAGAAAGTTCAGATGTAACGAGGTAATGGCTGGGGTTGAGGGGCGTCTTCCTTTTTAGCGCGGCTAGACTCGTTTATATGTTAATTTTCCAAAATTGGCAAGAAGAAATCGCCTGCGGACCGCAAAATCGTAATTATCGGTCCCCTGAGGTGGTAAACAGGTGCGCACCTGGATCATACGATTTATACGTACAGTGTGGCCCGTTGAATTTTGTTTATAAGTAGAAGACACGACGGACGATATATCTAATAAACTACCAAGATCATTCGTAATCGAAACCGCCAGACGTAAACCAGTTTCAAACTTATTAGTCCTCATCAGTGGGTATGCTGACGAATGATGGGAAGAATGTGAATAATTTTTAAATAGCAATAACTTAAAAGTTAAAGCGGACAAAAAAACTGTATACAATGGTGCTAGTGTAATTGAATAATCGGAGAAAATGTCAGGTTTTTTTAAAAAATCTGTAAAATCGCTACCCTTTCCGTCGTCAATTTCTATATTTTGCTCCGCAAATATATAAAAATGTACAATTACAACGTCGAATAAATATTTTAAAATATGTGTTTATCCTTTCACTGTTTATACATTAACACAATAAACTTCATGGTGAATGATCCCATACATGTTAATTGAAGGATATTTAACGGTATATCGTGATACAGGATCTCTTCGACTGAAATTCAGTTCCTGTCTTGCAAAATATTAACAATATGAGTGCAAAGAATGTAATATTAGTTGCTTGCAAAATAAATATGATTAAATACAAACTTGTATTGAATAAGCCTCTTATAAAGTCTAAAAAATGATATATGTGTATACGGTTTCAATAAATTAAAACAATACTAGTGCTGATCAGAAAATAACCGAACATTTTGAATTGCTCGCTAATGGAGATATTACACCTTCTTCAAGACGTAATGACGTCCGCTCTAAACAAATTAAAATCACAAGCCAAAGAATTTCTGAATTGAGAAACGAAGAAAAATTTAAAAATATTACTGGACTACCAAGTAAACGGGGCAAAAATTGCGACGAATTAGAAATATTTTCGAAATATATTTCCCCTTAATTCCCCTTTCGTAATTTAGAAGTTCAAAAAACGATAGAAATATTATACAAGGAATTGTTGTTTTGCCCAGTTTTAATAATTCCTGCAACGAGTGTCTCGGTAGAAAGAAACTTTTTGTGTCTTAAGCATATTAAGACTTAGAAATACGATGACACAAGAGCTAAAGGCGATAGAAAAAGAACCGGTTGCAATGTCTTAGTGTCCATCCTCAATTTTATGAAGACATTAGGTATAAACAAATTTGCAAATTTAAAAGACAGACGAATAAAACTGTTTTATAAAAACATTCACTATGTTTTTAAAATATTTTGTTAAAAGTGGAGGCAAACAAAAAACTGGCGGCGTTGTTTTAAATGTAAATAGATAAGTTGGCTGGCTACCTTAAGAAAATTTGTTTTATATTTTTTCATATTTTTTAATATTCATAAACCAAGTAGGAACAATTTTGTTAATTATTAGGTAAATATATCACTTTATTTTTTTTCTGTTACTTAATTTTATTGTAAATACAATTTTTAAAGTTCTGATATTATTATTAATAATATAATTTTTTAATTTACGATTATAGTAGGGCTATTGGCGAAGATCTCCATAATAGAAAATGACGTGGAAATGTATTCCTATTTATTATTTAAGAGCGGATTAATAAAATATCCAAATAGTTGCGTATTATTGCAAGCGAGTAATATGTCCTTACCGCGAAAATAAATATTTCATGAACAATCTACACCAGCATTTCCATTTTTCAGTGTTAATGGTAACTGCATTAATTCAACAACCTTGATTACAAAGTAGTTCAAAGACAAGCGCAAAATATAGCATGTAAGTATTACTTTATATTACAGTGTCGTTTTTAGTTAGAAAAAATATATTTTTGTGGGAAAAGTAGACCTTGACATGCCTATTTTTAAATCTAGATACACCTGCATTTACAAATAAAATAAGGCACAGTATTGAGTATTCTGTATATTTTCCCAAAATTTCCTTAGCTAGAAAATTCTTTACCTACGAAGTATTTGGTAAAAAGGATTGCCTGGTGATTTCACTTTCTGTTTTATTTTTGTTGACTATTTCTATTACGCGCAATTAGTATAATTTTCTAAATATATACCATTCTCGTAAAGGTACCTGTGAAAGTCACAATATATTTGTCAAACACCTGTAAACTTCAATTGCTTATAGTAAGGTTTAATAAGTAGAATAGTTTTGTTGAAATCTTACGTATACCTAGTAATCTTTGTAATATCAATGAAAATGAATAACAATAAAATAATAAACAAACGTACCACATCACGTGGTATGTTTATTCACGGATAATAGATGATAGATGACAGTTAACAGATGACAGATAACAGATGACATATGACATATGACAGATGATAGATGATAGATGATAGATGATAGATGATAGATGATAGATGATAGGTGATAGGTGATAGGTGATAGGTGATAGGTGATAGGTGATAGACGATAGACGATAGACGATAGACGATAGACGATAGACGATAGACGATAGACGAAAGACGATAGATGATAGATGATGGATGATAGATGCTAGATGATAGATGATTGATGATAGATGATAGGTGATAGGTGATAGGTGATAGGTGATAGGCGATAGGTGATAGGTGATAGGTGATAGGTGATAGGTGATAGGTGATAGGTGATAGGTGATAGGTGATAGATGGTAGATGATAGATGATATCAAAAATAAATACCTTGTGTTTTAAAATAATTCTATAGCACGTTATTTGTTTACCTTGGGACTTATAAATTTTATACCTACAATTTTTTTACTGAATCTTAAGTCGTACTAAATCGTTGTTTAATGGATTTTTTTATTAAACGAGTATCAATAAACTGAAATATGATTAAATTGTTAATAATATAACAGGATAGAGCGTATGCAAAATAACTCGCAAGATAATTGGTTATTACAAATTACATAAAAAGAAAACAACATAAAATGAATATATTTACTATAGAACAGGTGTTTTTCCATGTATGTAGGTGTTTACATTTAAATAGGCTCGTGTTGCTTATATGAATAATTCAAACTACATACCTTCATTTTAGTGCCGAACTATTATATGATAATATGACTATGATCGAAATCTACCTGTCTTCTCAAAGAAAAATTGCTGATTAATATCAGGATCTTTAAATAATTTGACAGGTAAATGAATAAAGCATATCTATATTCTACATAAATTGCAGTGACAAAAATAAATATACAAGGTGTTCAAATTTATAGGTTTATAGTGAACAAATGAAAATCAAACTATTTAGATTAAAATTGCCTGTTACTATTTTTCAGGTGCTGATATAAAAAAGTATTATACATATATTGACATCTGCAATTTGACCTATTGAATATTTGGCCTTTGTAGAAAAGGTAAAAATTTTCTTTCGCCATAATTAAGAGAACATTAAAACAATATAAAAGAACTGAAATAAATAACAATATATCAGGAATTATTACATTTTTACTGCTTATTAACATATCCTTACATAGCCCAGATAAGAACTGGCCTTTCTAAATTTTGGTGCATGCGCCAGGATTGAAGATTAGTGTTAGGATTTTACCTTTTTTTCATTGAAACAGATTATGAAAAGTAACTACTTACGGTATATATCTTAAGGCTAGTTTTTATAAACAAGAAATCGCACTTTTAGAAAGACAATTATAGAACAAGTAGATCCATCAAGGAAGTGACGAAGCATAACGCTAAACTATTAGAGCAACTTCCTTTAATCGATCACGGAGAATATGTAAATATCAGGAAATGTACCCTTCATATTTTGTCCAGCAAATTTGTAAAGATACCCAATAATTGTGATTAATGCATGTGTTAATAGTTTCCTAAAACCATTCTGCTAGGTGTGATGTATGTTCGGCAGGTAATTCAGGAAACCAGGTAAAAATATTATTCTTTCCCTTATTTTCAATGTGTCAGTTGTCTTATACTCTGAAGAAAAATTATATCACTGGTACAGTGAAAACATATTGTTTCTAACTTTCTTGGATTTTCTAAACGTAATTAAGACAAATTTTAAAATCAGACAAATTAATATTAATAAGAAAACTTATCGCAAAATTACCATCAATAAATTGATGTGATGAATATGTCAGATTGTAAATCCTTTTAGTTATAAATATTTGATAACGCATAAACTAATTCATAGGTCTCTAAGGTAGCACTTATAACTTTTTTTAAGATACTAAGTATATGTAGATATTAACCTTCGATGTACTATAGATAATTGCGATATAATATTTCACAATCAATTTTATTAATACTTATAATCACGTCGCAAAATAAAACTATTTTTCTACAAAAATTCAAAAGGAATATTAAAATTATATTACTTACACTAAAACTGAAAACAATAGTATTTTATTATAAACATTCTTCCCGGTCTAATGAAAAATTTAATTAGACCTATTTCCATCTAAATTCATTAATACTACGTTTTTTTGAACCAGCTTTTACCAGAATCACAAGAATTTAAAAAAATTAAAAATATGTTAATTCTAAAAAATGAGATTTTAAACATAAATTCCTAATATAAAACTTACACATATCACAGCTTATTTCAGGACCTCATTATGACACACAATCTTATTTCATCTAACTTTCTAAAATAAAGAAGTCAAAACCCTCAGTCTGTCCTTATTTATACGAAAATCTCACGTTCAAGTGACTGCCTATTGACTTTTAACTTTGCCCATCTACGTGTTTAACAGTAAAATTCCGCTACAAAACAATTGACGATCGGGCGCGATAAGGATTCGCTTCGTACCGCAAAATATGTCTTTTTGTGTGAATGACGAACTACATCTTATCTGGTGCGAAGGAGTAACAATTAATTACATTTGTAGGCGTAATGAAATCTTTGAGTATAATCGATCTCGTTAAAGTATGTTTTAGATAAAATTCCTCTCAGAAGAATCTACAACGACGTCCGATACCTTTACAATACACCATCTCTTTATCCAAGTGACTTTTGAAACCTTATCTTGCTTGATTATGAAAATAAAACTTTTACAACAGAACAATAAGAAAAACATCGCTTAAGTGTTGTCATAATGTTGAACAGAATAATACCATATTTTTTTTACGACGATCTATCATTTACTATTCTTTTTCGATCTGTTTTAAGATAACAGAAACCAAACGAAATTAAGCAAAACATTAATTAACATTAATGTTAATTAAATTAATTAACATTAACATTACATTAAGCAAAAGTGTGTTTAATTATATAGACTTATTCGCCTTGAAACTGAATAATTAATTTTCTTGTGGCATTAAATTACACAAATAAAACCTAACGAAAGATCTAAGTCCAGTTTTATTTCCATTGGTATGGGGGGCATAAATGATAAATGTAATTGATTGTTCGAGGCTTGCGGATGTTAAAAGTCGTTATTGTTACAATGTAAATAGTTTTCGCATCGGTGTAAAGGTAGAATAGTGAAATTAACTCTTTCGGAGACAAACAAGAATTGTCGGAAGACCTTGAGGAACTTTTTAAACGCATGTGTACCGCCCAGCTGAATAAAAACAAGGAAAAGTTTCACGAGTTTAAAAATTAAGGAAAAGTTTCGTCGTGGTAATAGTGCAATAAAACAATTTGTATGTAATCGCAACATCAACTTCTTTAGTCAATATTTCACAAATAGGTGTGAAGAAAACAGAGAAGTTAATCCGCAAAACAATATAAGAAAGGCATATCTAAAAATCCCTTCTTTAACTGATGCATACCAGGATTCAATATACAGGGTGATTCACAAATGGTGACCAAAAATGAAAGATAAAAACTTTATAGGAAAGAGTCCCCTTAAAATTCACCAAAGAATACGAGGTTTCATTTTTGGTCACCATTTGTGAATCACCCTGTATTTTCAAACGATTTAAAATTGACCTAGAACTACAAGTATAATCACTGCATTTTTCTATAAATTTACTAAAAAGGGTTATATTATTTTATGCCTTGTTTCCAACAACACGTAAATAAAGTTGAGTCTTCGTTCTCTATTTAAAAATTTATTAAACCTCTGCGTTATTTTTAAATTGGTTCTAATCCTTTCATCTATTATTATCCTAGACTAGATAGAAATTAAAAATAAAATCTGTTCCGTTTTGAGAAAAGAGTATTGCACAATAACCTGTTTCTAATTTCTATCAGCGTTGATAGGTCGCCAAATGGAAAACACTCCTGTTATTGTCTGATAACAATGAACTGTTGATATTTACATAGTCCACATTTTTTAAGTACACGTTTTACTAGGAGATAGTTGAAAATAAGAAAAATATGTCGCTGCATTATCCAATGATTCAAACAACTATGCTCTATATGGGAGGGAAAGAAAGCGCGTTTTTTTGGTAGCTTAGTAGCATTTCTGGTTTTGTCTCGCTAGGTACACGGTGTCCCAAAATCAGTACAATTTAATTGGAAGTTTTCTTTAATGTGAACAAATATTATTTTGTCTAAAAGACGTGAAATGTGAAATGTTATTTTGTACTACATTTTTATGTACCTAGTTGGACAGAAGATCCTCTTAAAGAATACAGTGGTTAGCCAAAAAGTTTCAGCAATTTACAAATAATTCTTTAAAATTCAAGTTTGTTTAAAACCAAACACTCTGAAACTTGCTTTTGGCAAAAACAAATAGTTGAAACGTTTTGATAAAAATCGGACTCTACACTTAACAGTAGGTCCACATTTAAGTACCTACCTCTAATATTTATCAACACAAAACCTTTTTTATCCACATAATAATGAGCGCCGCTTATAAGAGATCTTAATGAGGGGCTTGCAATTATACACGAGGATAATTAAAAAAAATACAAATCATTATCGTAACAAATAAGAAACAAACAAATTACTAATATTTTTTTTGTAAATAGACTCTAGGACCTGGCATACTTGGAAATTATAACCTCGTCGAAATTACAAATTTTAAACCTGACAGTTTTGTGGGTGTCAATTTTGAAAAATTTTAATAGCAATTTTTTATTTGAAATGTAATAACCTGGTGTTATTTTACAGCAAAGGGCCTACCGCAATTTATTTATTATTAATAATTAATTTTGTAACAAACAGTGTACATTATTCATGCAAAAATATAAAATTACTATTTTTTTATAATTAAAATAGATGAAAATATATCAGAAACTGCGGCATTTTTAAGGTTATAAATATTCATCTTGGCAAGAAATTCTTAAGGAATAATTAACACAACGTATTTTTTTGCTAGTTTTGACTAGTACCTTCTTTGTTACACTATTTTTTTGACACTCTGTACATGATGTAACTTCATTTTGAAAGTGATGAATGACATTTCTTAATTATTTCCTATTTTGGACTTTATTTTGCCAAATAATTTGAAAAAACACTAATTTATTGATATTTGTCTGAAGAAAAAAAATAGATAAGAAATAATTAAAAAAGTATAGTTATGTTCGTAGAATTATTAAGTCACATTTTTATTGGAATAATACTTATTAAAAATCTTTTTTATGTATTTTATATTTCTCACATTTTTGTTGATTTATCGATTGTTTGATTTTTTTTCATTCATATCGTCTACCACCCTTTCTTAATATTTCTTGGCATTCAAACAAAAAAGGCCCAAAATCATTAACAAATCTTTGTCCATTCGGAAAATTTAAAAAAGCGTATCGGCGAAATGAAGCACAATCCCGCAAAGGACCAAGCACATGTCACTATTTACAAACATACCTGTCTGAATCTGAGCAGCGGGCGAGTAGAACAGTCCTGTAGTGGTCCTGCTGGTACTAGGCGCACCACTGATGCCAAACCAACCTTCAGTTGACTACTTTACGGTGTTACTGAAACTCTGTCGCGAATTCCGACTCCCTACTCTCGCTAATCACTGTTTGCAAGAGGAGAAAGACATTAAAGGACGGCAGTCTTCGGGATTTATAGGTGTACAACAGGTATTTATTGTTAATAAACCTAGACAAAACTCAGCGTAGAAGTACAAGGAATATCCTCGCTTCGTATCATACTGTTGAAATAATGTCGAATGAGGAGAAAAGGAAATATGTACAATTGTAAGACTAGGAAGAACCAATCGTAATCTTAGATAATGTTAAAATAAATCAATCGTCAATTTAGATCAAGTTTTTAACTAAAGATATTGTGGGATGTAGGGTTATATCTCACCCATACATAAACCAATTTATGTATCTATACAGGGTGTCCCGCATAAGAACCGACACAGCGCAGGTGCATGTAGAGGTGTCCAAAATATTGTAATTTAACTAAACTTACCTAAATACAAAGTTGCACCCTTGAGGAGTTGTTAGCCCCCAAAAAGGGGCCCTAAATTTCGAAAAATAAATTAATATCTCTGCAACACTTTACCGTAGAAGGACCAAATTTGGTACATGATTTAGGCTTAGCCCTAAATTTCGAAAAAAAAATAATATCTCTGCAACACTTTTCCGTAGAAGGACCAAATTTGGTACATGATTTAGGTTTATTACTGGTCTTCCTTGACTATGATTTAAAGTTAATTGAAGCACTACAAGATGTTCATTGGGGATCACTCACCCTTAAAATTGTACCGAACTTTTTTTCATTGACCGAATTGAAAAATAGTAATATTAATTCACAGCAGAATTTAATTTTAATTTTTTTTACTCTTGTTAAATTTTAAAAAACTATGGTTTTCAAGAAAGACCGTATTAACTGACACAAGATTTTAACTAAATATTAAGTTGTCCTTAGTTTGACCTTGCCACTTGCAGTGAAGGTCAAATCTAAGTTCATCAATTTTGTCATTCAAAATCCTACAAATTTTACTTTAAATATTTTTGTCGAGTTATTCAGCGAAGAAAGAATTTGACCTTCAAACGACCTTTAAGGGCACATCTTGGTTTGCCTTTAAACTTAAGATCAAGGTTGAATCGATCAGAATAATGGCTTCTTACTAACCTACAAACATTTTTTGATAGATCTTACAATTAATCCTAAAATGGCATAGGGAGGTGCTTTTAGCACACCCTGTCTAAACAAAGACGTGCACTAAAACAACATTTTTGGGGCTATATCTCAGGAGTCGTTGACTTTTATATAAAGCTATGAAGCCAAGTTGATCTAAATCGCCTTACTTCGATCCCACTAGTCTGTGGTCTATGCACCAAATTTCGGTGTTCTTAGGACTGATTCATATATGAATATTCAACGTTACGCCTCTGACTTTATGATTCTTCATTTGATACAGACAAACATGAAGCTATTTGAACTAGATTTTTATGTAATCCAGCATCAACTTTTATCTCCGACTGTACTCAGAATTGTATTCTACTTGTCGAAGATCTCTGAAGATAATGCAAAGTTATGCTCACACACTTATAGATAAGAAATAATATTCCATATAATTTTTTTAATAAATAATAATGACTATGAAAAATTTTTTGCTGCCTAGCAAATATTGAATGTTTAAATAAAATTAACTGTTACACAAATATCATTTAAGGGTTAATAGCAAATGAAAATTTACAAAAATTGTGTTACAAATATGGTATGCACTCCATCAGGGTATTAGGATGAGTCCAAAGTTTAAAATGAAGCAGAAGAACTGTCCCTATCGTACTGTTAAAGTACTTAAACCCAAGAGCCACCAAAACCAAGTAGTGGTAGTGATAAAACTAAGTATATCAAATTCTTTGCGTGAACACTAACAGGAAATTGAAAAAAAAAACATGTTCATTCTGTTAATTTCCCAGTAGCACACATCAAATAAAAGTCTCAAATCCTATTACGTAAAAATCAGTATTTAGTTATATGTATATAATTTTATCTAAATCGTCTTATCAGGAATTTAATTCTCTAAGATCGTGTTATCGACTGAACTAATTCATTAGAAATTACCCTCTTCTGACTGAAAGTCAAATAAAAGTATGCACATGTAGAAATTCATCTTAGTTATAAAAGCAATCATACCGTATGTGATTTTGTTGTTATCGGTATTATCGATTAATTCGTGTAGTATCAGTCATTACGAGTTTTATAATCGTCACGATTTGCATAATCAAAATGAGGATTTTCATTATTATCTGATGTAGGTAATCTGTAGAGATTGTATATATCAGTACATACTGTAAATATTTTAAGGTGACTACCTCATTATTTGTTCGTAAATACAAAATATACAGGGCTATCAATTGTGCCTGTCTTGAATATAGCACCATCGATTGTTTATAACCTGAACAGTAAAGTACCATCTATTGGTTGCCATGTCAAACATAAAGCACCATCTATATCTATATTTTGGAAAAAAAGAAAATCCATGTAAAGTATAGGCGAATAATAAATATAATCAGTCTATCTATGTACAAAGCCCATACAACAGAAATATATCTACTAGACCAGAAACAAAGATAAAAAGTGTAGTTTTAACACAAATATTGTTGAATATTACTTAACGTAAAATTAATATTGTTACCAAAAGTTGTGAATGTCTAATTTTGTCCTTAGTGAAGTCATCGTAAAAAAACAGTAATTCTTTAAACATATCTTTGTCGACATACTTGAACTTATAATTATTTGCAATACAGTCGTTAAAGCAAAACTGCTTATTATTTTCTTAAGTACGGATGTATTCTTTGTTGATTTTTGTGAAACTGGTAATCAGTAACTTCCTTTTTGATGTGATAGATGCCAATACCTGCATATTAGTTTAAATTCCATAAGGACGCTTCCACTAACGTCTATTATGACAACCTTGTCCAAATATACCATTAAATAGACAAAATAAACAGCTATTTGTGAATTTCTGCATAGAGTCGAATAAATTTGTTGAAAGAAGAGCTGAAAAATGTATGGATTAAAGAGCGCAGCACAGCTTTCGAAAAAAAAAATCAGCATAACGAACTCTTGGTTCGCCTACCTGACACTGACGTCATTCTGCAAGAATTTTTTGATGAAGAGGAAACACAGAACCAGTTTTATGTATAGCAAAACATGAATCATTAGTATTACTCAGGAATAGAATGACGTAGATATCTCAATTTTATTATACTGTACATGTAACTGTATGGGAACATATGCGTATGAATATTTAAAGAAATGCAGTAATCTATATTGTATATGATTATGTTATGCAAATTAGTGTCGAGAACATTGATTTTTTTACATATGCTATAGAATATAATCATAGGCGTAGTTTCTCCAGTATAGTGACAGACAAAAATATGTTTGTTTCTCTGTAAAGTAAATTTTCGCTTACATCTTTAATGCGCATGCTCAGTAACATTGATAAATTTTAATTTATTAATTAACTTGACCTTTGAAGCTTCTTAAATATTTCTAATATTGCCAGAATATCGCGATATTTAAGGCCATGCCAAACATTTTTTTGGCACTTATGCCCAAACTAGGTACATAAGATCGAAAATCGATCTAATAAAAATATTGGGAAATTCTTCATGACAATGTGTACTATGGGTTTGCCGATTATTTGGCGTATGTGACGTCACTACTAAAAAGGTCTATTCACAGCAAACGTAACATCAGAAGGTAAAACATCAAAAGTTAAAATTATAAATCCCGTCCAATTAATTCTTATTAACGGTTCAGCATAAGTTACAAGCTTAAAAACGAACAATTATATTTTTTTTTTATATTGTAATACAGGGTGTTATACAAACTCTATCTATGACAAACTTTGACAGATTCTAGCTGGGTTAATTTCAAACATTCTTTCTTATATGATGTCCGTTTTGTTTTGGTTTAGAAGTTACGAGCAATTTAAAAAATGTAATTCCATATTTCAATCAAATTTAGCCTGATAAATAAAAATTATGGTTCCTGTAACAATAAATATTTTTTGTCATTTTGTTTATTCGTTTGACACTTAGTGCTAAATAAAAAATGAATTTATTTTCAAGAGAATTATATTTTCGCAGTACCTCATTTTTATAACAAAACTTTATTTTGATGAAAACATGAATGACGGTGTTTTCATTTTTGCTAGAACACTACCTCAGGATTACAGTGATATAGATTTTGGTTCAAAGTGATCTTGAATGAGTTATTATTTATAACAATAATTATTCTGCTTGTGTACAACAAAAAGACGTCAATGGCATTTAATTAAGTCTACTAGTTTTAGTGACGTAACATTTTCCCACATAAATGCACATCGGAGAACGTATATATTATGCGATTATGGCACACTTAATGGCACAAATGGCCAGGTCAGGCTTAGCCCATTTACAGATAGACACATCTCTTAACTAGAGATAGAAATTAGTATCAGTCGTTGTTTACTTTAGTATCAAGTGTGTGCTATTTATAAAAATCATTGTTAATGATTCAAGTTATTTTTGTTTCTATAGATATGAATGCGTTTCCTTTAATTTTAGTAGAAATGTTACTACGGTCACACTACATATGCCATTGAAGTAACCCACTAAACAAGAAACTTTATAGCACATTACATTCATTTTAATGACGTAATTTTACTGTGTAAGGTCACTGCAAGTTTGCCAGAACATTTCATATGCCCCTCAGGCCGGCCCTGCATCCTGCGAAATGGGGAACGCCGGGGCCACCTCTTCGACGTCGCTGATTGCAAAACCGTTCACCTGACCAAGGCCCACCGGTTTGTGCTTTCCCAATTCCCAATATTAATTAAAATTCCAAAAGTTTTTGTTTTCATGCACTGCTGTCTTACGACTGTATGTCGGATTCAGACTTCAGGATTGGCATCCTTTATTGAAATAGGTAGGTACTTAATAAAAAAAATGTAATTGAGGAAAGGTGATGAAAATCTAGCAATCATAGTTTATGGTTGGTTTATAAAAAAGTATTAGTCCTAACTTAGTCTTAGTATTAACCTTAATCTTAGTCCTAATAAGTTAAATGTACAGAATGTAATGTATCGGTTTATAAAAATCCCTAGTCGTAAGGAGGTCTTAAGACATGACCTTGAAAGTTCGCATCTTTTAATTTTTCTAGGATTAAGACTAAGATCTGAGAAGTGCGCATGCACAAGTATTGCATTTCGTAGCATAGTGGCCTCCTGTCTTTGTCTATGGTGGTCGCCAATACGCCATTGCCATAGTAATAGGTTATATTTTTCTTTTCACTCACCAACAAAACAAATAAAATAACATTACCACAGAATAATAAACAAGTATAATGCTGTGATATTACTAGCCATGCGCGTAGTCGAATCGCTCATTGGTTAATCTTAATAAAATTAGGACCACACATTGTTTTTATAAACGTGTACCTATTCTTAGGACTAATTTAATACTAAGACTAAGACTAAGTTAGGACTAATACTTTTTTATAAACCAACCATTATAGACGTCACTCCAAGTTGAAATAACTAAATGTGGAAATGAGAAATTTGCGGTTACACATTTTTAATTTTTTTTTTTTCGTTAGTTCTTGGCACAGAATTATTAAAATTTGAGGGAGCACATCCAGGTTTTAATTTCGATACTGGAACAATATTTAGTTACAGTTTGTAGTCTACAGAGTAAAAATAACGTAGTAAATACCGAACGCACTATAGATCTAATATATATGTACTATTAGATCTATGGAACGCACTATGCAACTCATTGGCGAGAAATCGAGAACCATAACTTAAAACTAACCTCAAATTTAAGTTATGATGTTATGAATAAAAATGAATAATCCTAATAACGATGAAGCTGAAAAGGAACCTAGAAGACAATTTCCAGGCCCCCATGCAAGAAATAATCAGCAAGTAATTTGTAATCCGATAAAAATGAATGTATCAATAAAGCTTAATTTTCTAGTACAAATTTACTCCAGACGAACTGAGGGTGATACGAGAATGCAATAAAGAAAGTTTCTACCAAAGATGTTTACCCCTAGGAGCTCTTTTGGGAGGAGGAGTTTACTACGGGGTTAAAACAGGTGAGTTCGATAAAAACGAAAGCCGCTCACACACAGGATAATTTTCTTAGGTTCCCTCAAACCGAACACCAGATTTGGAGCTACGCCAAAAGTTTTAACAGCTGTCGTAGTAGGATATTTCATAGGTAAATTCTCGTACCAAGCAAAATGTGCTGAGAAATTAATGCAGCTACCCAACAGTCAACTTGGGGAAATGTTGAGGCAGAAACGCAGGGGCAATCTTCAGGAAAGGTAAAAATAAATTTTATATACTTACATTGATATATTTGTCAGTAATTTTTATTTATTTTTTAGTTTAGACACCAGTTTTGGGCCTGGTATGTCCCTTGCTCCATTCAGCGGAATGAGTTCGTATGATACGTATAGCGATCTTAATCCGAATAGCAGTTTAAATATGGACACCGCCAGGCCAGATGCACCCGGATTAGATGATTATCAAAGACCGTCTGTAGATAGTAAGTACCTTTTTATTAATCTTTTTAAAAAATATGACGCTAGTTCTGATAAAAGTTTGTTTTCACATTTATTATATTGAGAGTTTCTTGACCATACTTTGGATAATATAACACACTCATGAACTACTTTGATGATTTGTATTCAGCGACTTGTCATTTCATCATTTAATTTGTCACGTTGCGTGCCCTGTTGTAGTAGTTGTGCTATCCCGATTATGTTTTAACAACATCCCTGAAATCTCACGTTCACTGTTTCGCCTCTTCAGCTAAACCCGTAAGTCAGCTGCGGATGTGCATTTAATTAACCGTATTTTTTCCAGATCCGATTTATGAGGAAGAAATGCCTCCTATCCAAAAACACACCACCACTTACGAGGAATTGAGGAAGAAGAATCGGGAAGAATATCAACAAAAAAGAATCGGAAACTATAGGTAAAGATCCGAGACTGTTACATAAAATAGCAAAAAAAATGTCTACTTAACAAACGATTTTTGTTAGGGAACCTGCAAAGCCATTGCCACCTCCATCGAAATCCTCATCCGAGACAGAAGATCCTTCAGCGGCTAAAACTAAATACGGAGACGTTTGGGGCTAAGTAAAAGAATGAAGCACGCATCGATGTCATTAAAGGAGTGAGTGAAATATGGCGATCGTTATTTTATTATTTTTTGTTCGCAAAATGCATTTCAATACAAATAAATGGAAAAAATACAGTTGTAAATACAAATAAACTTATAGGTTTTCAAATAGAAGTGTACGATTCAAGGGCAAAGTATTTACATTTTATAGACTTTTTGAAATAGCGATAGGTGTATAAAAATTGATATAAATCACTTATTCTCGGTTGAAACTTGTTTATGTGCTTAATAGTTGAATAAAAAGCTGTATAATCACTTAATGTTTATTTCTCCAGGGCGGTAAAAGTTAAAATATTCAGTCAAGTTGTGTAACACACAAAAGTGCTTAAATTGTCAAGTTCTACACTGCATTATTGAAGCAACACCCTTTACAATAAACGTCAATGATACCCAACTTTACTGAGTGCAAATGTTACAACGTACACTGTTGAGAATAGTACATATAAGTTACTAGATTTTGGTGATTGTCAATTCGAAACTACATTCAGTTCTTTAATTTCTAGAGTTTTCAAAATTTTTAATTTTTTCATTCGCGTTTAGTTTTTGTTTGGTATGCAACAAACAAAACAAAATATGTGTATACTTGTCTGCATAAGAATTGCAAAAGTTTTATATATTACAGATTATGGATAAGTATATTAAAAATGCATAACACAATTATAAACAAATTCTCTTTTATATATAAAACAGTAATATAATTTCTGTGTTTTCTAATGTAACCTAACAGTTCACACAAAAAGACATGAGGACAATACATCTCACCTACACAGAAAAACATCTCTCGATACAGCCAAAGCACAGTTCATATTAAGCTGTGGCCAAAGCATCTGCAAAAAAAACGATCTTGACAGCGTGTAAGGCGACTCCAGTTGCATATGTAAGCACCTTTAAAAAAGCACTTTAATTTTTTGACAATTTTCAACGATTTTCCCAAAAAAAGACTCAGAAAATTCTTGAAAGAATTCCGTTAAATTATAACGGCGCTAAACAACTATATAAGTTTTCGAAATTTTCGATTTATTCCTTCCAAAGTTCCTATTTTATAGGCAACATAAAATACAATATATTTGTATACTTGGTTGCATAAAAGTTTTAAAATTATATTGTAAATCATCATCAATTTCTGTCTTTTCTAATGTAGCCTAACAGTTCACATAAAAAAGACATCATTGACTGCATAAGAATTCTTAAAATTCTCTAGGAATTCTTAAAATTTTATATTTTCTACATTTTGGGTAAATGGGTTAAAAATTAGCAACACAATTGTAAATAAATCAGCAAAATCTAAAAAATTGCGGTGAACTATTACGGCCCTGATCAATCCAAAACTGCATTCAATTCATTTTTAACTCTACAAGTTTTTGAGATTTTCTATTTTTTTCTTGGCGCAAGCTTTTGCAGAAAAACCGACCATCATAATGTGTTTGGCGAACTCAATTGTGTACGGAACCGCCTTTAGAAAAGCACTTTAATTTTTTGATAATTTTCATGGACTCAAAAATTTTTAGGAAAATATAAAAATATTCCGGTGAACTATAACGGCCCTGATAAATCCAAAATTGTATTCAGTTCCTCTTTAGCTACACCAGTTTGCATGATTTTTTGATTTCTTTCAAGCTTTTGTTTGGTAGGCGACTCACAATACATACATGTGTATACTTGGCTGCATAAGAATTCTTAAAATTTTATCTATTCTAAATTTTGGTTAAATGCATTAAAAATAAACAACACAATTGTAAATAAATTTTCCTTTATTTATAGAACAGTAATATAATTTCTGTATTTTCTAAAGTAGCTTAACAATTCACAATAAAAAGACATGGGAACAAAACTTCTCACCTACGCAGACAAGTCGGTTCATCCTCGATACAGCCAGTGCAATCACGTTAAACCAACTTTTCATTCTCCACCGTACAACAATATATTCTCAAAGAACCGAATTTAGAAAAGAACTTTAATTTTTTGACAATGTTCATGAAAATTCTCAAAAAATTAGAGTACCGTCTATAGACGGTACCCCATATCTAATTTATTACGCGAGCTAGAGAAAAATTCGTTTTAGTTTTGGATTTGTCAGTATCGTTATAGTCTGGAAGAATTTTTTCAGATTTTTCCGTGACTCTAAAATTTTTTCACCGAAAAATCGATGACCATCGATTTTCTCAAAAATTTTTAGGAGTCTGAAAATTCTGAAAAAAATCACCTGATTTGTCTACCTAGACAATAACGGCTCTGACTAATCGAAAACTGCTGTCAGTTCCTCTCTAGCTCTGTCAATTTTCGAGATTTTTTACATTTTCTTTCCAGTTCCAAAGTTTTGGTTATGTAGGCAACATACAATACATTTGTTTGTATACTTGGCTGCATAATAATTCCTAAAATCGCCTTTAGAGAGGCACTTTAATTTTTTGACGATAATTTTCATCAAAACTCTCAAAAAATTAGAATGCCGTCTAAATACGGCATCCCGTATCTAAATTAGGCCGCAGAATACGCCGATGTAGACCGTTTTTTTGTAAATTGCTTTCCTGAAGAAAGAAAATTGAATATCTCGAAAATTACGCGAGCTAGAGAGAAATTCGTTTTAGTTTGGGATTTTCCAGTACCGTTATAGCCTGGAGGAATTTTTTTAGATTTTTCCGAACCCCTAAAATTTTTTCACCGAAAAATCGATTTTCTCAAAAATTTTTAGGAGTCTGAAAATTCTGAAAAAAATCAGGTAGACAATAACGGTGCTGACTAATCGAAAACTGCTGTCAGTTCCTATCTAGCTCCTTCCGTTTTCGAGATTATAGATTTTTTCCTTAACGGGGGCATTTGCACAAAAACCGACTATCCCAGCGTGTTCAACGGCCTTAGTTGCGTACGGTACCGCCTTCAAAGAGGCACTTTAATTTGTTGATACGGAACCGCTTTTAGAAAAGCACTTTATCATTTTGACAATTTTCATGGACCATCGATTTTCTCAAAAATTTTGAGAACTCAGAAAAATCTGAAACAATTCCGGAGAACTATATAACTATAATCCAAAAATGTATTCAGTTCCTCTCTAGCTACACAAGTTTGCGAGACTTTATGATTTCTTTCAATCCGATTTCATTTAAATTTTTTGTTTGGTAAGCAACACACAATACAATACATGTGTATACTTGGCTGCATAAGAATTCTTGAAATTTTATATATTGTAGATTTTCAGTAAATTCATTAAAAATAAGCAACACAGTTTATCTACAATCTTCCTTTATTTATATATCAATTTTTCGTTCAGTGAAGTGGAACTTTAGTTGATTAACCAATCACAATTATTATTATTCACTACCAAGGATTTTATCACATACTTCTATCCTATACTGATCATTTTGCAATTGACTTGAAGCCGAAAAGTGGGGCGACGTACCGGCGTATTCATACGCATGCGTTTACTTTACGGGTTTTGATTGGTTGAAAGGAACCGAGAACGGTGAGCGCCGAGCGGTAAAAAAGTCAAACGTCAAACCAAGCTAACCTAAAAAGTTTTGTTTTGTGTTGAAAATGTTTGGGTATAGTGTATATTTTAATAAATAAATAAATAAATGTATCTTTTCAGTTTTATTTCATAATCTGTTTAAACCTGCACTAATGCTTCTATTAATTTATCTTGTGTTGATATTTAGTAAAAATGTTTCAAAATTATACTCGATAAGAGCCTTAATCGTGATGGACATTATTATCGGATTGGTCTTTTACAGATATTTTATAGCATGTTTTTTTATATTATCAAATAAACTGCAGAAACCACTAATAAATAATTATATAATAAACATTTTTTTATTAAAAAAAAAAATTGTCAGTTGTACCCGGCTATCGTGAATAGTGACGATTTTTTGAAATACTAGTCTTGTTTAATAAATACACCAATGTCATTTAAAAAAATGTCCAAAATTACGAACATGCCTATGTACATAGTTTTAAAAGCATATAAATTTGTATTGTTTTATTTTATTTGAGCCTGCAAAATATTAAATAGGTTATGCAGATACTTACGTTATTTATTGAAATTAATAAATAGTAAAAAATAAATAGTAAAATAATGTGTTAGATAAGGAGCCTATCGATAGAGGACTCATATAAGAAAATGGTAGAAAAGTAAACATTTAGAAATTGAAGTGAACTCAGTGAAAATAGATTTAATATCTCATATGTATACAATAAAGCGGCTATAGTACAGAGCATGCCGTGACTGTCTTTTAAATTTAAATGCAACCGCGCCTAATTATGGAACATGCGCAAAACACACAGAGTACGTCTCGCCCCCACTTTTTGGAAACAAGGTCATCCATTGAAACTATAGGTAATGATCAGTATAGGATAGAAGTATGTGGATTTTATACAAGAAATCCTTGATTCATTACAAAATGCAGCCAAAGTTAGAACCATAGAAAATATAGTATTAACGTATATTTTCTATGGTTAGATCTGTTAGAAGAGGAAGAAGAAGAAGAGTTCTTTAAAACCCGAAGTTATTTTTTATTTCAATATGAATTATGAATATTTTTTAGGTTATACTTGAAAATGTCTTTAAGAAAGTATTGTAAAGTTTTCCCTCAAATTATAAATTACATAAAAAACAACAATACGTTATGGTGTCGGCCGGTACTATTTCACTTAAATCAAAATTACGTAGCTTCATGCAATTCGCATAATAAAGTAGATGTACGATTTTCATCAACCAGTACTAGTCCAAAAAGGTTCGAGAAGAATTTGAATTTGAAGCAAATATATTATGGAGTTTTGACTCCTCAGATACGTGCAGTTAAGGTAAGCATAAGTTTGCTACTAATGACGCTAGCAATCAACAATATTAAAATTTGCAGATATTCTCATTATCATCGAGCATAGTTGGTATTGTAGCGCAACCATTTCTATACAAGGAAATAGCTGCATCAGGAAATGTACCTGTAATTATAGCTGCCTACTCTTTCATTGGATTCTTTACTGTTGTTACTCCTATATTACTGCATTTAGTAACAAAAAAGTATATCACGCACTTGGAATATAATGCAGAAAGTAACAGCTATATCGCAAAAACAGTGAACTTTTTATGTATGACTAAAGAGGTAATTTAAAAAATTATATTTAACGTGTAAAATTGTAGGTAAACAAAAACATTTGTATTACAGACTGAATTTAAACCGGAAGAAGTAAAAGTTCCAGATGTCCCTGGTTTGTTTACGACATTTTTTGCAAAGGGGAAAGCTTTATTTTTGGATCCTAGACTATTTGACCAACCTGAACACTATGCTAAAATTATGGGCTTTGACAAACCGCTCGATTTTAAACTAAATGAGAAACCTCCCCCTCAGACGTAGAAAGAAACGTCATAACAAAACCGTTGTTGAATTATGAAAGTGGATGTGTTTGTACTGACTGTAGTTATCTAAATTGTTTAGATTTAATTTAATGTGATAATAAATCAAAAACAGAAATTTTATTTGTATTTTGTAAAAGAAAACATGCAAAATATTTCTAACAGACTAAGTACACTCTTCCTCATCTTCATTTGGTTTATCATTCTCAGGCCAAGAAGCTTTCAAAGCTTCTAAGGAGTCATTTGTTTCGTTCTCTAAATCATCTACATCAAGCTCTTCAAAAGAAAAATCCTGTTCCAAATATTGTTTGGCCACTGCATTCGCTAGTTTACTCGAGTAAATTTCGAGCATCATTTTAGGACCTAAAGGGATGCTCAGTTTGCAATTATCGTTCCAAATATCAATACTGTTGAAAAACTGTTCAAAAGTATCATCTTCAACTTTTTCAGTTAATACTGGTTCGGTACATTTAAAATTCTGTTTCAAGTCATCCGCATATGGCAGTTCCGACATTACGAAACATTTTGGTTGCAAATCTGGCTGCGGAACGAGGACAAAAAATTTAGGTTTGTTATTAGCGTTGTACACTCTCCTCATGACGACATATTTTTCTTGTTCGGCTAACTCATCGATTAAATCGTAGAGTATCTGGGAACAATCATCCAGTTTGTCGGCATCTGGCAAGACATAAAATGCACCTTCTGCAATGATAAATGTTCAATGTACATACTCTTTCAGAAAGTTAAACAAATTATCTCTAACTGTTTCACGAACTCACCCCTTATGTAATACTCGGGAATATATTTCTTATGTGTAAACCCTGTAACGGCAAAGCTTCTAGGACCTTCTACTTTGAACATCTCCCTCTCGTTTACTTTGACAAATTTTCCATGTCTTTCAATCCCTGAAGTCAAATCTGATATGTCCACTGAAACCGATTCGTCCTCGAGGAGAACAAATTTTGAATTGCGACTATTTGTAGTTAGTTTAAATGGTGCATCCCTTTTATAAATTTTGACAGTACAAGCCGGAATTTCAAATCGACTGCCGAAACTAAGAGGTACTTTCCAAGGTTGTGTCCCACGTGGATTTCTGAATGAAAAAAATAAGTTGATACCCACTTTTAAGTCACATAAGACGGTGTTTGTTGTGGCATCAACAATTCTTTTCGCCATCGACAACGATGGATTACTTTCATCCTAAAAATGTTTAATTCTATACCAAGATAAATATTAAAAAACACTAAATTTACCACAGATATGTCTTTCATGGCATCTGAAACATCCGAGTCTCTTGTAATAGTAAATGGAAGTTTCACATCAGGTCCTATAATATACAAGAATATATTGTATTCCCTCAAATCATTTATAATTCGTTCCACTTTGTTCATATCTACGTCTTGTGAGCATCCGTCTAACTTGGTCATATACAAAATTTGTAACGTTATAACACCAGACAACTCATATGCTTCTTTTAGATGTGCGATAGCTAGCAGTAAAGCATCGTACCAGTTTCCTTCTTCAGGCTTAGCATTTTCAATACAACTAAGTATAGGCTGGGGATCTGAGTCACTTAGGTTACTGTCGTACAAATTTTTGTATTTCTTTATGTTCTTGGATTCCTTTGTATTTGATAAAATAAGTCTATATGTGTCCTTCGTATCAGACAGCCAAATGAATGTAGAAATCTTCATTAAGGCAGCTAAAGCCTCATTTTTATTCGAAGCGTTAATATCAAACAAAATTATACCACAATCTCTTTTTGCTGGCGGTGGCATGATGATTCATTGACTGGACTAGCAATAAAATATACTACACACAACCTTTCTTAGTATTTTATGTTCAAAAGAGTTAAAAAATTGCGCTGTGCTGTAACACAATGCCTAACACATATAACATACAGTCTATGAATATATTTGTCTTATCTAGGGTCTGAGACTACAATTATCGTTGAAGTTTCAAAGTTATATTTTTAAAAACATAACCTCGACAAATTTTTAAAATCACAGCACATGTCAACCAGTAGGTTCACTCCATGTCGGGATTTTGATCTCTATTCTGTCATTTTTGTGTCCTTGGACTCCTTGGATAGAACAGTGGAGATCAGGACCGCAAATGAAAGAAAGCGTATTAAAATAATTAATGATCTTCTAAATCTTAATGATTTAAAATATTATATATTATATTTAATATTTGGGGATCACCTTATGTAGTTGATAAAAAATAAAAAATTATGGACATTGGAGTGTTTCAGTTAACAAAATTTTGACGTTTAAGTTACAATAGTTGGAGATCTTCTTGGTGGGTCATGAATTTGCTACTGTCAGTTATATATAGTCAACGCATACAATATTTTTTCTATGATTATGATCACAGGTCACCTCGAGCATATACTACTGGAACTGGATTTACACGTACAGGCTCAGTGTGCGAGAGAAACAGACAGTATGTCAGTACATGCTGTCTCACTTACACGTATGTTGATGTTAGCCTTGTTCGTTAGATGCTACTCCTAGTGCTCCAAGAGATCTTGGATCAAGAGTACGAAGCAGTGACGTCACCAGATCCTTTTAGATCACAAAGTAGAGCAGTCAGATCTTGGTTGGCGTAATGTGCCTGTGTTCGTGAAGACGACGTGAACTTTCACATAACCTATCATAAAAAATGTTCTATGATAACCTATGCTTTGATTTGTTGTATACGTGTGTGTTTTAAATTACTTTATCTAGGGTATTTTATTAGTTTTTCTTATGTTTAGGTATACAAAAAGAAAATTTGTTATCCACCATGAATAAAGAAAACTTATTACTCTTATTAGGTGTCAGATGTATCAACCAATAAAAATGAAACAGCCGATTGCTATACTCCCTTTGCTCCAACACAAATGATAGAGTTACGAGAGCAAAGATCTAATTGATCAGAGTGAAATACTCCTGCATAACGAACAACATAGATTTTGTGCTCGGCTTCAACGAACACCGATAAAATACTCCGATTTAGTGGGAGTACGTCAAGCAGACACAACGAACAGGACTGTTCATAAACGAATGAAACACATTAGTCGCATTCTTTTAGGATAAAGTGGTTAAAATCAGATCAGAGCGTTAAATCAGATTTGAAAACTGAGGCAATTTCAACTTTCTGTTAACTGTTTCTTTTTTTCCTTACATACAGTAAAGGCATATCTAGATTTCTGGTAGCAAAGAATATTGATTTTATTTAATAAGATTTTTTAGAAACTTCTTTAATAGATTTGATAAAATTAACATCACAAGTTAATAATGAACTTTTTCTTCAGATTCACTTGTACTTTGCAACTTCTGAAGTTAAAAAAATCACAATTGATTTTACAAAACTTTTTTTTCTCAATAAATTTGCTGCACATTTCTTTACAAAACATTGATTCTATTAAGGTTTTTAATTTATCGATAGCTATGAGGGATCCCTGGTTAACGACCCTTTCGCAGTGACCCAAAAAAAAAAAATACTGATTCTTTAATTTTTATTGAATTTAGGAACCTTAAGCGAGAAAATGTATTTATTTTTTATTATTTTTAAATTAAAAAAATAGTTGATAGCAGGAATCCAAGGAAATCAGACCTAATCCGAAAAATATTTTGCTGCAGATAAGAACAAAATTTAAAAAGGAAAAGCAGGGAAAAATAATACAAAACTATTTCTTCATACATGTCATTATTATGTACATATAAAAATTCAGGATAATTAAATAAAGTACCTTAAAGTCCTCAAAATAAATATAGTGACAGTGTAATCTTAAAATCATATAATGAGATTATTTTTTGTTAATAACAATACTCAAAAATAACCAATTTGAGCTCCAACAATACTTTTATACCCTGTAAAAAATATGTTTCTATGAAAAATAAATATGCAGAACTAGGTTTATCCACCTACAAGTTTAGAATTTTTTATAATTCCCACAGCTGCCATACTGGGTATTTTTATTACACAAATAAATTTTTATGAGTGTATCTAAGTAATTTTTTCCTAATTTGACATGGGAAATATTGACAGGTTTCCATCATCAGGCACAATTTCATGTTAATATAAAAAATTGACACGTGCGAAGTTCGCTTTCGTGATCTCTATAAAAAAAATAACTGTTACACCATTATGTAAAAAGAAATATCACATTTAAAATTTTGTTACATATGGCAGTTCTTGGGGTCTTTAAACACCGTTTCGCATTAACGTCAATTTTTTCATTAAATTAATAAAAAAATTAAATTTTTAAAATAGTAAATTCCAAACGGAATACTTAATAGGGGATAAATCTATAAACCATGACAAACAGTAAATTTATGGATAAAACGAAATACGAACCTCAGAATGTATCAAACTTAACGAGGAGTGGGCGGCGGCGGAGCGTACGGAAAGTACATTCTAGTAACCCCTTGCGTCGGGGGCGGCGGAGGTGGAGCGTTGAAGACCAATGTTCCATTAGGCAGCTGGTATGCGCCGAAAGGATTAGGCGGGGGAGGCAAACTCTGATAAGTCAGCATCGGCTGCGGCAGGGTTTGCGGTAGAGGAGGCGGGGCGACGTTTGGCGGAGGCCCCGATGGAGGAGCCGGTGTTGACGGTGGCGGTGGCGGCGCCGAAACGTTCAGCTTCGTTTGTATTTGCCTCGTGACGAGGGGACTCTTTCTAACTGGGACTGGACTCGGTCTGGAGGAAACGGGACTCTTCTCCCTGCTTATGCTGCGCGACTTTTTCCTGCGGCTTCTCTCTCTGGAGTAACTGCGATCTCTTCGGCTCCGCCTCGGGCTCCTCGAACGAGATCTCGACCTCGAACGGTGGCTTTGGTGTGGACGGTTCCGTCCCCATCGACTTCTCCCTGTCAAGAATTTGGAATTTCATGCCGCTCTTTATACAAACGCGATTCATAACTTATTCAAAAAAAAAAAGAAAAATGTAAGATGTACAAATGGATCCTTACAAATACCGTAGTATGAGATTTTTTTCATATACCATATTATTTAATTTAAAAAAAAACAGTAATACTGATGAAATAAATCAAATATAGTTGTATAAAGCTGTATGGAAGAGGGCACACAACAATCTCAAGATTTCAAAACATCCTGTCAAATTACAGAATATCGAGGACAAGACAAATATAAATATATATAATTTTTTTTATGTCGTACCTCTTCCAGAACCGCCGGAACTCCAGCTGCGATTGTCGGCCATCTCCTGGAGCCTGGGATTGATCACTTGTTTGGCCTCTTTGAGGACAGCGACGAGGTCGGCCGCCTTGTTGGAATTGCTGGGCGTGAAAAACGTGTAAGCAGTACCCGTTCGTTGGGAACGACCAGTGCGACCTATCCGATGAACGTAATCTTCGGAATTGGAGGGATAGTCAAAATTGATAACAAATTTAACGTCTTCCACATCTGCAAAAGGTCCATTTAAAAACAGAAATTCATTTTTTTCTGCACGCAATTTTATACAGTTCAAAAATAAAAGGTACTTGAAATAAAACGTTATACAAAAAGTGTTTAGCAACGCAAATATTATACAAGATAGAATAAATTTAACAAAAAATATTATCATGGTCACACAGAAATTGGTACGAAATAACATTAAATTCAGTAATTTTTAAAAGATGTAACCATCTTTCAAAACAAAAATTTTATGGTTTCAGTAAATTTTAATCGAACTCAAATACATTTACTTAAAAATTATAATTTCTTAAATACGAAAAAAGAATGAATCCATTTAATTTAAAGCAGACTCCAAATGCAGTCACTTGCCAAATATTTGTTAAACGTAAACACATGCCCTATCGTGTGAATAGTGCATATCAATAGATGTTTTAATTTGGTAAATATTTGCCAAAACTAATCATATTTCAGGACTTCAGCAAAATAATCTGACGCATTTATACTTGACAAATGTTTGGCGAATGCCATAATATACATAAGACTAGTTATTATAACCTTTTTTTTATGTGATTTTTTATTTATTAGGGTTATTACAGCTTGTTACAATCAATCACTTTACATTTAACATCATATGGTGTAAAATTAAACCAGCTTAAGTTAATTATTATAATCACAACCGCAATATTATTAGAAATAATAAGAAACTGTAGAAACCGTAATTTTTCACGAGTTTTATTCTAGAAATAGACATTTTGCATACCTTCCATCAAAGTTCGGGTAGAAAATAATACAAAAGGCAATTTTCACTTTGTGTTTGTCCATATATACATATATTTTATGCCATTGTCACAACAAAATTAAGTTACGGAATAGTTGCTTATAAACAGCCGTGTGCTTCTTGTTTCACGCTGATCTAAGATGCCACCATGTTACCATTTTATTATATTTTACTTTAAAAAATTGTGTTACGAAGCATATGTGGGTTTGAATTTGTGACGGCTTGATGACAACCACGAGCGAATCGATGAAAGTCAAAAGGTTTGTTTCTGCAGCAGCTGGTATTGAAATTTATTGACGTACGACTTATCTCTTAATTCATTTTCTTATTCCCAAAATTCGATTTCCGAATATAAACGGAAAGTGTGAAAACATCGTATATTGTAACTTTCACTTGAATTAAAAATTTAAAATTTGCCTGAACGGGTCAACAATTAGTTGCTAATTCTTTGAGCGGCATTTAACCTGAGAGGAACTCTCTGTAGAAACAAGCCTCTTATGTTTTGTCATTCCCATTTAAATACAAGATAAAATACATTTTACATCATAATTAATGGAACGCCTGAAAATGAGCACCAATTTCAATTTGACATATACTTTGTAGGTTATATCTCACAGAGCAATCTACTCCAGTAGGTACAATGCATTGTGCCAATAGGGATTGCGTAACAGTGACATTTAAGATACGACATACCTTGTAGGTTATATCTCACCCATAATCAAGAAAAGACGGAAATACACGAGAGATATTGCATATTTTGACATTTAATGTATGATTTTATTTGTGTAGGTTTTAGTTAAAGCTTTATTTCTACCTTATGTGACATTTCGCTAGATTCGGCCATATTCATGGACCGCCGAAGTCAGCTCTACCTCAGACACACCTACAATCACTTTTTGTAAAGTTCTTATATTTGTACAATTGCAATGTCTCTATCCGACCTTCAAATAATGTGAAAAACACTACATCAACACTGCCAATTTGAATACTATTTAGCAATAACAATATCACTCAATTATCATTTTTTTTTACTGATTTTGTTCTTTAATACTTTCATAGCACCTACAGATTAGTAGGTTGTTCTGTTGGTAGGCACAATGTGCACGCCTTGTAGTAGTAGGCATCGAGTAGCAAAGACATTTACTTTATAGGTTATATCTCACAGATCGACCTACTCCAGTAGGTATAAAGTAATCCTTTGTACCAGTAGACACTGATGACATTTATATTGGTGCATTAATTTTGATGTGAAATGTATTCAATCCTCAAAAAGCATACATTTTTTAAACAACCTAGTATTCAACGTAACACTCGACATAAAAAACACATTCTGATATGTTTTCTTGCTGAGACATCGAACTTAACCGTATTCTGCGTAATTCTGTATAAGGAGCATCTAAAATATTTATAATTTTATTAAATCTCTGTAAGCTACTGACACTGAATATTGTTTAAGTAGAGAATATGAACTAGCATTTTGGATTCATATTCAAGATGAACCTTACACGTTCGCTCGTTAGAAAGTGACGGCCCGTGAGGCTGCGCCGGCCACAAACAGGCGACGAAGTTTTTCAACAAGTCAAAATCTGGAATGCAACAATTTAAAAAAAAAGAAAACAAACACATAGCCTACCTATTGAGTATGAAAAGAAATTTCGTAATGTGAAATTCGTGTTTGGATGTTTAGTGAGAATAATGCGTACCAAAGAGTACATCGTCAAAGGGAAATCAGCACTGTACCGATTCTTCTAAGTTGTCTCTAGACCCGGTGAGACACAGCGGCCCGCAGCCAAGCCAGTCCAAACCTGACTCCGGCATAGGGCAGCGTTGTCGAGTCGGGGGCCCACCCTACGGCCAGGTTATAGCCAGCAGTCCGAGACCACAGACTTCAACATGGCCGCCTTTAGCCTGAGCACACCGTTCGTCGTCCGATAGAGAGAGGCACAGCCACAATGACAAGAATGTGTCATTAACTCGCTTGTGCCTCTGGAAAAGAGAGTAGTGCCCATTTTACTTTTGCTGCTGCTGATTATTATCCCATGCACATTGGTCAACAGGCTAATATACCGACAACTATGCTCTACTTTTATAATACGGAATAAAAAAAAGATGAATGTCAAAGTTTCAAAATTAAAATAAAAAATAAAAACATTATTAGCCTGCTAATCATGTATAGAAAATAAAAATTCATGATCAGTTATTCTGTGAGTTTCGCACATACCTAGACCTCGGGCCGCCACGTCCGTCGCCACTAAGATCGGAGCCTTGCCTGATCTGAAATCTGAAACGAACGACAAGCTTTACTCGAAGCGAATATAAATTTTAGGGTCGCTTTACCTTGTAAGACCCAATCGCGTTCTTGCTGAGATTTGTCTCCGTGTATACACACTGCGGGCCAGCTTAAAAGAAAAATGCATTCTATTAGTCACTCTAAAAATACCTGAAAGCTGAACGACCTAAGAAAGAGAGGTTTTTGTATTCAAAATACATCTAGTTCTATCTAGTTCAAAATGATTATACAGGCTGTTACAAATTCGCTTCTCACTACAGGGATCTCGGAAACGGCAAGAGGTATGAAGTAGCTTAAATGTGAGCAAAGTTGCGTAATCAGAGGATCAACATTATGCCTCTAAAAAATCAAGGCTAACATGATTAGTTTTTAAAATATTTGAAAAAAAAAAAACGAAATTTTGGAAATCCGTTTTTGTTTCATTTCGGCCTTGTTTGAGGTGATATTGAAAAAAGGCCACTTTTTGCCCTCTATCGAATGGCATAATCAATTTTTATACAGGGTGACCCATTAAGAATGGAAACACTTGCGTACAAAAGTTGTTTATGGACCGATTTGATTCGGTTTTTTTTTTAAATATAGATCTCCAAAAGCTCTATCTTGATGCAAAATTTGAAGACGAAATTTTGATTTTCAAGGCCTACTACGAATTTTTTTTAAGTGAAAAATAACAAAATTTTGTTAGCGATTTTTTTATAATAAATCTGACTACACCACTGGATTTAGGAACCCCTCAAGTGCATTTGTACCAATTTTTGCGAAAAAAGTTTGCCCCTAAAAAAGTTATGACAATATCGGCATCACCAGTGTTTGCCGTTGTCGGTGAACCTATCCTTTTAAAGGGAAACAAAATTAAATAACAAACACTAGTTTAATCATTATTAAGAATCATAAAAACTAGTATACGTAAAATAAACAAGTTCGTCAAATTATTATTATTTCGTGGTTATTATGCCAAAACTTTCTTCTTAGCCAAAAATAATTACATTTATAATTTTTTTATTCAAAAAGCCACTGGATTCTACAACCATAATCCAATTATTCGTGAAGAATTTTCTGAAAAAAATATTCCAGAAAATAACGTTGCCTAAAAATGATATGGACAAAATTTGATAGGCTGTGAAAAATAGAAGTTTAGACAACAAATGTCAAACTTCACAAGTAAGTGGCACATTGTAATATATTTTGTGCATGGTTAAATAAGTTCCATAATTCTTTGCGTTGGTTCAAAGTTTAACTTTACATGACAAAATTTAAATATTACTGGAGAAAATGATCGGACGGCAAGAGAGGCGTGTATAATTTTTAACAAGAGACATCCAGATAGACCTATAATTATGCATAGCACAGTTTTTAAAATAAACAATACTTTTATGAAATATGGTGCTGTATCAAAATGCATTTTAAAAAGGGACAATCAACAGAGAAGACGTATTCACGAGCAGGAAATTTTAAATTATTTTACAAACAATCCTCAGAATAGCCTCAGGTTTGCTAGTTTAGATTTAAATTTACCTAGAGATAGTATCCGACGCTGCCTAAAAAAAAATAACATAAAACCCTATAAACCTAAGTTTCTTCACACACTGGAACCAGGCGATAATGAGAAACTAATGGAGTTTTGTCTCTGGGCACAGGGACAATATCTCAATTACCGATTTCTTTTAAAAAATATCTTATTCAGCGATGAGGCCACATTCATGACTAATGGAATTGTACCATCACAGAACTCGCGGTGTGGGTTTCAGAAAATCCAGAGTGGATAATTAATTGCCGAAGACAATATAGTCAGAAAGTTAACGTTTGGTGTGGGATACTTAACGAGAGAGTCATTGGTCCGTTCCTCTTTGAAGGGAATATGAATGGCGAACAATTTCTACATTTCCTTCAGAACGAATTTTTTAATACAGTCGATAATCTTCCATTATAAGAAAGAGTAAATCTACATTTTCAGTTGGATGGATGTCCAATACACAATGCGAGACAAGTCAGGCAGTGGCGAGAATTTCCCCAATCATTGGATAGGTCGAAACAGTCGATTAATTCATTGGCCACCCCGATCTCCGGACCTTACTCTACTTGATATTTTTCTGTGGGGCAATTTGACAGACTCCTTTTTCATTTTTAAAAATGTAATTTTTTAATCAATACTTTTTTTTATCAATTGTTGTTTATATTAGAGTAATTGTTGTTTATTTTATGTATACTGGTTTTTATGATTCTTATTAATAATTATTAAACCAGTGTTTGTTATTTAATTTTGTTTCCCTATGGGTTTTATTCGGTTTTTATAAAAGAATAGGTTCACCGACAACGGCAAACACTGGTGATGCTGATATTGTCATAACTTTTTTACGGGCAAACTTTTTTTTGCAAAAATTGGTACAAATGCATTTGAGGGGTTTCTAAATCCAGTGGTGTAGTAAGATTTTTTATAAAAAAATCGCTAACAAAATTTTGCTATTTTTCACTTAAAAAAAAATTCGTAGTAGGCCTTGAAAATCAAAATTTCGTCTTCAAATTTTGCATCAAGATAGAGCTTTTGGAGATCTATCTTTAAAAAAAAACCCGGTTCAAATCGGTCCATAAACAACTTTTGTACGCGAGTGTTTCCATTCTTAATGGGTCACCCTGTATGTAACGTTTCGTCCCTCCAGGACCATCATCAACTTCATTTTTTTAAATACGACCCTAAAAATTTTATTACATTTTTTGCAAGCTTTCATGATCTCTAATACTGTATTGCCTCAGCCCGAACTAGATGCAGACGTTTTGTCTTGAAAAATTTATCTTCAATGTATTCGTTCCAAATTTATCTAAATTTTTTATTTAGATTTCTTTGTTTATTGAATTATCATACACTGTAAGTGTCGTTAGATCCTGTGAAATCCATCTAGTTATTTAAATTATTACCAACACACGTTACAATAAAACATTTATTATTATTAACTATTACCATCACTTGGTCATACAGAACTCGGTAAGTTGTTGCGTCAAAATTGAAACAGTATTACAATTTTAATATTATTCCAACAAATTAATTCTTAAAAATGCATATGACAACCAAAACGCCAACTGAATATCATTCTTTAAAAAATTTCAGTAAATGTTCAAAAACATTTTCGTTTTGGTAAAGGTTGAAAATGAAGATCAACGTAATATCATCGGAATTTATTATATCTGTAACTGCAACTGTGAAAGACCATGTCAGATGTATTTGTATGAATATTCTGAAAAAAAATTGTTTGAATTTTGAGCACTCGAGAAACCTAGAAATAACTAGACACGGGAATAAAAAAATAATTTTTCATTTTAAAGCGTGGTGGTAATAGTTTAAATAACTATATGGATTTCACAGGGTCTGACGACACTTACAGTATATGATAATTCAATAAACAAAGAAATCTAAATAAAAAATTTAGATAAATTTGGAACGAATACACTGAAGATAAATTTTTCGAAACAAAACGTTTGAATCAGGTTTGGACTGAGGCAGTACAGTATTGGCGGTCATGAAGGCTTGTAAAAAATGTAATAAAGTTTATAGGATCATATTTAAAAAAATGAAGTTGATGATGGTCCTGGAGAGACAAAATGTTACATATAAAAATTGATTACGCCATTCGATAGAGGGCAAAATTGGCCATGAGAAAGTGGTCTTCTTTTTTCAATATCACCTTAAACAAGGCTAAAATGCCTAAACAAATCCTAATGCCTAAAAAACTAATCATGTTAGGCTTGATTTTTTAGAGGCATAATATTGGTCCCCTGATTACGCAACTTTGCACCCATTTAAGCTAGTTGCCTTTATCTCTTACCGTTTTCAAGAATCCCTGTAGTGAGAAGCGAATTTGTAACAGCCTGCATATACAGGGTGTAACCTTGAGTAGGGGTCATATTTATACAGAGGCTACCCTGGACCTTTAGAAATACGTATCGTTTGTGTCTTCAAATTTCGTCGTGAAAACTTCATTACCTTCTTTTTAGTAAATTTCATACTCTGCCACTGGGGGCTAGTGTGACCTCAAAGGATGGAGTAAGTTAGACGCAGCACATGCGCAACTGGGAACTCTCATAATTTAAAGGAGTGAAAAGTGAATTTCCACACCACCTCCCGTGTTTAAAAAAAATAGTACCACATAACTGCAAAAACTTTAAACGTTTCTAAAAAAATATTTTATATCAACCAGATTAGTATTTTTATTTACTTTTTATTATGTCCGTTTTTAAAACAGCAAATATAATTACTTTAAACCAAAAATTAGTAAAATTTTATTTTTATTGAAACAATAGCTTGTTTTTTATGTTCAGTTCTTCGACCTCAGTAATATCAAAAAAAAGTATGGTGACTTTAAAATAACACGTAGTTAATAAGTTATACAAAAGCAATCTGTTTTACTAAATTCCATTGTAACTTCACACAATGTAGGTTGATTTAAAAATGTAACACGTGGGAATGTTAACTCAACTTATAACTCAACTATTTATTCCACGGAAACAACGATTATTACTTCAAAAAAAAAAAAAAACAATCGAGAAACCTTTAATTACATCAAAGTATCTCAAAATACGTGGTAATACTTCAAAATATAAAACTTCCAAATATCTTCTAAATACCTAAAAACATTAAAGTTAATAACCGACTATATACTCACCCATTTCTCTTCATTTTCCTCGTGATGTCATCCACTCGTTTCTTTGTTTCTATAAAAATAATAGTCTTGTTTTCTTTCTCCGACATGATTTCCTTCAGCAGAGTACTCAACTTCACTTCCTTCTCGCTCTCCTGACAAACGTCTATGATCTGTAAAATATTGTGATTCGCGGACAACTGCAACGACCCGACGTTGATTTGTATGAAATCCTTCAGAAACTCCTGGGCTAGAGCTTGAACTTCCTTAGGCCAAGTCGCCGACCACATCAGAGTTTGTCTGTCGGGACGGATTTGTTCTATTATCTTCCGGATTTGCGGCTCGAAGCCCATATCGAGCATTCTATCGGCCTCGTCGAGCACCAAGTACGTACACCTCCTCAAATTGGTTCTGTTGCTTTCCAAAAAGTCGATCAGCCGGCCGGGCGTTGCTATGATGATTTCTACTCCGTCCATAAGGTCGTTGGCTTGGGGGCCTTTTGGAGCCCCTCCGAATACGCACGTATTGCGTATTTTGGAGGTGTGGCCGAAATCGGTGGCGACCTAACATTTAAGATTAACATTAAGGGAATAACGGTACAGTTTCTGATAAATTTTCGACAACTCGATATTAATGGAAAGTGTACATTTTTTAAAAATCGAATCACCCATCTCTAACGTCTAATTTCCTCGGTTAATAGTAAAATTTCTTGGAATTTTGAATAATTACAGTTAATCATATTTGAGGCATACTACATTTGAATGTGCGTTAATACCTGTTGAATCTGCTGAGCCAGTTCCCTCGTCGGCGCTAGAATTAACGCAACGGGTCCGTCTCCCCGCTGTAGTCGGCCCTGATTATTTATATGAACGATAGCGGGGAGGATGTAGCTTAACGTTTTCCCAGAGCCAGTCGAGGCAATTCCGACCATGTCACGACCGGATAAGGCAATAGGCCAACCTTGGGACTGGATAGGCGTTGGGTTCTTAAAACCCATTTTTCGCAATTCCGTCATTACGTAATCTGGGAAGCCAGCTTCTTCAAAATTCAAAACTGGTTCTGGAATCGACTTGCCCTTAAGGGATATTTCTTTGTTGCGACGCCATTCTTCGATTTCATAGTAAGGGCGATCCGTGACAGATGGATGAGGAATGTAGAAATCTTTTTTAAATGGCTCCAATCGGCTCATGTCCCATCTAGGTTTTCGCAAACTGGAACCAGCGGTATTCCTTCTACCTCCTCCGCCTCCTCCGTAGCCCCTGTCGCGACTTCTTGATCGCCTGCGATCTCGACTTCTAGATCTAAAAATTTATGTTAGGATATATAGTGGTGTTTGCTATAAGGAGAAATAAATAAAATGACATACTATATTTACGACCTAATTTTGTTTAACAAATCACTCTCACATCTACAGCTAGAGTTATTTAAAGCTAAATATGTATACTTTATTTATTCCTTCAAGGTATGTATCATAAAAGATATATATAGGTAGTACTTAATTACCTATTGCAAACTGTACTTATGTTAATTGTTAATTAGTAATAAGAATATTCACAAAAAAAAAAAACCATTATGCTTACCTTCTGCCAGAACGTCCTCTCATGATGTGTTGTAAGTTATACTTTAACTTAATTAATACCTTTAAGGTTTATATATACTATAATATAATGTGATTCAATTGAATAGGTTTCCTGCATTCAAAATACTTTACAGTACATCACACCACTATGTTATGTAAATTGTTCATTATTTCTATTTTTCACTTTTGAAAAATGTTCGCAACTCTCTCCATTCGGACAAAATTGTGGGTGAAAAAAAAAAAAGAATTGCAACAGCGCGCAGGCTTATTTATAAGAAACACTTATCGATCCTTACAAAATTGTACGGTACAGAGTAAAGGTTAAAACAATTAAAATTAGGTTTCGTCTTAATAATCGTAGGTTTTACAATTAACTTTTGTATATATGGAATTTGCTGACAATTTGATAACAACTAATGTCCGCGTCCGCTTCTATCGTAAATAAATTTTGTCACCAGCCACCATCACCCAAGCGCAACACAGAACACTAAAGTCACGATAACCAGTAACCACAGACAGTACAGACACGTATTCTAAATTTTTGTTCTGTGAGTGATTTCATGTCTTGTTGTTGACGACTCTGATCTGTGAACTATGGCACAGATCACAGTCAAAATACTTCTTCTTCATTTTTTGGCCTTCACCCAGGGGGTATTTAGCCAGCTTCTTATGTACTTGTTTTTTATTCAAGGGAATGCACCGTGAAGTGCATCTGAGAATGGCTACTCATATTCCCTCGATTGATGACCACAGTCAAAATACAAGACCCGAAATAACAGAGTCAGAGAACACCTACGAGCATATACTACTGGAGGTAGCATGCCATTACAAATAGTCTGGCTGAGTATGCGAAAGAAACAGACATTATCTCAGTTAAGAAGAGCGCCAGAAGAAAGGGCCCTAGCCGGCGGGGCCCAGCCAGGACAAAAGGAGGTCCCACAAAGCGCCTACACTGGCCGCATTTGCGGTCGGGGTAGACGACGGATGGGGCCCACCTACGAAGGCTGTCCAGGCCTACACGAGATGAGGCAGGATAAAGAGGGATAATAGGGAGTTTTTGCATATCGGTTTTAAGAATACCGTAAACGATAAAGTCACGTGAGAGGGCATTGCGCATGTGCAACAGTTACCGTTGGCGTTTATCGTTACTGAGTATTCCGATATCCAACCCAGATTACGGTATTAGTTTACCGTGCATTTAGGATAGTAATTTTGTGTACGAATAATAATCCATCCATTTTTCTTTCATTTGCCGACTGCCTTTTACCGCAAAATTATCAAATGAAAGCATAACCGACAGAATTGAGTTTAGGACACGCTTTACCATTGCGGATAAACGACACGATATGCAAAAACTGGAAGCATTCAGTACACGTTATTTGTCAATACGGTATTCAGTCACGTGTTTTTAACGTTTATCGTATTCGTAAATACCTTATGCAAAAACTCCCTAATTCCCCTCGATCCCAAATCATTGAGGCCAATTTCTAGCCATGGAATAATGTCGTATCTCAGTAGATGCTGTCTCACTCTAGCACGCCGGGATTGGTTGGAGCATTCATTTCCAGACGAACTGGGTTTCTTTATACCTATCGAAACTTCAAAAAAATTAAAACGCAAGTAAAATTAGGACTTTATTAAAAATTCCTTCTCGATAAAACATAAAATAATATATATGGTTTTTCGACAATGTGATCAAATCCAACATAAAATCAAGCAAGATAAAATATGTACGATTAATTATATACAAAATAAATATTTTAAACAAACCGATATTAATAAAAATTATATATTTACACCAAACAATTACTTAATAATACGAGGAATAATGATGGTAGGGCGTCGGTGTCGGAGACGAGACGTGCGGCCTTGGTGCGATAGGTGTCGGATGATATGGACTTTGAGTAACGGAATACCCACTGAACCCCTGAACGGGAGATACGACTCCACTGGGAGTCGCTGTTTGTAATATCCGACCCTCCCCGATGAGCCTACCCTGATCCAAAATCCTAGACTGATCCGAAATGATCCGAGACTCGTCTGCCATGAGCCTACTCTGATCTGTATTCAACAAATGGTTCGTTGTTAACTGCTCATTACCCGATAATATCCTGGACGTGGTGTGTTCCGAGAGTATCCTACCGCTAGTCTCGGAAATCATCCTCCCATCGTTGGTTAAGTGCCTTGAGGAACTCAAGTCTGCCGTCAGCAACCTGCCCTGATCGAGAAGTCTGTGAGGGGTGCCCTGCAAGCCGTGTTCTGTCAGCAGACGGGAGTTTGCGATTTGATGCAGGGGGTGAGTCCGCAAGCTTAAGTCCACACTGTGGCGTCCGGGAGGCGTCAGATCCAACGAGACGACTCTCAGGATGTCGGCGTGGGTGTAAGCGGGCAACGGAGGGCTGTAACTCAAACGCAGATCGACCCTATCGACTTCGGGGTACAAGTGGTGGTACCGGTTTATGTTTGAGTAGCTGTGGAAGCCCCTAGCGGACATGTCGAGGCCCTGGAGCTCAGAATTTAGCAGCAATGGTTCGAAATTTCGGTCGGTTCGGAAGTCGGATTCCATGTTCTCGTACTGTTTGTTGCGGTTTTCGATGGCCTCAATTAAGTCATATCCCTTGCTTCGGAAATCCGAGTCGCTGTTGTCGTACGAAGCATTTCTCTGTCGTAACACTTCGTTGTCGATGTTCTCATAGTTTTTAAGTCTGAGATCCAAGTCAATCTCGAATTTGTTGCGTATATCGGTCGCAGTTAAATCGTCTGGGTACTTAGGTCGATCCATAGAATTTTCTTTATGGTCCGAGTCCGACGGTTGGATCTCCGATAGATTCTGGTTTATCCCGTTGAGCTGGTCCTGATCTAACGGGTTGTTTTCGCCTTCAAACTTCAACCTCCGCATGTAGTTCTGGTTATCCGGCTTGTACGATGTTTTGTACAGAGATAAGTCCAATTGAATGTCGTTCTTGGGGTTGTGCAAGCTCAGGTTCTGAGCCGCCATGCCGTTACTATCGTCAGAAGATAAGTGATCGGCGTTCACGGCATGTCCAAAGTCGTATCTCGGCGGGCTTGGTACTGGACTCACGTTTTTCTGCTCGTAGGACGCATTGTGCGGGGAGAGGTTGTTGATGTAGTTCCTGACGAAATTCGATCTGGACACTTCCGGGCTGTTTGGAGGACTGAAATCCTCTTGGTGGAAATTAGCATAGTCCATTCGTATGCTGCCCGTGTGGTGCAGTTCGTTATTCAGTTCGTCGGTTACGGAGACGTGGTCGTTCACCGAGGGCGACATCAAATTGATATCCCTCGATTCGCTTATACACGAAGGATCGCCGTACGACACGTCGGGTAAGTTCTCCGGTTGAGTTAAAGTGTACAAGTTGTTAACTAAAGAGTCTGTGCAATTCGGGGTGGTGTTAACGTCGATATCTATATTCGGTTCGCTACAAACAGAGTCGAGTGCTGCCTCGACTAGCAAACTTGCGTTGGACGCCTCGTGCCTGCTGAAATCACTTAGGTTGTTGAGCTTACTTCGATTGTATATTTCAGTCTCTTGCAATGATATGCCTGTTAATTCTTCTTTGTTTAATTTCTCCATTGCGTACATGTCTGGAGGTTTGTCGATGTGGTCACCAGCAATCCACTTTTTCGAACCCTTGCTCAGAACTTTCATGTTCGTGTTGATGGAGTTGAAGTTGCTGTAGGTGTCGGCCAGCGAGGGGCTGGGTTTAGGTGTGGGAGGGCGTTCATCGGCAATTTGAGGGGATGATTCTAGCGGAGCTGGATCGTCTATATTGCTGCTTTGACTTTCCATGCCTAAAATAATTACATATTTGTTAACGTCTTTTTTTAATACATAATCCCTAACAGTTGAGAAAGTGTTTTTAATATATTTTAGAGAAAGTTAAAATAATCACCAAAAGCTTTGTTCGGTTGTAGCTATATCTTTTTTACCGTAACGAATAAATCGTTTAACAGATTTTTTACAGGTTTTTGATGCAATAAGTTGGTTAAGAGATTATCATTGGCATATTGCATTCCTTTGTACCTACTAGCGTAGGTTGCTCTGTGAGACATAACCTTCAAAATATATGTTATATCTTAAATGTCATTGCCATTCAATTAAAATTAGTGCTATTAAATAATTAAAAGTTGCTAAAATTCACAGAATTTGGACAATAAATTGGAACCAATTTCTTGGTCAAAAAATGGTAAACCTGAAACAGATTTAATACACAATTGTGTAACTTACTGTCATTATCACTATCCGTTCCGTTCTCATTTAGAGGTTCTCTCAACTTAGACATATCGGCATCATCAATTTTATGTTCTCCATCTTGAGGAACCCCACTGTAAGCCTGAAAAGTGTATTCCACGCTCCTTTTTATTTTGGGCATGCTATCCTCCGTAAAATTATGAACTTTCTTGTAATGGAACTGGAGGCACTGTTTTGTGGTGAAGGCGGCTTTACAATTATCCGCTATACACCTACAAATTTATTTTATACAAAAGTTCATTCTTAAAAGAATATTTAATTACTTGAACGGTTTTATGCCGCTGTGAGTTAACATGTGAATCTTCAAATTCGATTTGTTCTGGAATTTCTTACCGCACCTCGAACACGAGCAAGCGCCGTCGATTTGCTTCTGGTGAACTTCCTTCGAGTGCCTCTGCAAGGCGGCTCGGGATCCTAATATTTTCAAACAGCTTTTGCACTGGAATTCTTTGAGTACCTCCGAGAAATCTAAAACGAATAACTTCCAACTTCATGGCAACAAAACTAACGATGATTCAACGTCGATGATTATTTGCTAATTATAGTAACTTACCGCTGTGCATTCTTTTAATGTGTACTTTTAACTTTTGCGGCTGACAAAACTTCCTTCCACAAAAGTCGCACAACGGCCTAGACCTGTGGGGATTGGCAGAACAGCCGTATGTCCGATGCATCTCTAGATAGTTTAGCCTCAGGAAGAACTACAAATAAAATTTGAACATAACGGAATTTAATGTTATTGAAATCATGCGGTAGATACCTTCTTACAAAACTGGCATTGGTATGCGCCTTGTCCGTTATGGAGTTCCGCGGCATGTTTCATTATGTTTTCTTTCCCCAGTACCGCGGCCCCACAAATTTTGCAATGATATTTTCTTATAGTTAAGCTGTATCTCAAATCGTGGAACACCGAGCAATGTATTCTATAATAGTGCGGGTGGTTGAAAACCATGTTGCATCCCCCACATGCTAAAAGATAAGTCATATTTTTGATTATTTTATGATTGCTTTGCTTATTGCAAAAAATGGTGCGCTACGGTAAGACATACTGAGGTTAATCCTCTACACAAGTCAGTATATAAGTTTCATTAGATATGAATGTAAAAGACAATGCAACAAAAGTAAAATCTAAAGTAAATTTTCACACATTTTCCATAGAAATCTTATTGAAATATCAAATATTTAATATTTTTATATTAAAAGCAAAATAATTCGTTGATCGGTTAACAAAATATAAAAAAATTAAATAACAATAATAATAATAATTTAATTATAATCGTATTCATTTCAGATTTTCTTTATTCTGCAAATTACTCATATAAGCAGTAGTAGGCACATTTTCAGAATGGCAAAAACCTTCCTAGTAATTTTTTGAAATTTATATGTTTCTAAGTGTATCGAAAATATGTTCGTGATGATTAATAAAATAACCAATTACGCGAAAATCGTTAAAACACAATAAATTTATAAGACGGAGGAAACTTCATACCTTTATAATAAAAGAACTGAAGTTGTAACATTATTTGCTAAGAAATTATGAGGAAATGCTTTATATTGCATAAGTTAAGAGGAAAAACGAAAAACTTACTGGTTTTTTCCATTTTCTTTTTATTCGCGGAAATTGGACTGTCCTGCCAGTATAGAAGCTCCTCACCACTTTTAACAAATTTAACAGTAACGAAATACAAGTCCTTTTCTTTTGATATCACAGTTACGTTCCTCTCCTCCCTTTTCGGAGCGGGCCTGATGTATTTCAACCAGTTAGAGAGCTCGACGCTTTCGGTGTTGAAATAAATATTACCGGATTCCGAACTGATCTCCCACAGATCTTTCATGCTGAAATCTTCCGGAATGTCGACTTCTTTAATAATTTTTCCTATGAGAGGTCCGAATCGGGAAAACGGTTCTACGTTATTTTTCGCAAATACACCCTTGCCATGGTTGGTACTCGTTTCCCCAAAACTGAGAAAATTCGGGACAGACATAATTGCAAAGCTGTATTTGTTCGTTTCCTTTAAACCAGCAGATTCTTTGTCATTTAAAATTTCGCTCTTCTTTTGATTTTCGTAAGCAGGTTTGTATTTCTCTAACCAGGCATTGTAATCAACGCTGTCTTTAACTATATAGTGAGGGTAATATATCGGGCACTGGTCTTTTGTGTGACACGTTGAACAGTTCTGGCAAACGTTAAATTTATCTATGTCTAAATTGTTACACGATTTGTCATTTTCCTTTCCTATCAACTTATCATTATTTTTAGTAATTTCTGGAGCTTTATGAATGTCATGTTCCGTTGATTTTTTTTCTTTGTTCGGATCCCTTTGAGTTTCATTTCGGGTTGTATTCTTTACTTCAAATTCATCAATTTTACATTTGTTTAAGTTATCCTCAGTTTCTATAACTGACGATGTGCAATAAGTTGTTCTTTCTTCAAAATTAATTTGATGTATAACATTACTTTCAATTTCGGGTGAATTGTTTTCTTTCGTGTTGCAATTATTAATTTTCTCTTTCTTACAGCCAGTTTCTTTACCTTCATGTTGATTTTTACTTGATTGATAACACCTGTTTTTATTCTTGCTCTTTTTAATATCTCTCTTAGCAGGATTTGGTTCATAATTTTTTTGTGGGAATTTCCTGAAATATATAAATTTATTTTAAAACAAATTTAATGACATTATTCCTATAAGTCCTACTGAAATTATCTTTTCCTTTAGAATATACTGTATGATACCAAAATCTACAATAGGGAAAAAATTGCATTCAAATCAAAAATAAACAAAACAAAACCACGTGTTCATTATTGATCTGTCAAATAGGCTCCTCCTATAATGCCATAAAAATGCGGTAGTTTACATTTTGTGATTATATTTTCGTTTTGTAAATCAACGTACCTGTTATAGTATTCCTCAGCTGCATCTAATAATTTTGTTGCAAAATCTTCGTCATTTGAACATTTCAATGCATTTTTTAATGCATTCCACCGTTTGACATTTAAAGGACCTATCACGTTTAATAAGGAATATTGAGATTGCTTGACGTCATTTTCTTCGTTATAATTGTTATCACACTTCAAATTATTAATACTGCTTTCTTTGTGAAACTTTTTTAACATTATTAATTTGGAAATAAAGAGGATAGGTCATCAATAGTCCTATCCCCTTTAAGCACGCCGACATTAAAATGACGTCATCAGAATGAGAAATGTCGATAAATAAAATTAATCTTTGTGAATATTTTGAATTGAAAACAGGATGATTAATGACTAATAACGTCTATAAATTTATTAAATTAGTTTGATACTGGTGGAAAGTACTTTGCTATTTAAAATATTGATGTACATTCAACTCTTTAAAATGAATATTCAGTGGCGGAGCAGTTAGGTACGCAAAGTGAAAATTGAATAAAAAATGTTTTTAAATACCTACTCAGTGGTAATTTGGATTTATCAAAAAATGTGCCTTTTCGGGCGTTTAATGAAAAATTGCAAGTAATTGTTTTCTTTTTACGTTTGTTATAAGAAATTAGTTTGTGCACTTAAATCTAAAACTATAGTAAATAATTAACAAAAACAACGAATGTGCATAAACCAAAAAAGGACAATTTGAAAGTTAAGAACTGTGTCAATCGTTGATTTATATTGTACTGTAATAAGATGAATGATGCATGCAAAGGAAAGATATAAATTTTTTACTAACAATATACGTACATATAGTTTGAGTTCGTATTTTTTTATGCGTACCTATCTAAATGATTTCGCTAAATCCTTACTGCAATCTTTTATTTTATTTAAAATCGATTTTGTTTCTGCAGTAGAATCGGAAATCATCAGAGAGTCAATAAGATGGTTAACATCATCATTAACTAAATTTGTAATTTGTTAAAAGAGGTACGTATTTTAAGACAATTTTTTTGACTTCGATCTCCATGGTTTCCATATTATTGATTATACTTATGAAATAACAGTTCCATAAACATGCAAGTTCAATATGCATATCAAACGAAAAGAAGTGTATTTGGGAGGGAGGCAATGTTTATTTTCAGATGGAGACAATTTTCCACCACCTATAAATTTGTTTAGAGATCTATGAAAGCAGAGTTCACAAATTCTATGAATCATGTCGAAGGTGGCTGGCCAAAAGATGTAAATACCGCTGATGAAGAACATACCAAACAATATAGAAGAGCAATAGAGAAAGACGAGGGATATTATCACACAATGATGCAGTTATTTAATGTGGGTTTCATTAATTTATATTTCAAATATATTTTGAAAAATTATATATTCTAACATTGAAAGCTTATTGAAGTCAAAATCTAAGATATTAATAAATATTTATAAATATTTTTTTAAGAACATATTTGCTAATTTGCAAAGATGCGATAGGCAGAATAAGGGGTTGATAAGTGTTTGATTTCATTTGATAAGATTTTTTGGGAATTTTTTTGTCGACTTATTTGAATTAGCTTAATAACTTTATAATAAAGTAAATGTTGTAAAGGAATGCTTGTTGATAACGAAACCCTGGCTTTGTTAAGAACTTTTTAACTATCGGAGACTGGTCTGTCAAGATTTGGTCCGAATAAGACTGTTGCAAGCGCGCAATAATGTGGACAAGTTTCCACAAGGCTATGTTAACTGACGGATCTTGGAGTCCTACAAGGTAAAAATCTTCAGAAGTGGTAGTTTAACTTAATAAGACTAATAAAACAATTGTTTACGCATGAGCCATTAAAGTAAAACTAGTAAAAAAAGACTAGTGACTTTTACAGATTTGAAATCATAGAACATTTAATCTCATAAACGAGCAGGCAGGAAACAATGTGAAAGGGATATGATTAAACTGAAAGCGATATTTTTTACTCGGTTTTTATTAATCGATTAATAATCAATCCGCAATAATCATTAGACAGATTTCGAGTATACTTATAATTATTTTTATAACCATTTGAAATTAAGATAATTGTAGAAGATAAAATGTATGTTTTTGAATTTTTAAATAAAATTGTAATTTCATGTTAGTATATTTACACAAAATAATTCAATAAACTAATAGAGTAATTATTTACTCAATGATAGCTTGTAAACTCAACGATATTACCTTCAATCATTTTTTTTATTTTTATTAACGTCTGTGGCAACATTTGTAATATTAATTTTACACAGGCGCTACTTCAAATATAAAAATATATTACTTAACATGTGCCCCTGTGGGTAGACAACCAGATATACACTGGGCATCCCTCTTTTCTGACCTGCGCAGTCGACTTGAAAGCATTGGCGCGTTTCAAAAACCTTTCAAAGAATTAAAGAAATCAGTGGTGCAGCTGCTGCCGAAATGTTAATAAGTGTCTTAGTGAGAAATAGGACTCTATGGCTATACATATTAAGTGGATTATTAAACATAGTTGTAGTATATAAACGATAAAGTTTTTCTATAGAAAGACTAGGTTTTTCGGTATTTTATTTACTAATTTTTTTCCATATAAAGTGAGTAAAAACTGCAAAAATGAACAACCAAGTACAATTTGATTTAGGTAGTGAATTCGAAGGAAATTATAAAAGTTGTTTTGCCCGTTCTGTGGCAGTTAATTCCCAGTATAAACAAACAAAATCTTTAGATTTTATTCAGCCCCTGCAAGACAATAACAATGCCCAAGATGTTTCAAAGAAACCATGTGCTGTCAACAGGCCCCTTGTCATGGAATCTCAAGAAGTTGTTAGGCTAAGAAAGGTCAGTTATTTTATCCTAGTACTTCTAAAATTGAAAAAATCATTTAATATTTATAACTAGATGACTTATATATTTTACCCAAACGTTAAATATCTGTACATTTTATTATTTACTTCGTATAAAATACCAAAATTATCTAATTAAGTTTAAATATTCTATATCTATAGTTTCGAAAATTGATTCTGCAAATCTATATATTTAAAAAATATTATGCTCCTGTAACAAAATGCACGAAATATACAGAAATATAAACCGCTTTGGCACTATTAAATTTAGGAAATACATATTGTATAAAAACTGTAATTAATAGATTTACCTAATTAACTGTATTAATAATATTGATACCGGTATTTGTAACTACCTAACGGGATTCATTAATTATGCAAGGTAATAAAATAATTTATTTTTATTAATTACTTTTATTTTAATAACAGTCCGTAATTTTACATGTGTGACATATTTTTCCCTTGTTTAATTCTTTGATTAACTTAAAGATTTGCCCTCATATAGTAGGCACATATGTAACTTTTATAAATTTGTATTAATTTCTATGCAGTCCTATCTAGAACCTTTCTGGAAGTTAATAATAGCCTTTCTCAAAATAGCCCCATTTAAGTGAAAAAATCTAATGTAGTGCGGCAATGTGAAGCGCTCGTGGGATGGCATGAATTCTTGGAATTTGGGTCCATTCGTGAATGCGATTCTCTTACATAAGAATAGATGAAGCTATGCACCGTTTTACCTACGGGGAATGTATGGGAACTTACTCAAATGTACAAATCTCTATTCTTTTAGGCATATTGACAAAATTCTTTGAAATTGAATCCCCCTGAATTTATGAAAATAATCTAAAATAATTACATCTGTTTTTCGGTATTATATCACACAGAGGTTGATATCTTTATTTCAAATTTTTTTGACCAGTCATCAGTAGGATGGGAAAAAGACACACGCTACTGGTTTCTTCAATGTTTCTTTTGATATTTCTTAATATTTAAATGAAAGAACTATACTTGTACATACTTACCAGGTGTAATTAAATTTTTTACATGATAACTTTGGTATATCTGTACTTAGTTTTTTAATAATGAGTAGCTGCTGTCATTGCAAAAACCTGCTTCTAGGTAATTAAAAACTGTATTTTTTAGAGACGCATTGGTAAAGGCAACTGCAAAACATTTATTTCTTTTCAAAATAGTATACTATATACTATTTACTATTTACAAGTACTTTGTTATGTATTACTATTAATGATATGAGAAAATCAAATGAGAAAATATTATTGGTTGAAAATAAACCAGTGGCGTATATATTTTTGTTAAAATAATGTATACAAAAGCTTATTTTCGTAAGTTTATCTTACTTTTTTTAAATATATTTTCAATTATTTAATTATTTATGTGTAAATTTCCATGTTGAGATGAATATAGAAGAGATATTATTTATTTTCTGTTGTTACTTGATGCGGATGTTTACTAACATAAATTGGGTTTTATTTTCAAGGTATCCAATTACATATTTATCTTAAACAGAATATCCAAAGGAAGTATCAATTTTTTTCCAAAATTGTAACTTAAAACTGACTGTTGGGGAAGGGGCACTGAAGTAACTAAATATACATATGTAAAAAAATTACATTAATATAATCTTGTATTTTATATATTGGACTACTTTACTTCAGACGAAAATGCAATGTATAAAATTTTCTTAACTGTAAAACTTGATATTTAGAACGTCTGTGAATTTATGTACTCAATTAATATATCTAAATAGGCAATTATTGTGTATTTATTTTTAGTATCTGACATACATAACAATGATTATTCTATTTTCAGTATTTTCATAAGGAATATTCTATAGTTACATATTTTACCCTTTGTGTAAATACTTTATTAATCTTTTGACCTAAGGAAAGGGAATAAATATCTAGTTTTTAACTAATATGAGGCGTCAGGTGATATAAAAATATAATTATGCAGGATCGATACAACAGTTGTTGTATACTAACGAAAGTTAAAGTAGGTATTAAATATTATACAAATCTACCGATAAATCGGTATTATTGGTAGGTGCACCCGATAACATCTACCTGTTTCAAGCGTTAAACGACTGGGTACGGCTGTAAATGCGATTACTAAGTCGTTATAGTTTTATTACCATTTTTAGTTTAAAGTGTAAGGAATGTTAATACTGTTACCTACTTGTCCAAATGCGAGAAAAACAAATCCATTTTAAGAAATTCCTGCTTTGCCTTCTTTATATAATTTTAAACAGTTTCAATTTCATTATTCCAATTGCAATGATTATTTCATATTATGTAACACACAAAGATGTTGCCGATCAGTAATATATGAGTGTATCAGAAAATTTAAAATAATGATAGTGATATGATGATGACAGCAATTTTACCACCTAAGTTCTCAAAAATCCATGGAAATGACTTATTACCGTACACATAAATTAAACATAATACGTTCAACGTATCTTCATTACTGTTATCCTACATTTATCTTCCATTGTCGTAGGGGTCTAATCAAAATAAACAACTCATTAAAACAGTGATTCGCCGGAAACGGCTCTTTCCTCGCTTGTAAAAATGCGTACAATATAAAATACTTCACAACACACTCCGTCTCTTTTCGCAGTGTATTATAAAGGGTGCGAAAGAGAGCTCCTGCGTTTTCAGCTGTAGCTGTTGTAAAAACCTTTTCGGTTGGCAGTGGCTAGTGACCATAGTTCCGGTTGGGGTGGTGTAGCCACGTACCGCCGGTTCACGCTGCGTGATTCACGCGTACCATCGAGTCAAGAGTGATGGCGCTTTAAATTTGAAGAGTATTTTGCTGATTATCAGGTGACATCACACAAATCACTCATCAATCAAGGTAGAATTCGAAATCAAATGTCAACATGCCATAAATATTCTCTCTTGCGGTTTCCTACATGTTCTTTCCGTTTTTCTGTAATGGCGGCCAACCATTGGTTCAAGGTCACCAGTGTACGAAGCTAATATAGACTTTTATAATCTTTTAAAAGACACACAAGAAACAATACGTAGGTAAAAAATTACATTTCACGTAAACAAATTACGTTTAGTATGGAAAAAAGCAGTGAGCCCAAACGGCATAGTACGTATGCGCTACTCCCACTCCGTCTTGCACTGCTGCGCGACGATAACCATGACCACCGCTGTAAACACTTTAGGGGCGACCTACAAGGAGCCCACGTATAAGTGTTTTTCAAATGAAGCCCACCCCGCACCAGGCACCATTGCTTATGGTATATAGTTTTGACCACATCTCTATTACTAGTAGAGTATCAAACTTTAATCATTGTAACTGTAACAAATCTTTCTATCCAAGTATGTTGCAGAAGCGATCTATAAAAAAGATAAATCCATACAATAACGATGTTTAATTGTTTTTGCTATATGGGTATTAAAAAACTTAAAATAATTCCTATTACTTTAATTATTATATTTTTTTCTACCTTTATATTAAGAATATTGGGGAGGACAAAAAGTGATAGTTATAATCACCCATTTCTTGACCAAATTTAAAAACATTTATTTACATTTTTTAAATAATTCCGTAGATCATGAGTCAGCTTTTCCAATAAATTAAATCTTGTACAAAATAATGTTTTCGTAATTAACATTGTGTACAATACTGCCTTATTTGGGCAAGAGTACGTTGCAGTATTTTCAACCTAAATAAAATGAATTCTTAAGTTACATAAAAGACATAGTACTCGTACCATGTTTGACATATCTAAAATCTCTCAGTTTGATTGGATTAGAGATTAGATATTGTGGACATATTTTGTTGTAGCTGTAAGTCTGTAAACAGCAAATTTCGCTGAACAAGTTTTTCCATAATTATAGGCTTTTTTTCGCGAGTGAAGTGGTATGTTGTGGTATGTGTAATATGAGTGAGTGAAGAGATTTAAACTACCATATGACAACTAAGATCAAAAGAGATAGAAATAGTCAGATATTCACCAATATTCTGTCGCGAAAAAAAGCCTTATATCATCTATATTATACTGTAAGTCCTATAATTCATCATGAAATACCCTGTTTTTGAAGAAGGGATAAGGTTAATGAAAAGAACTTTTGTAAATGTGACATAAGTTACGTTTACGATAGTACCTTTGGAAGAGGTTACGGGTTCACAAAATTTATAAACAAATATTCATACACTTGCTGCTTACATTTACATTAACATTAACATTAGTCGTAAATATCACTGCGCGTTTTTCTTATGGTAATTAGCTTACATCAGGCACCATTTAACTTTTGTCGCCTCTGTCATTGTCTTCGTAAAACTAAGGTGAAGGTTTCCTAAGCATATCCTTTGTTATAGTTATTTGTAGGTACATCACTTTGCAGAAAAAAAAATGTTCACAAGTAAATATATCGACTCCATTTTGTTAATTTGTTAAATATATAATTGATACTTATATGTATTCTTATCAGTTCGTTTATTTCAAAGGTGTTGGGGGATTTATATTCTAAAAATTTTCCTAAAAGTCTTATTAAGTGAAATTATATGCCTAACTTTAGACAATAATTAGTTTAAGTGAAGTAAAACTGGTTCGTAATTTTGAGAAAATACATATTCCATTTAGAAATAACGGTATACATGTACACATACTACCTTGTGAAAATTTCGAGTACCCTAACTCAAAATCTACTGTTGACTTTGCTGCAGTTCCTTTTTTTTACTACAAAGTATCACCGAGCGGAAATGAGGGACACATGCCATTTTATCACAGGTGGGAGGTTTCATAACCGGCAATTTCTAATGAATTCTTTGATACAAACAATGTTACGTACTGTATCTAGCAACATAGTGTCTATAGCCATTATAGTCCTGTTAAAAATTAAAAGGATTTGATTGATATCGAAAAGTCGTACAACGGGTTCATATATCTGTTGGTTATAAATGTTAAATTAAAAAATATATTCGAGATTTAGTTGCAGTAGGTAAATAACTGCTTGTTTGCAGTTGCACGTTTATTTAATAATGTAAATACTTGACTTGATTAGGTATCCTTATTTTTTTAGTTTTATTTATAGTGATTCAATGTAATTATAAAGATACGTACTAGTTTAACTTGCTGGTTCAATTTATTTTTAATTAAAATATACGTTAATTTAACTGTAAGTCATTTTTATTGGATATTCAATCTCATAAATTATGTTTATTTGACCTCAACAACATAAAATTGATTAAACAAACATGCCCTAAAATTTCGTTGGGTTTGATCGGGGCGCATTCGCCATTATTTACTAAATATTGTAGGTTTATTTAACTCTTGTATTATTAAAATTTAATTAAATTTTGAATTATATGAAACTACTGATGTATATAGCAGGTTATTGTAGTGTTAACGACATAACACCTGTGCCATTCATTAAAGTAATTATTTATTTACAATCCGCTTGAATAATAGTAAAGTTAATCGTGTAGAATCGGTGTTTATACACCTGTTAATTAAGACTTTCTTGAAAACAACTTCATGTTTGAAGAAAAACGTAATTACATTTTTTTTCTTAAATAGGCATGAAAAATCTTTTTCCTTGCAAGTAATAAAGAAGGCGCTGTGTTTTATTATTACTGCATAATATACAGTGTGTTCCATTAAGAAAAATTACTGATGACTGCATATCTTCTTTTTGAGACACCCGGCATACAATTTTCTTATATTAAAAAATCCGCAACTAAAAATACTAATCGAATTTTAAAGAATTTGCTCCTTTCATCATGAACGCACTGTATATAGGGAGCGTATTAAATAATTGTAAGACAATTTTGAAACTCTCAGAACATCATTAAGGGCAGATGTGCGATTGTTCGCCGCATTACAGTCCGCTAAGCTTGATTATTCCCCAAGAAATCATTGTATGAAAATGCACAATCATAATTTATGCAACGAGAGAGAATTACCTTAAAAGTAAAGCCTCGCAACGTGCCTCGTGAGAAATTCTACATCCATGCAAAACGAACGGTGACCCCTGTGAATGGGAGTGCGTTTTAGCTGGAACATTGTTTTGCAAATAAAAATTACTCCTTTGGGAAAGATCGCGATCCTTATCCAGCCCCCTATAATTTCATTTAATGTTCCTGCTACTAAATTTCACGTGCTTAATTATGCTTTAATTGAACAGATTTAGTGCATCTGCATTTGGGTGCAGTTAGGAAAAATGTGGATATAATTACACGAGCATTGTTGTGAAATTATTACAAACACTTGTAAAATATGGGCTTTTGTCGATAGTTGAAACAATTTGACAAAGTTCAACGCCACTGGATGTTTTGTGGTCACAGCATAACAATCGGAAAAAGCCTTAAAACCACTGCTCACTTAGGTCGCTTACCTTAGTTAGTCTATCAATTTAATTACATTAATTTTATTTCATAACCAAAAATTTCTATCACAGAAAGCACAACCGCAGTATCTATTGGAAATCGCTTTATTAGTCGATCTATTGATAGGAAGATAAGCCAATATAGGATTAATTACTTTGTGTACGCCCTGAAAATCATCACAAGTAGAAAGTCTGGTTCTGGTGTAACAGTAATGATAGTTTACAGCTCACTATATAGGCATACAATAAGACAATGGTATTTTTTTTGTAGCGTTGAAAGTACACCTTGTTCTTAAAATGAGCTGTTGCGGTTTCAGGTCTTACTTGATATTTGTTATTTTTTAAATACTATAACTAAGATAAGATATTTTTATTTATTTTTTAATCTTGTGTACAAAATGATTCAAAGTTGATATAAAATGTTATATAAACTAATGCAAAAAATTTAAGGATCAAAAGAATTTCCGAATTTTTTTCCTGATTTTTGACAAACTGTATTCAGGTGAAAAATTGTCGTATCTGGAATTAAAAAAAAAGCATTTTGAAGCTCTAAGATTCTAGTTTTTAGATCTTTCGGTCGAAATTTTTCAGGAGCTACGGTCGGTTATCATGCAATTCTAAGAAATAGCGCAACAAAAAGTTCTGAATCCACGGAATTTTTTTTCAGCTAAGCCGTTGCATCGACCAGATAGCTTGTTTATTCAGCTTTGTATTTTTTTTAAATTTCGGTACGACCATTTTTCATCGAAATATCGGACTTTTAATGGAAAAGGATCCTTTTGTCTTCAATCATCAGTATCTGGGCGACAAATGGTAGTACAGAGAATTGAAGGGCCGTTTCAAAAACTGGAATAAATTTCTTATAACATGCTGTCGCAACTTTTCGAAAAAATTTTTTTTTTTCATCTACACGAATTTAAAAAACAGGAAAAAAATTGTAATTTATGTTTTTTATAGAAAATTACGGCTAAATTAGAAGTATTCACGAAATGACTAATGGCTTTTACAGTTCGATGTACCCAGAAGGACCCTGTGAAGTTTCATCTCGATCTAGCGAACGGATTCTTTGTTTCAGTCAAACTTTTGAAAAAAATTAAAGGGTCATGTTTCTTGAACTTAAACACTTCTTAATCATGATTAAAATAGAAAAAAAAATATTTGAGGTTTCCTCACATTTTTACTGCAAATATCGTTTAAATTGATGAAAAAAAAATTGTGAAATTTTTTTTCAAAAATAATTTGTAAAATTTTTTTTCGTGCTGTTTCTTAGAATTCCATGATAACCATAGTTCCTAAAAAATTTCGACCGAAAGATCTAAAAACTAGAATCTTAGAGCTTCAAAATGCTTTTTTTTTAATTCTCGATACGACCATTTTTCACCTAAATACAGTCTGTCAAAAATCACGGAAAAATGTCGGAAATTCTTTTGACCCTTTAATTTTTTGCATTAGTTTATATTACATCTATCCATTTCGGGTTTTGCAATAGTGTAGAATATTTTTTTTACTTAGGGCTTTCAAATCAATATTATGGAGATAAGTAGAATTTCGACATGTTTCAGCGATTTCCCTCCAGGATATGAGGAAATATGCGCGTACAATAAACGTGCCAAATTACCATAAAATCGTAAAATTACTAGAACGTACATAAAGGTTAATATTTGGTTTATATTTGTTCGGATACCTACAAATAAGTATGCCTATTTTCGGTAAATAAACAATTACATTACAAAAATTCTATTAAGTAAATATTTATTTTCGAATCATCTCCTCAGATGGCGCAGTTTGTTTAACCTAAGCTAGCTGTTTAAGGTTAAATGTTCAATATACAGGGTGGTCCCGAGGTAATGAGCCAAAATTCATGGATAGATATCCCAAGCAAAAATATTGCGATTTAGCCGAACTTACTTTAGTAAAGTACAAAAAAGTTATGTCGTTTTTAACACATTCAATATACTGCAGCTAACGCCCTCTATGAACTTTAACCAAAATGTGAACAGATTTCAATTCCCGTACCCAAAGAACTCCAAACCCCAAAATTTTGTGAGGATATTTGCATTTATTAAGAAATAAATGGAAATAAACTAAAATAATATTTTACATTTAACACCCTGTATCTCTTTAACTATCAACTTTTGGACTAAGGAAAGTTCGGCTAAATCGCAATATTTTTGCTTCGGGAATCTACCCATGAATTTTGGCCCATTACCTCGGGACCATCCTGTATATTATTTTAATGAGAGATTTTAACCATCTTCAATTCGTTTTCACTATTGTCAAATTGAAACCACGAATTTTGAACTAAGACCAAATAAATAAGATTCCTTTTTACTTGAATTAGCTATTAAACATTATGCAGAAATCAAGGTATTAACACTATATTTTTGTAAAGCTTCTTTCGTTACTTAAGGTACTAGGGAAATAGGGAAATTCAACAAGACTGGGTGTGTCAATATCGCTTATCCAAAGAAGTTGCAATATCTCATAAACAAAGTTCTTAAAAATTTGATTCGAAAAAATTACAAGAAACAAACATTTCATCTAAAGAACATTTGCATCATCGGCAAGCACAAAAGCAATGTGTCTTTGCTATAACATATACTAAATCTTTGATTTAGTGTCTTTTTTCAGATATATTATTTTACGTCTACAAAAACTTCACGTCCAATTTTACTTCACAACTGCTGATTCATTCTGTCTGACTATAGTGGATGTGAAACAATTACGTTCGTGAAATATTTGTAGATTTAATGTGACATGTAAAAAGTGGCACTTTTCGTCTTTCGGAAGTGCGTTCATAAAATAATATTTTATAAGACCTATGAGAAAAATGTTTTTTTTTATTTTCCATGGGAACCAAAAATTACGTTTGCTCCGTGGGCCAATGTGTTGTGAAGGAGAATATAATTTTCATTCAAAATAACGGTTTCATATACCTACTAGCAATGTATAAATAAATTACACATACATACGTCGTATACGCAATCTATTGCTTGGTGTCTTGCAATATTCCATTTGTCAATTCATAATAATTGGATATGCCAGTCTAGATGAAATTAACATACAGGCGAAGGCTCCTTCGGTGCGGGAATATTATCTGCCACCAGATCTCTTGAAGATGGTGAAAGATTACGTTATTTCAATGCGAAGAAAGCTACTTGGCTTAACAACGTTTTGCAACAAATAATTAAGAGCATCGCTTTTATCAGATTAATTAAATCTGTCTCATTATTAACAAATATTAAAATTGTTATGCCTAAGTAAATTAAAAGACAATAGTTTGGCCCGAACTGAATAAAATTGGAAGTCGTGGGAAGTGAAAGTAAATTTTATAAGCAATTGTTTAACCCGACATGTCGAAAAGGTCTCAGATACTATAAGCACAATAATAATTGTTAATATTATGTACACGTCGTGTTTTTCAACATCCTCTTGCTACCTTACAACCGGTAGTGGAAGGCGAGCGGTAAACTGATGAATGGAACGATTGTATCAATTCAACGATCCCTCTAACGTAATTGTTAGGAAAATTTAATTTCACAAACTATTAAGTTTAAAAATTCTGTCGTTTAGTGGTAGGTATTGTAGTAGGAAGTTGCACAAAGTGAAATAGAATTGTAGGTAAAAAAATATATCAAATGATACAAAATTCATCTTTTTTTATTTTATGTCTGAATGCACAAGATGACATTACATAAGAAACTTTCTACAGTTTTTAGATATTACGAAGAAATAAAAAGGGTTACAAAAACTGCGAACTTTTCCTGCGAGATTATTAGTTTCGTAACGATTCCGAGTATAAATTCTAATGGAACTTCATCTTTATAAATGATGCTGTGCTAAAAAATATATCCTTTACTGATACACTGTCAAAATTTCATGTTATTCGGGGGAATAGAAGCGGAGTTTTTGCATCTGAAGGGACAGTATGTTTGTATCACCGGTATAGGTACTGTAAAAAAATCGGTGTGAGTGAAAGCAATAAAGGTTCAGAGTGAATCCACCGAGTGAAATTATTGAGCACAATTTCACTCGATATTGAGCATTGAGTACTTTCACTCATATATAGATACTCCTTAAATAAAATTTTCACGTAAATTCGTATTTGGTACCTAAATCAGAGTAAATGTCCTCATTACTGAATGAGTTTAAATTTATATTAATTTCGAGTAATTTAAATAGCGCCGTGCAGATGGCACCACTTACATATTGCTTCTGTAATCTCGACGACAGTTGCTAGGGGCCCGTTAGATTCTCCAGAAAAGCGTGATCGCCAGGAGAACAGGCCTTAGCCGGCGGCGGCGGGTTTCAGCTGGCTGGGCTCAGCCAGGACAGGAGGAGGCCCCGCGAAGTGAATTAATTTCAACACTGTATATCCTAATTAATCATTAATGAGTGATTTAGTTTTGCACTTAATATTTAGTTAATTAAAAACCTAGTCTGAGTAAAAAATTACTCAATAATTTAAATTATATTAGAGAAAAAGTCAACTCTAAATTGGTTTTCAGAATAGAGTCAAATGTCACTCAATTGATAGTTAGCAGTAACTCGGATTTGAGTAAACTCACTCATTTCTGATGCAATAATTTCACTCTCTTGTACTCATCTTAGAGTGAAAATTTCACTTAATCGGGTGTAGACAGAAATTGATACTTTATTGAGTAAAATTGAGTGAAATTTGAGTGAAACTTTAAAATTTTTCATTTTTAGTAAATATTTCGAGGTGAAACTTGTCATAATTCTTAAAAAGTAGATTGTAACTACTGCCTGTACCTAAAATTATTAACATACGAAAGGATATCCGCATTAATAATTATACTCCGTGTTTATAATAGCAATAAAATAAGTTAAATCATGAATTGTAAAACAAGTAGCGGCTGATGAACTTAAAGACAACTGTTGATTGTCGTTATAGAAAACATATTCTTAATAGCTCGAAGACAAACATTTATAAATTTTCAGAACCATCTTTGGAGTTTTCACTCGCTTATATCCATGTAGTTCCAGTAAAATTAATTTTACATGATTTTATTCTTTCTGCAGCTGAAGAAATCTTCTACTTTCACTTTTGTGACACTTTAAATAGATAATATCTTATTGATACAATCAAAGTTTTTAATTTTACCTAATCTAAGTAGTACACAATTAAAATGTCCAATTAATTAACTGAAATAAAGTGTGCTATACTTAGATTTAATTTAATTAACAAAACGAGGTCATAATTTAAAATATCTTAAATTCATTTCTGATAATTAACTTGTTTTACCAGATATGAAAATCGTGTTTCAGTAGACTTAATAAGATTATTTAACTGAAATCAGGTATTATGTCCCACGATGTCTCTCGTAACACGGATTTTTCCATGGCTCTTGCAATATCAATAATACAAAAAAATGTTGCAAATAATAATAATTTTTTATTTTCTCATTGAATTTATCGTTTTGTTTCATAAATAGGGTCTAAGTTGTATTGTTTTAGTGTTATTTAATATTTAAAAAATAATTTTTATTATGGTTTTTAGTTTGAAATATTGAAATAATGTACATAGAATAAAATAACAGAAAGGTTCTTGTGTCACTGCTCATTGAAATCACCATAGAAATTGTGAAAATCGCAAATACCTATGTGAGAAAATCGAAACTGTACCCTCCACAATGCCTATATCGGTCAAAAGAGAATTTGATTTTCTATAACATGGTGCAAAAAATACAGGGTGTTCCATTTGAATTTAAAAAGTCTTGTCGGTTTTTAAATTTTCAAAATGTAACGTAAAAAATGGGATACTTAATATAATTTTCTTAAGGTAATTTTGATAGTGAAAGGTAGTGCATTTTACGTTCTTTGTGGGTTCCGGAAAGGAAGTGAACGCCTCCAGACGAAGAAAGATATAAACAATTTTCAAAACGCTTGCATGTGTAAAAATTTTTATAAAATGTCGGTTATCTCGAAAACGGTTAGATTTAGGTACCTAATGCTGATATCTATAAATATAAAAAAATATGAATTGTACTTATAAAAGAAAAAGCATCTGTTTTTCTGCAAAATATTAAAATATATAAATTACACAATATGATGTTATTCATCCAAATATTTGGATCTCGAATACCTTGAGCATTGTGGAAGCCAAAATAATGGCAGCATTCATCCCAAGATAATTTCAACATTTATTACACGTATTTTGAAGGCCCTACAACATGTAATTTTTTTCAGCTAATGGGTGCGGACGACTTTCACATTCCATTCGTTCTGTGCGGTTTATGTTTATTTTTGGCAAACGTTACAGAAAAAATCAATTATCACCTAAAGCAGTTGACAGTTTTTAGAAGGAAATTTAAATTTTACGTCAATTAGATACGCGTAGGTGAAAATTATGCATTCCGAATAAACTGCAAATTCCAACTCAGTTTTTAATCAAAATATTATAAATATTCTCACGAAATAAATAAACAACATCAAAATCATAAAAAGTTATTGTTTCTCGTGGGCTGATTGTGAGCATATCACTTTACGGGATTATTTTTTTTCATGAGTGAAATAATATCCACTGATATTCTTTAGGGTGCGTGGACAAATAATCGTTACATTGCTAAAGTAAAAAAATTGATGGTTGATCAAAAAATTACTTACACCTACTTACATACTAACCTAACATTCTCTGAATTTTATAAACGTGAATTGTTTTTTGGTTCATTAAAGATTGGCCACATTTTTATTATAAGCCTTGTTTCAAAACGAAGAAGCTATGGTTGGGGATGCGCCTCATTTGATACAGGTAAAGAGTAAATAAATGAAAACATTTTATCCGGAAATGGATAATAAAGATTACCCCTTTAAAAGCAGATGGTAGATATCATATTTTTGACGATGTCTTAATGGCCTTTTAGAAGAAGCAGAATGGCTTCGTAGACTAGTAGCAATTTAACAATGAAATGCTATTCAAACTCAGTGTATTTTATCGATTAATAAGTAGTTATATAAACTGGGACAATAATGAAATTAATTAGGTATTAACTTAGCAACATAAAATTTATAGATTACATTAGTTATGATTAAATTCTTATGAAGCTGATAAGAATCACTCACTTCATATACAAAAAATGAAAGGAATTAATCTATAAATAATTCATAGAATATCAAATTATATTCCGCAAACACTTGACAAAAACATAGTTTCTCACTTCGATTAAAATGTTCAAACATAAACGATTTTTTTTTATCAAAGAACAATATTGACCTTAACAAAAAATTTACAAGAAGTGATTTTATATTGTATGTTAATTTATGTAAAATATACATACATACATTAAGCCCGCTAAAAAGGTATATTTTGAGTTGCATATATCAGTAAGGTCTTTATTAAAAAAAATAACTTAAAAAATTCATTACAATTAGATTCGTTTTCGTCTTTTTTATGCCAGCTACTTTGTATCTTTTTTTAAATGTGAAAACATTTTCACATTTGCAATAATAGAAAAACAGTTTTATATAGAGAAAATTGGATATTTGATATACAGGGTGTCTCAAAAGTGACGTCCGTCCTTCTAGGATTTAATATTAAAGATTAAAGAGAATATAAACCAAGTCTGAGTAAAAAATTACTCAATAATAGTTAAATTTAAATCATCTTAGAGAAAAAGTCAAGTCTAAATTGGTTTTATATACTCAGAATAGAGTCAAAAGTCACTCAATTGATAGTTAGCAGTAACTCGGACTTGAGTAAAATTCACTCATTTCTGATGCAATCGTTTCACTCAGTTGTACTCACACTAGTAGAGTGAAAATTTCACTCAATCGAGTGTGGACAGAAATTGAGTAAAATTGAGTGAAATTTGAGTGAAATTTCGTTACAGTGTAGATTTAAATTCACATGAGCAGATGTAGATAAATATTTTTCATTGTGATAAATAATGTAACAACTTTTCATTATTCTCTGGTGCTGTGTAATAAAATAAAAAGCTCCGTTTATTGAATAAAACTCGACCCGATCAGACACATCTCCGTTTTCACAAGAAATACGATATAACGAGACGGTAGGACATTAATATGTATTAGTTACTTATTATGGGAACCCACGACAATATTATTACGGAAATTATATTATAGGTACGTCGATAATTAGGTATTAGTGTACTGTCGCCTCTACGTGGAAAAACTGGCTCTAATCTATAAAAATCATCTATTTCCGATACGCATGTAGTAAACGTGCATGATGCTAATGAGTCGATAAGCTACGAGTTGGTATAGAATGTATTAGTAAAATTAATAAAATAAGTCTTGAACTGCTTTCTACGCGTTTTTAATGATAACTGTGTGGGAATAAACATTAATTTACATATTTTAAAAATGTATACTACTTAAGTCGCGACATTTTTTTATGTTTGTTTGAGAACCTCTGGAATCTTACCCGACTTACATACTACATAAAAAAGGTGAATAGTTGTGGCCGCAGTAGTAAACTAAAAAGTGGCTAGTTCAATTTTAGGTAATCAATTCTGGTTTAGTTTTCATTGCGAAAACGTTTGCTTTATTGAGAAAATTATTAGAAACATTCATTTTTTTTAGATTCTTACTTTTTTCCTTAAATTCTTTTTTTTAGGAAACGCCAGTGTGCCTGTGGTGCAATAAATGCGAATAAACTTACTGAAACTCGCCCTCAATTCAAGATCCCTAAGTCATAAAAGTGTAAGATAAAATAAATATTGTTGTCACAAAATTTGAAGGAACATAATTTATTTGTTAAGTGGCAAAGTTATTCGGTTTTAGGTTTTAAGTGCCCATATTGGGGGAGATGATCTTTTATTGGTCGACATTTTTTTTGGAAGTGTTTTATAAAGCACCGATTTAATCGCGGTTTAAAATACGACCGTCGACATACGAAATATGCTATTTGGGCGTGGGCTACAAGCGAACAAAACCGTTTTTCTCGTTTCGAGGCGCCAATTGCTCGATGTCTTGAGCGATTTTTTATGCAACGCGCCACAATTTATGCATCTGATTCATCGCGATTTACATAACTCCAAGATCGTTTTCACTTTTTAGTATCACCTGTATTTTATCTTAATTGTTTCATAAATTGGAAATGTTTACAGGCGTTTTATGCTACAGTTTCCATACGGAATAATTGGAATTTTCTCATCAAATTTAAAGAAATGTTTCAATGATGATTGACGTTTATTTGACAAATTTTTATTAATTTATTATTTTTTTTTAATTTTGTTCACGGGTGGCAAAATAACTTCATAGTACGAAGTTCACACAAAATAAATAACATTACAGCAGACACCACAGAAACTTTTATTTTCATACTGAATTTGGTAGCTTTGTGAACTAATTGCTGGCAATATCGACCATTCTGGATTGAATATAAATATTAATATCACCTTACTCGTACACTTAACATGTTAAAGATGAAATTATTTCGGCACCAGCCCACAGTATTCGTGAACCAGGGCCTGAAAGCTAAAAATATCACCAACAGTCGACAACCTTGCTTCTCAACGGTATTCCTAATATAGACATATGCACTGTTCCAAGTTGGCATGTGTTAACATCGTAAATATTAAACGGCAATGCAGAAAAAAAGAGGACCAAGGCTGTGAGCCTCACGCTGCCATTCAGTCAATCCATGATCCAGTCTTTATTACTTATTTAAATGACTGTTTACTTATCACCATGTGTGATCGTTTCGAATGACAGTTGTTGTCGCAGAAGGTCATATCGGGAGTAATTAAATTATTCAAGACAATTACCTTAATCACCTACTTCGTTTTTTCCGTATGATATAACAGTTAAGGTTGACAGGTGGAGCGGCGTACAGGATGACCGATTTAACGGGTGACAGTTAACTTGGAACTGATTTATAAGTCTTTCTCTCGCTCAGAAGTGGTCCGTTTTTTAAATTAAAGATGAGGTGGACACAAAAACTCCTTATTAAACCATATTTGGAAGACTTATTGATTGAGTTCATCTTTACAGCTGACAATTGTGTTTGGCTGGGTAGTCAAGGATGTTATAAAGAAAATAATGTTTCTTAGCGTATGATAGGTATTAACTTTTAATACGTATTGGAATTAGAACAGAACTAGCACTAAAATAAATTTCTCTAAAATTTATTGATTATAGTAATTGTTGATATATCAAATCAATATCAGAAATATTTATTTACCTTTATTCTGGATATAATTTTCGTGTTATTTTTTTAAAAATAACGTTTAAAGTCGACAAGTTGAACTTGAGCTTGAATTTTACTTATTATTTTCACACTATAACCTATCAAATGTGCAATTTTACGTTTCACTTTAGATTTTTTGGGTAGAATAATACAGGGTGTTAGAAGTTTGACTGGCATAATTTTATCAGACGATAGAATACATTAAAATAAACAAAAAATCTTATACGACATGGGTTCTAAACTCAAATATTTCCGAGAAAAAAATTGTCAGGTTGCAACTTGATGTACATAAGTTCGATTAATTAAGGAATATTTACATAACTGAAGTTTTGGTAGTCATACTTCTAACACCCTGTATATAGATTTGTAGTTACCTCTACAATAAAGCTAACATATTATTACTATGCATATCCATGCCATATCTTGGAGTATAACACCACGGGTGTCCCAGTTTGATCAACCTCGCCCTCCATTCTGCTGTCAATGATTTAAAAAATCGGTAACAATTAGTTATAATTTTAAATACTTACTATTCTAAAAGATCTAATATTAATATTTTTTTATCCTAGCTATACAAGCAATTATATACGTTTATATAAACTTTTTCTTATCACACAATTCTTAAACTATAACGGATCAAAATGAATGATCAATATCGTCATTTGTTCAGAAGGTATTTGGAGATATAACGTTTTAAAACTTCAAAATTCTGTATATCAAAACCAACTGCAAATGATATTTTATGTTTATTCTTGACACGTTACAGTGTAAAAAAATTTCACTCAAATTTCACTCAATTTTACTCAATAATGTATCAATTTCTGTCCACACATCGAGACTTAATATATTGTCCTTAATTATTGTAATTAAATCACTTCACTTAAATACAATTTTCACTAGAAACATGTTTCATTAAAACAAAGTTTAAAAGCTTTAGCATGAAATTATATAATTGGTGAGGCACTTTAAAACGAAGGGCAAATTTGATCAAATAATGGCGACACAAACCCAAATATTGGGTAATAACTGCTCATTTTATTATTTTTTTTATTGTAATTATTCACTCCTTTATCATTTTGATGTTAGCCTGTTGTAGCGGAAACATTTTTGTAAAAAAAAAAATAAAGTACGATTTAATTCGTCACGTGACATTTTTTAACCAAATTAGAACTGAATTATGCATCTCCTCAATTGAGTTTGTACCAAATTTATTTCTTGTCAAAAGACTACGCAATTTACGGAATTAAAAATGAAATAAATAAGCAAATACAATGGCTAATAAGTTGATAAGTGAAAATAAATTCAAATGTAAAGTGGAGTGAAAGTTTAAAAAAATATCCTATTTTTGCATTAAGCAGGACGTTAAACGTTAAAGGTATCACGGGTGTTGTAGGATAATAATGCCCTAAGTCGATGTACATCCCTTGGACCAGAGATCCTCGAGACTTATACTGTCAACTTCGGAGCATTACTATCCCTGTACATTCTAAGATACTTTACTATTTTACAAATGTTTCGATTTAAAATCAGTCGTAATGTGTCTAAAAATTAATTCATGAGGATGAATTGTTACGTTGCTATTAATTTGCCTTATTGCCTTTGCCTTATTTATGAGTAGTTATCTTATCACCTCCCTCACCTTTTTGGAGATGATCTCCAAGAACTTCTGCTTCTTCTCTAAAAACGTTGGAAAGCATCATTAACGTGGTGGTAATACTGCATGCTCTAGATCTAGCTGGTTTGCATCTAGAATTCACACTATTTTTATACATAAACATTTTATAAAAAATTATTAGTTTTTCTTTGACAAATAAGTCTAACAAAAATTCAAGTGTTGGGAAAAATTCGTTGCTAATTTTTCTTTCAGCTACATCTCTTCAGTTCTGTAATTTACAAAATATAATTACTTCTAGTGAGCTCTGCACCTGCTTGCCATAATACCTACTTTATTTATATCGATAACTAAGATATCATATAGAGTCTTGAGTCTTGTAAATGCTACAGTCTCTTATTAACATATTTTTATATTCGAGGGGATGCACGCACGTGCATCCGGATATAATTAATTCCGCAGTCCTATTTTCTCCGTACATTCCTGTAAATTACTTTACAGCTCCAGTGAGATGTCAGGAAACGCGCGTTAATGATGCGGTACTTTTAGAAGTTCGCCCGTTTCCAACTTAATTGCTGCGGTATCATAAATAATGACAACATATTATTACATTATTAACTTTTGGAAAAAAGCTTAATGCCCACAACTTTTCTGTTTGCTATTCAAATATTGGCATACTCAATTATGCCTATCGGGTTGGTTTACTTAACAACCGGATTGGCCCGTGAAATGATTAATAGCATGGGCGATTGTTAAATTGTAAGCAATTGCTATGTTCATAAACAATGTTGTTTAATGAACTGTTCATACTTCAATGCCCCTATTTTGGTTTACTTGCTTTCATAAAGTATGCCCTGGGGCAAGTTAATGAAAAATACCTTAATAACAGCAAGAATACAATGTTATATGACCAATTTAATATAACCAACCACTCCACAGTGTATATTTCCTTCTAATTGTAGCTCGTAAACCACATTTAAGAACAGAAACACCAAATACGTAATTCATCATATAATTTATTTACATTCCACAGGCGTTATAAAGCTTACATGCCGAATAGTAATAATTGTAGATAATAGTAAGGTGCTATGGGCGTGTACAGACTTTTAAATCAAAATCTAGCGCCTCAGAGCTTAAATTCCTGAAATTCTTCCTAAATTAGACACATGTAAAGAGTTCCACAAGACAGATAGTGAGGTGGCAGTGTAGGGTTTCTACGTGTAAAGACAACTAACAAACACCTGCCCAAATCGATCCAAAACCACAAAAAAAGTCTTCTAAAATATCTAGTTAAAAAAAAATTAAATGTGGATGTGAACCTTTATTTCTCACAGTAGTTTTAAAGCTTGTTATATCTTCAAGGAAAGAAAATATTGTTATTTTTTAATAATTAGAAAATTACTTTTGCACTGTAGGTTAAAAGTACTTTGTTGTTAGAAAGTATTATGAGATGGTACCTATATCAGTTTGACATTTCTCGCATATGCCTGTCAAGCCTTATAAAGCAAAATGCCTTTTAACACCTCGAACTTCGCCCTTGTGATTAAAAGAAGCCCTTCGTCCCTTGGTAATAATGTTTCGTACTTTATGAATTTAAGTTTAGTTTTACTGTACGGGGTCAACCCTTTTAATTTTTAAGTTGTAGAATCTTTGAACGCTTCAAAATTCGTTTCTAGGGGAAAAAAAGACATGGCACCAATTTATATTTTGCATTTTTGAGAAATGATAAATGACAATTTATTGAAATTATAAGAAACGAGTGATTTAGCAGCCATTTTTTTCAGGATGTGTTATACACGGTGTAAGAAGTTTGACTGCCATTACTTCAGCATGAGATAGAGTAATAATAAATGAACAAAAAGTTGTATATTACAGCGGCGTAAGGTTAACAGTTTTCAAAATACAGCGAGTATTAATATTGGGGAGTTTCATCACAACGTGACAACAGCGCTTAACCTGACGCCACACAACTGATGCACTTCAGATAACGGATGCAAAAAATTAGGTATACGTTGCCACAACGTTAAATTAGAAATGAAGTTTGTAATGGAAATATCCATCATTTCAATTGATTTTCGCTGTTCCCAAACAACACACTAATGCATGTTGTAATAATGTATATGTACATAATTTATTTTTTTGCTGTGTGACTTATATTTTGTTTTTGGGAAGTGTAGGTACTTTTTCATATTCATATTTCCAGAAAATCGGAATTAAAATGATCGAATCCGAGTACATCTGAACGAAACGTTCTGTTTTAGGGATTTCCTGTAATTTTCGTAGTAATTATCTGCTCTGTACAATTTACTAGGTGCATATAGTGAAGGTCAAATGATTATTATAATTACCATTAACATAAAGTTATCTCAACTATTTTTTATATTATTCAATACCATAAGTTTATTACTATTTGCTAATTGTATTTTATGATTTTACACCAGCCTTTCCTTATTATCTCGATGACACATCTTGAACATAAATCTCGTGTTAAGCTACTACTACTTTTTCTCATGGTCGTATCAAGCATAAATTACTACTCGTGGGAGGTTCATTGCGTTCCGTACTATTTTTTTACGGCAGTTGCTTTTATTTCGTGATATACACGACATCCATTTATATTGTTGCTAATTATAAGAATAATAATTTATTACAAATGGTTTTACAATGAGACCTAGCATCTCCGCGGCATGTCGTGGGAAAATCGTAGCAATACAGTTAAGCAAATGAGAGGGAATGTCTCATAGCAGAGATTGTGTACGGTTCAATGAAAATAAAAAACTTTTATTGTGGGGAAAATGTTAAATGCTGGTTTCACACCTAAACAGTGATTAAATAACGAAATTGACACTGAATTACTATATCTGCAATGCAACTAATTTTAAAGAGATACAAAAAATACACCGTTTTTGTTGGGTAAAACCGTGGATTGCCATAATTTGTTGTTTATTTGTTTAATATTGCTTTAATAATTAATTAGGTCAAGGATTTAGTAGAAGTTTCCAAATTTTATTTTGATTTTCTATTTATATAGGGTGTGACGTGTATAATCTATAAAAATTAAACTACAGCTTCCTAACGATATTTGTAATAGAAAAATCTTATACGGAAAAGTTCTATTTTTGCGTTTTTTTTTCGTAAATTACCGTCCGTGTGCTGTACGATGAGTTACGTGCTGTAGACCAGCCGCGTAAGCAAATCGTCGTTGAAAGATAGAAAGATACTTCTCAATTTTTGGGGAATTTTTCAATGCAAAAGTACAATAAAAAAAACTGATAATAATTAATAGTACTTACTATCTTAAAATGCATTGTTGTTACTGCAAGAGTTCGCAAACAAAACCTAATCTAAGGAAGTTGTAGTTTAATTTTTATAGATTATACACGCCACACCCTGTACATTAGTTTGGTTTTCTATTCTAACTCATATCACTTCATAATTTGTCTCTGAATGCTCGTTATTTTGATACAAAAGAATGCAAGATTTAAATAACAACCAACATAAAACAGTCCAATGTTTCTTGCTTCATGGAATGATTTACTTACTTCGTACCTTTACAACGCCAATAAAATTAAATATATGTCTACTAAAAGCCAGCCATCAACCCTTCAAATAGAACATTTCTGTTTCTTACAACTAGGATATAAATGCGTCTTATTTGCTATGTTTACGTAATACTAGTTTCCTTAATATTTGATTAATATGCAGGAGTACAGTTTCCTTTTGAATTATGTAACAAATAACTGGTATATAAATAAAACGTTAGTACCTACGTATGACATCATATAAATAAGTCTAGTTCTTATATTGTCGATCTGGGTTAATAGGATGTTGTAACATAGTAATCTTAACAATACCGGGTGGTTGATGCTGGAAGATATTAGAAGTCTAAATGATATAAGAAAACAAAACCGTCTCCTCTTGGATTACACTGAAATTATGCCTCAAAATGTGTTCCTTCTTGTGATTTAAATACCAAATCTTAATAGTCACTTGGAATTCTCTATATAAAATACAACAATCGGCATGATGGGTGACACTGAACCTCCAAAACAATGGAACACAAAATTAAATTACAGTTTTGTGTATCTTTCAGTGTCCATTTCCGTTTAGGGAGTCACTAAACTTAAAAATTCATTATTTCGGGAAGCTCTTCAACCTGTCTGAGTGATTCATCGTGCCTACCGGATGGAACGAAGCCAGTCTTTCTTTGGCATTATAATGAGTACAAAAAATGTTGAAAACCTCTTAGATAGTTTTTTAAGTAAGGATTAGTTTCTTGTGTTACGCCTACTTTTCTTCATCGCGATCTTAATATATTATTAACTACACATACAGGCAATGCCATACATTGTGACGGACAGTTTCAGATGGATTAGTCCCCTTAACGGTATACCTTTCCTTTCGTTTCCAAACAGTCCGTTATGTCTATTTTTTCCCAAAATTATCCACAATTTTATAAAAGTTGATTTCGTAGTGAACACCTGTCTATCTTTAAAGTGAGAAACGTTTTCTGTTTTGTGTAGCCCACCCAGTAAACAATGTTATTTTATGCGACTTCCTCTCCGTTACTTGTATGGTAATCCTGGCATTATTCAATAGAAAGAACACGATCCCGTCGACAAATTTAACGTTTTCTTGGTAGTGCCGCAAACTCAGAAGGCAAAATGTAAATTTAATTGATTATCTCTTCCAAACCTTGTAGCAAAATGCAAATTTTGACTGTAAACCTGCGAAAGGAAATTGCAACATACGCATTGTCTAGAGAAATAAAATACCCATTTTACCTTGGAAGAGATATAATTCTGTAGTCGGAGGAAATAAATAATTAATAGGATTCATAATATTCCTGTAAAATACCTAAAATGGGTAAAGTCTTAACATTATTCTAATTAAGTAGTATTTATTATTACATATAAAGGAAATCTACTGTAATTATTGATTAGTGATTACTGATTTAATTAATTTTAGTTAAAGGTAGGTATATATCCTGTTCGCATTAAAAATTATGGTAATAATTAACTTGGCACTAATAAATAATAAAATATTAAAAAATGTTAAATATCACTTAATTTAGAAGATATACCTAGAAAATTCATTATTTTAATTGACAACAAACTTGAATCAGAATGAAATAATTATTAGAACAGTAAATGGAATAGTATAATTTTATTTGCTTCTTTTGCAGACATTAGACTTAATAAGACAGTCATTAATATTCATGTGGGGTTTAGCAGACAGGCAGAATTTCACACGTCTTGTTGAATTATAATCAGATAAACACATCCCGTAATATTTGCTTATTGTCGTTATGAGTAATCATTTCTAAGAAATGAATTTTTAAAAATACCTATTGGTATAAATAGAGGAGGTAAGTATTATTTACCAGTCGAGGACGATTTTGCGCCCGAGCGGAGCGAGGGCTGGCAATAGAATCCGAGACTGGTAAGTTATACTTAACTGTTGTGTGCTCCCACAGTTTTTTATGGTTACGCTACGGACGAGCATATAGAAATTTCAAAGAATGGTGCCAGAACAAAAATACTGGTGTTTCTGAAATGTCACTGCTAGTATATTTCATGTAGAAGTCAAGAGTTTGGAGTGAATGAGTCTGGGTTCTGTTTCTCACCTAGAAATTCTCAAGAAATGTATCAAGATTAGATTGGAAATTAAAACTGAAATTTCACGCTTTTTTATGCGCTAAAAAGCAGGTAGATGTTACAACCAACCAGTCGGCAAGAATACCCTTTCTATGGTTCCTAATAAGATTGCACAGTTTTTGAAACAAGAACACCCTGAAACGTATACATTCCGAAGAACCTCGACAACGTTACTGGGGAATACAGGAGTTGATGTATTAGCAATCAAGAGACATGGGTGGAAATCAGCCACAATTGTAGAATGTTATGTTGCTGATAGTTTAAGTAACAAAAATGAAATAATCAACAGGGTTCTTGACAATGACACTTCAACTCCAGGTTCTAGTAGTACGTCGCATCATGCTGTTTTAAAGGATCAGTCAAATAATATTGAGCCTCCGGTGACTGAGATGGAGAGGTCAAATCATTTTGAGAAAAATGTGACAATTAGTAAACGCGAGGGGAATAATTATCCGGACTTTATAAATGTTACTAAATGTAATAACTGTACAATTACTATAAATATTCATTATTAATAATTAATAAAATGTAATGTTCATTAAATATTTCTATTTATTTGTTCATAAACTATGCTTTTATAACTCGAAATGGCTTTTTTCCTCAGGGAGGTAAGTTACCTCACCTCCCGTTGTCTGCAACTTCCACTTCTACGATAAAATCCACTTATCTCCTTAAAAACAATGTATTAATAGTCTTACTATAGTGGGAGCAGATAAAATATATTTATAACTTAATACAGCGATGTCTAGTCTTTTCGGTAAATGTATGATCTTTTTCAAGTCAAATTGCACTTAACTAACAAGCAACAGGTACATTACCATTGTCGGTATAACAATGTATTATTTATCATTTTTATTTTTTAGAAAAAGAAAATATTTCCACCACGGCGTTATTCTTATTTTTAATTCCACTGAATGAATAAAAACATTTCTCAATTTAATTATGTTATTTGTTTTTACAAAAAAATTACTTTCCTTATTTCAACAAACCGCTAAATTCTCTGTAGCATGAAAAAATTTCTCATGTGCAATTCCTGTCGCAATTTTATTTCTAACTTGTGGTTGTCCAGATCCATGCTTCCATTTCTAGTAGGTGACCATATCGTATACATTTTCAAGATTCTTGTGTAGATCTGGAATAATTAGATTTGTGTAATCCTTTGTGCAGCAACTGAAATATGAAATTGGTGTAGTGGTAGGTACGTATTTTTCAAAATACCTGTTTACTTGAGTTTCTCTACTGATTCTACTTCCAAAAGATATCTTCTAAAGATATATTTAATGATTTCTATAAGGTCCAATCGCATGTATACTAGTCTCACTAAAAAAACTAATACTTTTTCCTTTGCAAGTATTCAAATTAATATGTTTTAGTAGTGCCATAAACAAATTATTAAATCTGCAAATCACACATAATTTCTTGGCAAGCCAAAACGTACTTTCAGTCCTCAAAACTGATAAAATCTACGGTATCTATATAAGCACCGTCTACAGTTATATTCTTAAAAATATATCAGGAATCGCAATACTCATGAGACATTTTTTTTATTCAAAATTACCGTCAAACCGAAGAACCCACAATCTGTAATTATCTTCAAAACGTGGAAGTTACATCACGAGAAGATCATAATTATGCTAAAAAATGCCCGATGAACCTGTAAAGAATTTTGAGTACCTGATTACGAGTTGGCGCGGTCAAGGTCAAGGATATCCGTAAAGGTCGCGATCATTTATCACGAACCTACCAGTTGACGCGGTCTTGATCCACAACAAGATAGAGGTCGAAGAAGTTACAAAAGAATGCGGCGAAATTATGCTTATTTATATTTACGTTTGTAATACGGGATGATGCTTGTTTCATCGTCAAGAGACTATAACCACGGAACTCTTATTTGTATATTTATACATGGTGTCCTACAAGCTCTATGACAAACTTTGACAGATGGTAGTTGGGCTGATTTCAAACATTTTTTCTTATATGTACACAGGTCCGATTCATTTTTGTTTAGAAATTACCAGCATTTTTAAAAATATAATTGGCAATGTTTGTCGTAAAGCTTGTAGAACATCCTGTATAAGGTCTCATTTGGAAACTGAGCAATCCACCAGCTTGACAAACAAGTATATAAATTATGGATTAGAAATATAAAGTATTAAAAAAATAATTTCTGGTATAATGCATACGAATTATTTGACAAACACGGCGATTAATTTTTTGTTGTTTACGTAATTAAAACCGACATAGCAGGTATAAACATATCATATCTATCGTAGTCAAAATCATCGAAACATCACTCTTCCGCTAATCGGTTGCATAAACTAAATTACCAGTAATTTGTCGGACATGAATTAAGCCGATAATTTATTCCGGGCACTCAGCATGCGTCGCCTAGTTAACATTTCAATTCGACGAGCTCATTAATAATGTAACGATGATTGAAATGGAACAACACCTTAGTAATGACAAGTGTCGTCGGATTAAAAGATAAATTAATTAGATATCGTGTTTGAAAAAATGTATAACATCCAAAAAAGTATCGAAAATCGCCTACCTTTTGAATCGGCCGATTGTAAAAGACTATTAATTTTTAGTACGATTTCCAATTAAAAAAAAAAGATTTCCTATGATGACGACTAACGCCTTTCTACCACCTGTGTCGAATCACCGGAGGCCACCCAGGGAGTCTGTGACACATCAAACCCTGGTGAAGAAAATAAAAAAAATTTGCTATACCTAATTTCGAATTTTCAATCAAAGTTAACACAGCCACTCCACGTTACTTGATTGACAATTAATTATCTACGACTAAATTTCTAGTGAGACAGATTTTCATACCTTATACATGTGTCTTTTTAGGTATTTCGTATTGTATAAGGTGACACAATATGAAATATTTGTAGATACATTTTGAGAGACAATTATCCCAACCGAAGCTAAATTTTTTACCAAAATCTTACGATAGTTATGTTATATTTTCTAGTTCTCTTAAAATCACACCCACGAGTATTTACATATATTAATTATCATATTTGTAACAGTTATTGTTTACATAGAATCATAAAAAATTCGTTATATTTAGCAACATATTTAAATGTACACTTTTTCAAAAACGTAATTATTTATTATGTAACAATTTTCCATTTATAACTGCATTCTTGTTTATGACCACAAGAAAATAATTGTACATCTATTTACGTTATATTTATGCATTCGATCTAGATAATTAGAATTGTAGGCCATTTACAATAAAAAGTTGAATTAATTGAAAATACAAAAATGCATATGTATATCCGCCTAAAACCCCACTAACAGCAAATTTCAGTTCATTTCAGTACAAGGTGTCTCAAACTCGATAATATGGGTCTACTGTGAGGATACAAAAAATTTAAATAAATTTGGGACACGTGGTGTTCAATGGGATGAGAAACGACTACTGACGTCATCAGTTATATTTTTTCCAGAAACATACCCAATTTTTTTTCTGTTACTATACTTTGAATTGAAAATGGAGCTTACCTTGTCCCATTTAACATCACGTGTCCAAATTTTATTTACATTTATTGCATCCTTACAGTAGGCTCATGTGCTCATACTATCGAGTTTGAGACACCCAATTATTTATTTGTGGCATTTGTTATTATTATTGTTTACGAAAATTCTAGCCAATTGCCAAGGTTATTATCTCTGTTCTTATTATTTTTATAGTGTTAGGTGAAGAAAATGGTGGGCTTCGATCATCAAGAAGCAATTTTCGTAAACCGTTATTGTACATACAAGCTTGCATTTAAAAATGCGCTAAGACATATTAGAACACGAGTTTATAATATGTTCTATTCATTTATAAAAATTCATATATGAAAATATAGCAATTTCTTTACTTCTATGTATGAATATCAAAATTTTATGTAAAAATATGATGAAATATTAAGACATAAATCGTTTTTTAATTATAAATTCCATCAAAATATTTGACATACTCCAATATCCTATATCGAAATTTCCTGTTCAAATAAAAGATCCTAATAAGGCTACCAAATTAAAATACGTCATGTTATAGATTTTAACATGTTACATATTTCCTTTTTGGACCTAGATCTAGATCGAAAATAAGTTCCTTTTATGTCACTGCTGTAAACAACAAACTTTATGTACTTTGCGGAATTTTATTATCAACCTTTCACAAATCCCGTTGCGTATAAGATGGATTGTATTGCAAGACATTTAACAGTTAAATTGAAATTGCGTCCACATTGTATCGGAAAATGAAGTTCTGTGCAATAAATTTAGTTGCACCAAGCAATTTATTAAGTTATATACCGTGTGTGTTTTGTGTAGTTACATCCGCCGTTATGTTTGTTTTATGTTGTTTACGTAGCCAGCCAAAGGGAACGCTTTGCCTTTTTTACTATTGAATAAAAGCTGTAAATAATTTCTACCTATTTGGAACTTGTTCCAGTTTGGAATACTAAAATGTTTCCAATTAATTTTTTCCGTTTTTTTAACACTGCGACTCTCTACAGGTACAATAAGCTTTAATTTTGAGAAATTTTAGAGATGTCTTGAAAATTACTTTGCGCCAAAATACACTAGTCAAACAAAGGTAAAAAATATTTTCGTTTTTTTTTTAAATCTCAAAGTATCGCAAAGAAATCCCCACGAGTTCAAACCGCAACGATTTTTCTTTCATTGTGATCCCAATCATTGAACTTGTCACTTTTGCTTTTTGCAAAAATCCATCTTTTCATGAAAAAAAAAATTGTTTTGAAGGAAATTGAAAAGTAAAGTTACAAATGTACTAATTCAGCAATATACATAACTGATGTTCTTGCCTATCCTCTTCACGTTGCCAAAATCTAAACGGTGCAAACAAGGCCAATAAGCAGACGCCTCCTGTAAAGCGTGAAGTTCTTTGAGTACCGAAGCGTAAAATTGTGCGTTGTCTTTGAACTTATTGGATCTCGGTTTATTTAAACGACCAGGTTGAGTAGCTTTTCCGTGAATGTTGTACAACTGAGTTGCGAACGTTAATTGATGTGTACCGCCACTGAAAATTGCAGTTTAAGATCGTAAATGGGGAAATTATATGAAACACTATCAATTAATTTGTAAGAGAAACAATGTGTAATTATTACGTAAAATCGTTCAAGTGGGAAATTTGACCTGTTAGTGATTACGTCAAATAAAACAAACAAGCTTAAAAAAATCACATTATTAACGGCATGTGCTAAATAATTTCTTGAAAGTGGTCAATTGGGGAAGTATTAATTAGAAAATGGTGTACATTTTTTTAATCGTCATGATTCTCCATCAAACGTCTCCAGAGATACTTTAGAAAATGTGTTTTCTTGTATATTTCAGCACCCTATATCTCGAAAACTATTGATTTGTGAATCCATGTTTGTATAACCTATTTGGTTTAAAATTACTCAAGCACTCAAGCTACACCTTCCAATATTCCTTTATTTTCGTAGAATCCTCTCACCTTACATTGCATAAGTTTTAACTTCAACAGCACTTGAAGGTATATGAATTTGTCAGAAATTCGTCACAGAAAATTATACTATACGTTATTAAAATTGATTGCACCATGCACTTCCATAATTACTAATTCCTAGATACAGAAATAATTATATCTGCGATTAACCTATCTCAAAACTCTATTAGGTATAGTTCAGAGTAAATAATAAATATACGTATACGCTCTTCCATTTAATTAATTAAAAGTAAGAAGAGATCGAAATCATCTCTGATATATGCTCGGAGTATTATTTAGCTCGTTTTATAATACTTAAGGCCATATGCTGAGTTATGTGTTATGTGGTGCCTGTAAACAAGTTGCATTCGATCGCATTAAATTAAAACCAAGAAAATAAGAATGCCAAACAACATCTACAGTATTAATTAATATCGTATATTATAGGTAATGTTTGTTTCTATTGCAATATAATGGACACTAATTACTTAATTTCTAACAATTGTGCTCTTTATGTCGTATCATTAGCCAGAGCAATTTTTACTATACTTTCAAATTGTTAAAAAATTCGCAGCTAAGCCAAAATATGCCTTTTTACCGTCTTGAGTTATCAAAGACCAATCAAGCAGTCTGCAATACAGCAGGAGACTGCAGGAAAAAATATAAATTTTCGCTATACTCTTGAATGTTCAAGCCAAGTCTCCCTAGCCGCTCGATATCCGCTCCAGATTGCATGAAATAGAATCTTACACCTCTTGAAGCCACAAGAGAAATGTCAAAGCTACCATGATTGCACAGACGGAAAAAAAAAATTCACGGCAGTTTCGAATCCCACCGAGCAAGACGTCGAAGAATCAGTCTCACGGAGCCTACGAGGACGGCGTTCGAACGTCAGCGCAGGAGATTTGCTGTTAATTATTCGGTGTATTTTTTAGCGAACAATAAAGGATTTATTGATTTTAAATAAATTTTCTGCTCTAGCTCTCTACTAGTCTTTATTAGATTAAACTATCCAGGCATTTACTATCAACATGCGGTTAGTACATGTGTTACCGTGAATAAAAAAGACGGTGAAAGTAATTTTACCGATGACTTTCGCAATGCAATTATTAAGTAATTAATCGACCGTTATTAAATTCTATTAATCCTAGTTATGATAGTGATTCACTTATAAAACTTTAATTTTATTTTTTTCGTACTAAATCTATTTTGTTATGTCACCCGGTTGCTCCTAGGAAATATTTCAATGTAGAAAGATCAGTTTTACATGAAAATCAAATTGTGGCATTTTCAAGGTATCTATGAAGAGTGGATATGTACTTGTGTATAATAACAAGTAAAATAGAAAAAAAAGCAGAGCTCTTTGCACTTATATGTATTCTGTTAAATTGCACTTATCCAAGTTCATGGAACTTCTCTTTTTTAATCAAATATGGTTTTATTCCAATATACAGGGTGAGTCAACACTAAGCTGGAGATACTGGTCACCAAAGTATTATGTTTGAGCTCATCATGCCTCATACGAATGTGGCTGGTTTAAGAAATACAGGGTGTTAAAGTTTTAAATTTTATTCTGAAATTTCTCAATAATTGAGAAAATTTTGATAGCATGACTCTGAAAATTGGTAGTGATGGATTTTTTGGTGTGCGAATTACGAATTTGAATTTTATTTTGATCTTCCTCCTAGATGGTGATAGTTTCACCGTATTAATAGGTAAATCAAAACATATTTTTTTTATCTGTTCAGTTGTGCTTAAAAAAACTCAAAGTACTCTACATAAAATATGTACCCTTGTTTAGGTCGCCTAACTTTATCAGTTTCTGAGTTATTTGCATTTAAAAGATGAAAATAACAATAACAGTTATTGATAATAGTAACAATAACAAACCTTAAATCAAATACTGGAAGTGTCCACCACCGACCTCTATACATTTTACTATACACTCTCTTAAATATCTCTGAATATTGAACAAAATGTCCCTATTATTTTTAAATGCATTCGCAGCTGCTTGTATTTTCTGCTGCAACTCCTCAATAGAATTAATTTCTTCACCTTACACCACATCCTTCAAGTTTGATCATACTGGGAAGTCCAGAAGGTTTAAGTCTGGATTTCTCGGTGGCCAAATAAATTCACTGCCACGGTCAATCCACCGATGAGGAAAATGTTCATTTAAATACTGGCCTGCTGGCAAGGCAAAATGTGGTGGCGCAGCATCGTCTCATACTCTCTCTTAAAACGAGTGGTACATCATCTAGAAGCTCGTGTAAATTATGTTGAAGAAAGTTTGAATAATGAAGTTCAGTTAGATTTGGTGGTAATTCAAAAGGCTTATGAAAAAATTAGACATTAAACCACACCAAATATTCACATTAAACTCATGCTGAAAATGTCTTTCTTTTACAGCATGCGGATTTTCGGAATCCTACAAATGATTATTCTTCCAATTGAAAACTACCCGTCTAGTAATTGTCCCTCAGCATTTATCGTTATTTACGAAGGAAAAGTGGTTTTCTTAAATGAAATGTTAAATAAGTACGTTTATGATGAAGACAAATGTGTTTGTAATGTGGTTTTCAAAATATACCGTCCATGTCAACCAATGGACATTTATATACTTTCTCAAAGAAGCTATTTCCTAACCAGTAGATACACTTAATATGCCCCTCTTGCATGTGACTCAGGCTTGTAATTAGGTAACAGGAACTGAGATTTTTTACCGAGAAATCAACCGTTGGACGAATTTTCACGCACCCATTGCCACAAATTTTTAAAAAGACCGCACGAAAATACCCATTCTCCCCAGCAAAACCTTGAGGTTTTTATATGTTCTTCCTACTTCTTTGGGTATTTTTTGCGTGTAATGTGGATGGATTGCGGCATGTACCGCCGATTCGCACCGGTATGGGAGCGGTGGGAAAGCGTAACCGAGACATCCTTTATCCTTTAATTTAATCCCGATGTCTGCACAACGCCGGTCTCGTCATACGCCTAACCTATTTATTTCTTCGCGTTGCAACGTAACTGAGAAATCGATTAGGTGCGGTCTTGTTTATCAGCCGGAGACGCCATTTTTTTGCTTTGAAAATGGCTTGATTAACCCTAGAATGAAGTAGAAGCTACAGGGTCGTCATGCGAAAATGTTTGACTTAGATTTTCCCGCACGTCGTTTAAAAGTTTGCGTGATCTGCAGATTAAGACAACTTCTGGTTTCGCCTAAAGCCTCAGTACCTGTCCTGCCATACTTATCTTATGTAACATACTTATTAATAAAGAATTTAGAATGGCCGTGCTGCATAATATAAACAATATAACTGTTCTTACTAGTCGGATGAAAGATATTTGCATTGTTACCGTGGGTAAGGAACAATGGTGATGGAAATGACCGTGATACACTGATTGATTGCCGACGTAAAAAATGAAATATGCTATAAAGCACTTGCTACTTATTTCCAGATTGGTTAATCGGACGGTCACGTAGGCTTAATGAACTAAATACGATTTTATGTATTTGATTATATGGATTTAGCGTGTTAAAATATTGCAAAACAAAATAAGAGCAAATGGTACTCCAAGAAATAAGAAAAAAGTTCACATAAACATATGTAGTATGTAACAAAGGTGATTGGACATTGTGGATCCGTTCAATGGCCACTTAGATCGCCAGACCTGAGTATAGTGGACTTTTGGAGTTACATTAAAAGTTTGGTTAAAAACTTGGGAGATCTACAACAGTTTGATTAAAATTAAAATTGAGTTGCATAAACAGCAATTCAGAAATGTCGTTCAAATCATTGTTCAAACCGAACCATCCATTTTGACCGTTCAAGGCAGTGAACTATCAGCTAAGCGGTTGAATATAACCTCAAAAATCGTGTTCCTGTGTTATATTTTTGTCAAATTGTTAAATTCTGAATCAAACCAAGTCATTTGAGAATCTACTGTATTCTTCACCTTTTTGTCCACATTTGTTACTACTGTTGATTCAATGGTACCTCTCACATATATATTTTTTAATTTTTGTACTTATTTTTTTAATATAAATGCATGTCGATATGCTTCTCCAGATATACTGTTAAAATATTTAGCTTAGAACAACACGTGTATGGTTGATAGTTTAAACCTAAATCTGTTGAACTGCAGATCACATGAGTTTTTATACAACCTGTCCTTAGTAGGTGAAAGTTATCTTTTTGATGCATGATGGTATCTAATTAGGTATCGTGGATGGATAGATACTAATAAAAACTTGAGGACTAATTTAAAATCAAACTAGAACTGGTCTGTTAGTACAGTCAAAGTTAGACACAATCCCAGAAGTCAAATGTAGTGCATTGCGTTTGAAATTTCAAAGTTAATGGTACGTTTGGAACATAAGAAGAGTACATATAATCAAAACATGAGAAGTAGTTCTTCCTTTATGGTATTACCCTCGTTCAAAATTTAAACTGTCTTGAAAATTATAGTGATTATGATTTGAGCAACAATTTTCTTGACGTAAAAATGAAGATACAACTAAATTTTACCTGCCAGGGATTCAAATTAACAAAATTCGGTACAACTATTAATTTTACGTTTCATTTTACGCGACACTATGTCATCGAGACCGTGTTTTTATAACTAATTATTTCCGCAATTTATAATTATCCGAGCTAGGAACACTTCGTCACGCCAAACAATTAAGGTGACATATTGTAGCTTTCTATTCAAAAATCATTATTATAGTTAAAAACAGACTCAAGGCCCTTCAAACCACATGCAATTAAGTCTGAAAAATAGTCGCAAACACAGATCGTGCGTGCACTGTTTTGTAATTTTTGTTCGATTACCAGATTATTCTTTTAAGTAAATACGAATAGTGCCTCATCAAAAAAAAGTGTGAAAAAGTGTTAAACGGTACTGTTTTGTGGTATTGTCACCTTCTGAAAATAAAGTATTTGAATTTTTTAGGCTAAAGTTGCAGCACGCTAGATCCTAACTTCTGGTCCGCATCAATGAGAAAATTTTTAGCGAACATTGTTTTTAAATAAAATGAATAGCCATGTTATCAATATCCCAAATAAGTGGACAATTTACTCAAATGAAAAAATTAAGGACAAGCTTTAGGTAGTATTAATTGTCAGCGCAATGCTAAACAATACTAATAGTATTGTTGACTAACACTATTCGTGACAGTATGAGCCTAGCATAAGCATACAAGATGAAAACCCATAAGTTGGAATTAATTAATTAAATTTTTTATGTCTCTTACAAGTCATTCCACGTGTCCGAGAACATTCTGAAGATGTATAAGCAATTACTTGACAATTTCAGTGTTCTGAGTGTTAATATGCATAGAATATAAATTATGGTGTCTGCAATTTGGGATTATCATTTAAATTTATGATAGAAAGTACATTTAATCGTCAATAAAAAAAGCGGAAATAACCCGTTGCCAGGCTTCCTGCCTATTAGGTATATTAGATTATAATGAACAAACTTTCGAAGAAGGGAATAAAAATATTAAAATATAAGAAAAATTCTGTTCCACAAGTCATTTCGATTACATCTACATAACGTAAATAAGGTAAAACAGCGCCATTAAGAAAAACACCTTGTTTTATCAAGTAGGAACAAACAAGGAACGCACTTCAAAAGCGCGACATTTACTTTAGTTTAAAACACCAGGTGAGACCTTTAATAGAGAAAGTGGTATCCAGCAGAGTGTTACTTCAGATTGTATCTAACCCAGGTGCAAAAAATAATAATGCAGCAACGCTGAAATTGTAAATATATAATGAAGAAAGTGTCGCACTTGATCGCAGGTCGGTAGTTACGACATTCGTTTTTGTTCTGCGAAAATTTCTTGCATTGTTCATTTTTTTCTGCTCCGATTTTGAACCCTAATGCCACCATTTGTCTCTAATCGATGTTGGAATAATGAAAGATGTGTTTACGTTTTTGTGTGGAACTGAAAAACTACCCGGTGAGAGTATCGGAAATAATATTATGTGATGTCCGTGATGACATTGATTGATTTGATATTGATGAAGGATATTGAAATGTTTGTAAAAGACTGAAACATCTCGACTGACAAACTCAATTAAAATGCAATAAACCTTACCATTTCTAGAGAAAATGTTGAAATTGATCCCCATTAGCGCTGATACAGGCATGGCACCGACGCACCCAATTTTGGCGAATATTTTCTCAAATTTCAGGTATTCCCTTAATTGTGTCAGCAGCTTCAAGTATACGGTTTCGCAATTCTTCCACCGTAGCAACTGGGGTATTGAAAAGCAATAACCTCAAGTGACTCCAAAGATAAAAGTTGGAGTTAGATTGGGTGACCGAGGTGGCCACGGCACAGGACCAAAGCGTCCAATCCATCGCTGAGGAAACATTTCATTTAAAAGTGTCGTTACTTCTCGTGTACTGTGTGGAGGAGCCCCATCTTGAAGATAAAACATGCGTGCCCGAACTTGTAATGCCACGTCATCCAATAATTCAGGCAACCGGTTCTCCAAAAAGTCAGCATATGTTGGTTCATTTAGTCGCCCTTGAAAGAAATGGGGATCCACAAGTACATTGCCTATTATGCCAGCCCAAACATTTACCGAAAACCGATGTTGAAAATGAGTTTCCCTAATTTCGTGAGGATTTTCATCGGCCCATATGTGCATATTATGGAAATTCACTTCATCACGGGTAAATGTTGCCTCATCTGTTACACAAACATAAGTAGGAAAGTCTACTTGATTGGCACATTGCCGTAAAAACCATTTGCAAAAACGCATTCGTTCACAATCCGAAGGTAAAATCTGTTAAACTGATTGCAGTTGATAGGAGTGCAACGGCTGGCGCCTTAAGATGCGATGTACCGTACGAGATGAGGTCCCTACTTGCTATGCGAGTTGTCGAGTACTAATTGTGGGGTCTTCGTCAAGATTTTCCAACACTGCATCTTCAACATTAAGGTTCACTTGCTGACCACGTCCTTCTCCTCGAGGAATAACACTTCCCGTATCTTGCAGCCGCTGAACGCACTGAATGATTGTATTTGCACATGGGGGGTGACGTTGTGGCCATCGTTCCCGGTACAATTTAGTCGCCGCGAGCTCATTTTCTCTGGCTGCACCATACACTAACACCATATCGACACGTTCGGAAATAGTAAATGCATTGTTTTCTCGGTTCATTGTAAAACTAGTTTGTTCACGAACTAAAAAATTAAGCAAAATAAGAAGTATGAATCTCGTTTTTAATGTAATCGGCACGCTATTCTTATCTTTTACTTCTTTATAAAAATTACACTGAATGAATGAATTCAATACAAATACAAAATCAGTTGACTGCACAAATTTTTTGACAATGTGACCTAACCTTCTTTTAGTATTACCAGTATTAGATTATATGGATTTAAATTGTAAGGTTGCATCTCGGGTCGCATAAAAACATTTCCAAAGTTTTCAATAAATAACACAGGGTCGGCCTTCATTTTCGTTGAATAAATGAACTTTAATTTACAAAAAAAAACGCGAAGATAGAACTTTTTCGTATAAAACTTTTCTATTACAAACATCATCAGGAAGCTGTAGTTTAATTTTTATAGATTATATACACCACAACCTGTACATGGTATCAACCCTAGGCAAATTTCTGTTGATCTCTTCTGCTTATTAAAGATAATTTTAAAAAATCTTTAGGAAAAGTACAAATCCTTTGTTATTTATTTCGCGGAGGCAGTAGACAGGCAATATATATGTTAGCTGCTATTTGCTCTCTCGCGAATTTCACATACCTTTCGAATGTATGGCATACCTCCGCGTGGTCTCTATGCCAATGGCCATAAATTTTTTTGTACATTAACACAAATTGGGTATCAAATTAGAATGTAAACATTGTGTGTGAATGGGGCGGAAATCCATCAGAAATGTCAGACGGTTGAAAATAGTCCCACGCGTACGCCGTCTTTTGGCGTTAAAATAGAACAAAAAAGGAGGTGACTGTGCATTCCCGAGTTATTTACGTACACAAACCGATGGATTCCGTAGCTTATACGCCTAAAATAACGGCTATCTGGTGAAAAATCATTAAAAGGGCTATCCGTCATGTTGTTTATTCGGTTCAAATGGAATTTATGATTGGGAACTATAGTACGATCGTATTCGATGCAAAGTAATAAATCATTGCCTGTCAAGGGAATCAGTGCAACACATTTTATAGGGGGTTTTGGAAATTGAATAATTTCTTTATGCATTATGGATTAACAGTTATATATTTATGAAGGACAAAATGAAAAACAAAGGCATCTCCTTCGCACATTGGGCGGCAGGACCACAATACATTTATTACTCCCTTCATTATCCCTCATATGACTTGTGTCTTGTGTTTTTTGCGGCGGCGCGCGTGCCGGCCTGGCGTGGTCAGTTTCGTTTCGGTTGTATTGGTGCTGCGTGTTTCTCGCTCGCGATATCTGTGAGGTTATAACTGTTATAAGTGCAATTATATTTCTTTCGGGCTATATGTGTGTTTCGCGCTATTATTTGAGAATATGTGAGTGAAATCATATTTCTTGTGCTCCGTAACAAAAGTGTTTTTAGTGTTTTATTTGTATGCTGTGTGTGTGTTTCGGGCTGTTGTTTGTGAATCGTGAATGCTATTATATTTTCTGTGCTAGTGAAGTGAAGTTTTTTGTATTATTATTGCTCTGTTGTCGTTATATGGATAAATGGAGACGGTGCCTGGATGTTCGCGAGCCGGATGTACTGCTGTGGGTACAAAAAAATCTATATTAAGTTACAGAGAAAAAACGATAATATTAAATGTCTATAACCCTTTAGAAAAGGATCATCCCATGAAACTGAAGACTGGTTTGGTGGAAATGTGTTCTGGATATACTGGAGTAAGCGAATTATCTGTTTTCAAAATTTTAAGAGAGAAGAAAATTGAAGGAGACGTTAAGAAACCTAGAAAAGGGGGTGCAAAGAAGAAATTAATATTAAATGAAGATGAGGAAAATGCAGTTTGGCGTACAGTACATAAATCATAGAATTTATATTTTGTTTATAATTTGTTAACATTTCTTGTTTGATAGAAAAATAACTTATTTTGTTGAGATTGGTAGAGAATTGTTGTTAGTGTTTTCATTTGATAGAATCATATCATAGGATTTATATTTTGTTTTCATTCTGTAAATATTTATAGTATATCTGTTATACAAGGTTTTTGCTTTGAAACTTCGTTCTCCTTATAAAAAAAAGAATCGTAATGGGGTGCGATGAAGAGATCAGTTCACCTGTTCCTACAAAAATCCCTTTATTCTCATAAACTATTTGTTTTAAATGTAATTTATTATAAATCCAATTCGTTATTTAAATTCCACATATGTACTACATTTCACCTCTGTACGCGCCACTGTTTATTGTTCCCTGCTCTACGATCAAGCTCGCCAGGTTAGTATTTGACGTATAACCGACCACTTCGTACACTCGATGCACCTGGCCGACTACAGCTAGTACCAGAACACAGTGCGTATGCGGCGGTATTTCAGATTTTACATTCAATTTCATTTTAAATTTGAAACGGTTCATCTTACGCCTCCTAAAAATGATGACACGATTTTCCTTTGATAAAAGACCGACAATTTTTTGCTCTACTTTGCATCGTATACGATCGTACTATAGTGCCAGATAATTGTGGCAAAATGTAACTGTTCCTAACGACAGCTTAACGTTGTCCAACGTCTGAAATAGGTTTATAAAGGAATATTTTACATAACTGTAAATACAGAGCGTTGCAATATTCCACATACAAAATTTTATAGGGATTCTCTCGTCAAAAATAAGAATTTTATTGCAAGCTCTATAATTTCGTCGGTGGAGTATTGCAACACCCTGTAGCCAAATATCCATTACTCCAAAGTCCTGTTAAGTAAGGACACATCAGTTTGACAAAAAAAAAACAAATGTTAACTTTACCTACGATCAATTTTTAGACAAGGTCTACTTCTCTGCAATGATATTGTAATGCGATTGTTTATAACTATTTTGCAAATATTTCCTTGAGGTGAATGTGGACAGGTAGGTGTATGTGACAAGCGACAACTTAACGAAAAATTATTTCAAATGGTTTTGAGTGCTGCAAGTCATTAACTTCTCAGATTTTAACAAGTACTTGTAAATTACAGACACATGAAGGCGAAAGTATTTCATGTATTTCGAAATGATTCAAACCTAACACTGTCCTTCGACAAATGTCATATCAGTAAAACAACAATCTTCAGAATTTTCACAATACGGAAGGTTTGAAAACAATTGTTTTCGTTCGTTCTGAAATTTGGGGTGTGAAAAGTTGATTCATATCCCTTTGAGAAACTGCTCGGTGAATAAATTTTACTTAGCCGGATGGCCTGAAGCCGTGATACGGAAAGGAAATCAAATCTGAGCTTGAGTGCTGTTATGTAACAATTTTGTAACGAGGTCATTAGCTAAATCTTGTAGTCTGCCCGGCAAAGAAGAATCTCTTCCTTTCACCAGTGGCAATACTGCCAGAAACTGGTACAACAAACGAAGTCATTAGGATCAGGCGCTTTTTTATGATTTTGCTGCCTTTGAAAAACGGTAAAAGAGAAAAAATCCGTCTCTTCCTGTTTACCAGGCTATAATGATAGATCAGGTGGTGGAAGGTGGCATTTATTTTGATAATTTCAATAAAATTAAAATTTAAAAAAAAAAAAATTTTGTCGATATTCAGTAATTCAGTTTGTGTCTATATCTAGGAGAAAATGGTTATACTTTCTGGTGAAGTAAATGTGACTAAAAATTAATCTAAACATATTTGCTTTTATACATGGTGTCCCAGAATAATGTGTACAACGAAAGACCACAGATTCGTGGCCTCAAAATAGGCAGATTTAAGCTAATTCACCTATATCCAAAATCGCTATTATTTTTGGGGTGTAGACTTTTGCTTTCAATCTACATATTTTGGTGTTATACAGAGTGTTTTTTAAAACTTACAACTCCTACAATATTGATGTAGGTATGGTGATATCCGTTCATAACTTTTTCCTCTTTCGGGCAATAATGACAACTATTTTTTATCTGATAGGTGATAACCATATGAAAGTTTTTGGCCTCTTGTAGAATTTTGTTGTACACATTATTCTGGGACACCCTGTATATAAAAATAGATATATTTTTGGTGCAAAACGGTCTAATCGAAAATATTTTCACTGACTGCAAGTACCATTTTTGTTTCATTAAAAAAAATGTTCATACAATTTTCGTTAAAAATGTATTCTCTCAAATTACCTACCTATATATTTTATAAACAGTCTACATTTAATTACTATTATTAATGATTTTTAGACAAAAATATACATCAAAATCCTAATCGTTGTAGCGTGTATTACACTATACGTTAAGGAGTGGTATTCTCATTATAAAAGCATTTTTTCATTAGTAGTTCCAGCAGCAAACTTCAGGACTGACGCAACTATTATCCAGTCATTTCGTGAGGCATTATTTTTATATCATCGCAGAAACAGAAATAAAGTATTTGGGAAATCATTAAGCAAGATAAGATTATTTGTTACTTATGTTGGACCAACTAGGTCAGGGAGTTTCAGAAATTCAGATGCTTATTTATTTCAGCATTCTCCAGTGAATGTCCATCGAGCATAAAAAATGTTCCAAAACCCATTTTCTTATACTGGCAATATAAATAGTACTGTGATATTCATTATCAAACTATGTCGACAAACTGGAATAAAAAATAATAAAATATCCTTTTGGTGCCACACAAAAATTTGCAACAGTGACATTGTAAAGGTTGTAACATTAGTTTTTCTTGCGTAATATAAGAGTTGTAAAATGTCAGCTTCACATTATGTACTGTACTGAAACCACATTAACTATAACTCACCTTGATGAAAGTATAATCAATCTTTAAGAACCATGTGTCTGCATGCAATTTTCTTCACGTGCAACCAGTATATTCATATAACACAATATTTAATTTATCTAGAAACTATCAACGCCAACACAAAACGTACCTTTATTTTTTGTACCTCTGTTGGTGGTAGCAAATGCTGCATATTTATAAGTAATTATCCACAGTACTGAGGTGTTAAACGAAGTAGAACACCAAAACATAATTTTTAATCTATATGCATATTGTTGGCACCTTAGATCTAGTTAGCTAATATTTTATTACGGATATTCAGCACCTACTTGTAGATTATGTCAAATGTTCTTACTTGTATGACTTATTTCTTGACAAAAAACTGTTTTAACTTCTTTTACATAATACAACTGACCTTTTCAATCTCGAAAAAGGATATTACCTTCCTACACAACATTAAACATATTTTTTTTGTACTCGTTTCATGTTTAACAGAATTGCCTGTAAAATAATAGTTGACAGATTAAGTCAGGGCGAAGATTGGTAAAGATTATTACATTTATGTAATTTATTAATATACCTTTTTCAGTATTAAAAATATATATATATAT